>NC_044041.1:152776521-153085358 GCF_901765095.1 Microcaecilia unicolor
ACCTTTGGTGGGGAAGACTTTTCTGAAACTCAAGCAAGATCGAGGCACCATAATCTTGATTGCTCCTTTTTGGCCGCATCAGATATGGTTCCCTCTTCTTCTGGAATTGTCTTCCGAAGAGCCGTAGAGATTGGAGTGTTTTCCGACCCTCATTACTCAGAACGAGGGGGTGGTTCTGCATCCCAACCTCCAGTCCCTGGCTCTCACGGCCTGGATGTTGAGAGCGTAGATTTTGCCTCCTTGGGTCTTTCAGAGGGTGTCTCCAGAGTCTTGCTTGCTTCCAGGAAAGATTCCACTAAGAAAAGTTACTTCTTTCTATGGCGGAGGTTTGCCGTCTGGTGTGACAGCAAGGCCCTAGATCTTCGCTCTTGTCCTACACAGACCCTGCTTGAATACCTTCTGCACTTGTCCGAGTCTGGTCTTAAGACCAACGCTGTAAGAGTTCATCTTAGTGCGATTAGTGCATACCATTACCGTGTGGAAGGTAAGCCGATCTCGGGACAGCCTTTAATTGTTAGATTCATGAGAGGTTTGCTTTTGTCAAAGCCCCCAGTCAAACCTCCTACAGTGTCATGGGATCTCAATGTCGTTCTCACCCAGCTGATGAAACCCCCTTTCGAGCCACTGGATTCCTGCCATCTGAAGTACTTGACCTGGAAGGTCATTTTCTTGGTGGCAGTCACTTCAGCTCGTAGGGTCACTGAGCTTCAAGCCCTAGTAGCTCATGCTCCTTATACCAGATTTCATCATAATAGAGTAGTCCTCCACACTCACCCTAAGTTCTTGCCAAAGGTGGTGTCGGAGTTCCATCTGAACCAGTCAATTGTCTTGCCAACATTCTTCCCCCGTCCGCATACCCGCCCTGCTGAACGTCAACTGCACACATTGGACTGTAAGAGAGCATTGGCCTTCTATCTGGAGCGGACACAGCCCCACAGACAGTCCGCCCAATTGTTTGTTTCTTTTGATCCCAACAGGAGGGGAGTAGCTATCGGGAAATGCACCATTTCTAATTAGCTAGCAGATTGCATCTCCTTCGCTTATGCCCAGTCTAGGCTGACTCTTGAGGGTCATGTCATGGCTCATAGTGTTAGAGCCATGGCAGCGTCAGTGGCCCACTTGAAGTCAGCCACTATTGAAGAGATTTGCAAGGCTGCGACGTGGTCATCTGTCCACACATTCGCATCGCATTACTGCCTACAGCAGGATACCTGACGCGACAGTCGGTTTGGGCAGTCAATGCTGCAGAATCTGTTCGGAGTTTAGAATCCAACTCCACCCCCCTAGGCCCATTTTTATTCTGTTCCAGGCTGCACTCTCAGTTAGTTGAAAAAGTTAGGTCAATCTCAGTTATGTCCTCGCCGTTGCGAGGCCCAATTGACCGTGTTTGTTGTTTTGAGTGAGCCTGGGGGCTAGGGATACCCCATCAGTGAGGACAAGCAGCCTGCTTGTCCTCAGAGAAAGTGAAAGCTACATACCTGTAGAAGGTATTCTCCGAGGACAGCAGGCTGATTGTTCTCACAAACCTGCCCGCCTCCCCTTTGGAGTTGTGTCTTCCCTTGTCTTTGTTTTGCTATTTATTGGACTGACGAACATGAGCGAGTTCGGGCGGGAAGACGGTCACGCATGCGCGGTCTGCGTGCGCGCGCGACGTCTAGCAAACCTCTTTGCAAGGGAAGATCTCCGATTGGAGGGGCTGCTGCGGACGTCACTCATCAGTGAGAATAATCAGCCTGCTGTCCTCGGAGAATACCTTCTACAGGTATGTAGCTTTCGCTATGTGTGTGGATGTGTCGAGTGGCGCTTAGATGGAGACTCTGGCTGTGAAGCACGATACAAAGGCATTATAATATTCTCAGTTTTGATCTCCATTATTTTCCTAATAATTTCTAATATTCTATTTGCTTTCTTAGCTGCTGCTGCACATTAACAGATGGATTCAATGTGTCATCAATAGTGACACCTAGATCCTTTTCCTGGGTGGTGATGCCTAATTATCACAAACATAAATCAATAAATATAACCAAGGAATACAATCAAACAAAAGTACGAACTAAGCAATAACAAGTCAAAACGTTAATGGACAAAAATATAAAAATCAGTCAAGGTAAAACTTCATAATAGATCCTGGACAATAAAGGGTTATATGAACGCCTTCTCCCCATACAAGATGTGTTCAGAATAGCTACATTTTACAGAGCATTCTAAACTCCCTGTACATGGGCATATTCAAGTAAACAAGTTCTCTAAAGATTTTTTCACTGGCTTCAGATCAGAGGCGTAGCTAGGTTTTGACGTCTGGGGGAGCAGACTTTGTAAAATAGGCGCCAGACATGGGCATAGTTTGACTGTTTCATTTTGGGGGGCAAAGGGTGTGGCTTGGCACATTTGCGTATTCATTTGCATATGTACATCTCATACATATTCGTTAAGGCCATTTAAAAACACACACAAATGCACCAGACTAAAATGCTGAATATGAAGCCAGCATATCAAAAACAATGAGGCCAGAGACTTTATGAAATAACACAAAACCCTACAAAAAGACACTCAAAATCTATACATAGTAACATAGTAGATGACGGCAGAAAAAGACCTGCACGGTCCATCCAGTCTGCCCAAGAAGATAAATTCATATGTGCTACTTTTTTATTTGTACTGTCCTCCTCAGGGCACAGACCGTATAAGTCTGGCCAGCCCTGTCCCCGCCTCCTAACCACCAACCCCGCCTCCCACCACCAGCTCTGGCACAGACTGTATAAGTCTGCCCAGCACTATCCTCGCCTCCCAACTACCAGTCCCGCCTCCCACCACCAGCTCTGGCACAGACCGTATAAGTCTGCCCAGCATTATCCCTGCCTCCCACCACCGGCTCTGGCACAGACCGTATAAGTCTGCCCAGCACTATCCCTGCCGCCCAACCACCAGCCCCGGCACAGACCGTATAAGTCTGCCCAGCACTAGTCCCGCCTTCCAACCACCAGCCCCGGCACAGACCATATAAGTCTGCCCAGCACTAGCCCCGCCTCCCAACCACCAGCTCTTAGCACACAAGAGCCCTAACTCACCTATGAAAATACCCTGGACCCTAGAGCACCAATATACCTGCTACTGGAAAATGGAACAAGCTGGACTGTTACACATTCCTACACAAAACACTACATGCTAGCAGAATCAGTCACCTCAGTCACATATGCAGAACACGGACAGACCCTCATGTGATACAAAATAGGGAACCACAAAAAACATGCCCATAAAAAAAAAAAAAAAAGCCAGACTCTGTAAGCAGTGCAAATACTGGTAAAAGAGAAACAGAAATGTATTTTCTCCCGTTCTCTGCAAAATACAACAATAAGAAAAAAATGTACATTTCACAAAGCAGGCACATCTTAGTCCTTAAAAAGCATTAAATAGAAAGAATGTTTTGTTTTCTACCTTTGTTGTCTGAGCATTCTATTTTTCTAGTTGGGCTGGTCCCAGTCTCTTTTCCACTTTTCATGTGTCTTCTCCTAAATTCTTTTCCAGGTTGGCTTTTCCGTTTCTTTGCTTTTCTTTTGTCTTCTTCCTGTCCTTCTCTGCATCTGTCTGGCACTGATCTTTCATTTTATGTTTTTCCCCCACTTTTCTCTCACTCTTTAGTCCTTAGTAGAGAGTTGCACGGAGACAGAAATCTTACCCATCCCTGCCCGTCCCTGCTGGAATCTTACCCATCCCCATCCATCCCCGCAAAAATGTAACCCATCCCAACCTGTCCCCACCCGTCCCCGCAAGAATTTAACCCATCCCCACCTGTCCCCAATAGTCACTCATTATCAATTCATGATTAAATCAACGAGTGTGATATTATATACTTGATTATGGTCTTTCTTTGGTGGTTCTGGAACATAGACCATAGAAGTCTATCTGGCCCTATACTTATGTTCCAACTGCTTGAGTTGTCGTTGAAGCCCACACCAGTCTATGTGTCTTCTCATTTGTGGGACATAGATTGTAAAAATCTGTCCAGAACTGTCCTTATGTTCCAGCCACTGAAGTTGCTGTCTAAGCCCTTTCCAGCCCATCCTAAACCAGACTTCCATATATTAGACATAGACCATACAAGTCTGCCCGGTATTGGCCCTGGTTAATCACAGCCAGAGTCGCCATCTAAGCATTACTTCACACATCCACACACATGCAGCCATTTAAGGTTAGGTTTTTTACTACTACTACTACTACTACTATTTAGCATTTCTATAGCGCTACAAGGCGTACGCAGCGCTGCACAAACATAGAAGAAAGACAGTCCCTGCTCAAAGAGCTTACAATCTAATAGACAAAAAAAAAATAAAGTAAGCAAATCAAATCAATTAATGTGTACAGGAAGGAGGAGAGGAGGGTAGGTGGAGGCGAGTGGTTACAAGTGGTTACGAGTCAAAAGCAATGTTAAAGAGGTGGGCTTTCAGTCTAGATTTAAAGGTGGCCAAGGATGGGGCAAGACGTAGGGGCTCAGGAAGTTTATTCCAGGCATAGACATCCTCTGTGTTCATCCCACGCCTTTTTGAATTCCATCATCATTTGTGTCTCTACCACCTCCTTAATGGAAAATTTTCCACATTTGTGCTGTTAAAGCAAGGAGGAGGAGGAGACAGCACTCAAAGAACTTGGTACTCGGTAGATGAGAGGCTGGTGCAGGTGTAGCTTACACTTCCACGGGAACCCCGCACAACTGCTTCCGTCCCTGCGGGAATTTCCCGCAAACCCCGTTCCCGTGCAGCTCTCTAGACCTTAGTATTTATCTACCTACTAGCTTTGACCATCTCCCTCTCATTGCCTTTCCAGCACTCCCATCCCCCCCTCTATCTCTCCCTTACCCAGTCTCCTAAGTTCTTCTCCCATCTTTCACCCACTTCATAAGTGTTTTTCTGATCATGCTGGCCCAGTATCTGATTCTGCTGTTATCTGTCCTCTTAACTCCGTTTCCAGGGCTTCCTTTCCATTTATTTCTGTACTTTCCTCCTTTCTTCTTCATTTCTTGCTCTATATCCATAAGTAAAAGCTGGGTCCTCCGCAGACTTGACTGTCCAGTGGATCCAACTTCTGCCTATTTTCTCCATCCATGTGCAGTTTTTCTCCTCTCTTCCTTTTCCCTCATCTCATCTCCTTCCTCTCTCTTCCCTCCCCTCTATCCATGTCCAGCATTTCTTCTCTCTCCCTTTCCCTCCATCCATGTGCATCTCCTTCCTCTGTCTTCCCTTCCCTCCATCCATGTCCAGAATTTCTTCTCTCTTCCCTCCATCCATGTGCATCTCCTTCCCGTCTTCCCTTCCCTCTTCTCCATCCATGTCCAACAATTCTCTCCTTGCCCTCCCCTCCATCCACCCATGTCCAGCAACCCTCCTCTCTCCACTGCCCCCCCCCCCCTCCATCTATGCCCAGCAACTCTCCTCTCCTCTCCATCCACCTATATCCAGCAACTCTCCAGCAAGTCACCTGGGGCAGGCTCTGGATTTTTTCAGCTGGTGGGGTTTGGGGGTCAGGTCCCCTACAGCTAAGGCATTTTAATGTTGGTGGAGGAATAGGAAATACTACTACTACTACTACTACTATTTAGCATTTCTATAGCGCTACAAGGCATACGCAGCGCTGCACAAACATAGAAGAAAGACAGTCCCTGCTCAAAGAGCTTACAATCTAATAGACAAAAAATAAATAAAGTAAGCAAATCAAATCAATTAATGTGAACGGGAAGGAAGAGAGGAGGGTAGGTGGAGGCGAGTGGTTACAAGTGGTTACGAGTCAAAAGCAATGTTAAAGAGGTGGGCTTTCAGTCTAGATTTAAAGGTGGCCAAGGATGGGGCAAGACGTAGGGGCTCAGGAAGTTTATTCCAGGCGTAGGGTGCAGCGAGACAGAAGGCGCGAAGTCTGGAGTTGGCAGTAGTGGAGAAGGGAACAGATAAGAAGGATTTATCCATGGAGCGGAGTGCACGGGAAGGGGTGTAGGGAAGGACGAGTGTGGAGAGATACTGGGGAGCAGCAGAGTGAGTACATTTATAGGTTAGTAGAAGAAGTTTGAACAGGATGCGAAAACGGATAGGGAGCCAGTGAAGGGTCTTGAGGAGAGGGGTAGTATGAGTAAAGCGACCCTGGCGGAAGATGAGACGGGCAGCAGAGTTTTGAACCGACTGGAGAGGGGAGAGGTGACTAAGTGGGAGGCCAGCAAAAAGCAGATTGCAGTAGTCTAAACGAGAGGTGACAAGGGTGTGGATGAGGGTTTTGGTAGAGTGCTCGGAAAGAAAGGAGCGGATTTTACGGATGTTGTAAAGAAAGAAACGACAGGTCTTGGCAATCTGCTGGATATGAGCAGAGAAGGAGAGAGAAGAGTCAAAGATGACCCCAAGGTTTCGAGCTGAGGAGACAGGGAGAATGAGAGAGCCATCAACAGAAATAGAAAACGGGGGGAGCGGGGAGGTGGGTTTGGGGGGGGAAATGAGAAGCTCGGTTTTGGTCATATTTAATTTCAGGTGGCGTTGAGACATCCAGACAGCAATAGAGTGTTCAGTGCCTACTGCCCACTTATATTAACTGTTGACCCCCCTCCCCAAATTTAATTTCTATCTATGCCACTGCTAAAATACCCAAGCAATGTGCAGTCACAGATCCACTAACTGTCCTCCTGGCTTGGCTCCTCCTTTTGTCTACATTTCTATAGAACAAAAGACATTTAATAACAAAAACCTTTCTCCTTTTGAATGCAACTGAACAGCAAAACTCACTGTCCCCTCTCCCTCCCCTTTATGTTTTTATTTGAATTGCTCTCTGAACTTTTATTTCTTTTGTGAGTTGTAGGTGTCCCTCTCATATACTCACATTGTGCACCTGCTGTTAGAATATCAATGAAATGCTTTGATGTCCCCATGCATACCCCCACCCTCCCACTCTGTCAGACAGTCAAAGTAATGCTTTGATGTTTCTCTCATATATACTATCTGCTACCTCATTTGCTTATTTCTGATCTGAGGAAGAAGGGCAACCTTCAAAAGCTAATCAAGAAATGTATTAAGTTATGTCCAATAAAAAAGGTATCATCTTATTTTCTTTTCCATGTTTTATTTTGTTTGATTTATATTGATAACCTTTAAGAGTGGACTAACACGCTACCACACCTCTCTGCACCTGATGGGAAATGTAGCCCTACGTGAAAACTTTCTGTCTGGTTTGGAGGAGGCTTGTCTTCAGTTTTCTCCTTCCCTCTCAGCGTAAACAGGAAATGAGGGTGGGACCACAGCTCAGCTGAGAGGGAAGGAGGAAGTTGAAGACGAGCTGGCTGTCCTCTGCTTCTTTCACTGCCGTTCGCTGCATAGGCACCGTTTTTTAAAAATCGATTTAGGGGAGTGACCGCTCCCCCTGCGCCCCACCTAGCTACGCTTCTGCTTCAGATACAGTAAGATTGAGTTTCATAATACTGTATCTCTTGCATGAAAAGATTTTAGAGCATGGGTCATAAACCCAATCTTTGGAACACACCTAGTGGTGTATGGGCTGCCTGGGTGGTATGGCTAAGCGTCCTGAGACTCCACTTGCTCCTTCCCTTTTGAGACTAAAACAGAGTGAGAAGGGTCCCCACACCTCTTCACTATAGCAAAACAGCAATCTCATCGGATCTGTCACTTGCCCCAGTCTCTGAATCCTTGCTTTTTGCAAGTGCCTCAAGTCTCTAACGGGTTGAGTATAGACTTGCTGACTCACTCTCTCTCTCTCTCTCTCTCTTTAGCAAAGTCAGAGTTTACATCTTCTTCAGGGGAGTATACTACTGCCACTAGCAATATCCCTTCAGCAGGTGCAACTCCTCCTCTGCTTCCAGGTTCCCTTCCAGAAACTGCTCTAATCCTCTAGCAGGGTCTGCTGCCAGAAGGTCTGAGCACCTTGTGCACTAGCACAATTGCAGGAATCACACAGGAAATACAACAGGTCAAAAGATCAGCCTAGAGACCCTAGGTCTGTGAATGGCTTAAAAAAAAAAAAAAACCAAAAAGATAAACCCACAAAGCCACCAACAACTCACTCTTATTGGCTGACAGAAAAAGGCTACCAGCTAGACACAGGCGCTGATGTACTTTTAGGAACAGCAAGGGGAAAAATACTTACAGCTATACACTGTGGGGCCAATATTCCGACTGCAGGAGGGAGCCCGTCTAACTCCCGCTGTCAGACCAGATATTCAATGCTGAGGCATTTCCAGTGACCGCCATTGTGGCCACATACAATAGCCGGCTATGTGCTGAATATTCAGGGATAACTAGCTATATCATATGACATTGCCGGTTATCTCCTAGCCGCTAACTGGGAATATTCATTGAGGGATAGCTGGTTATTCCCTATTGAATTTCGCCAGATAGCTGCTTAAGTGTCATTTAACTGGCCATGTGCTGTTCCATGGAGTGTATATTTCCCCTTACATTTATATGTTATGACTAGGTGCAACCCCGAGCTTGGAAGGATCCATATGTGTGGCTAAACGATCCACACTGTCCACGGAGAAAGCATACTTGTAACAGATGTTCTCTGTTGGCAGTGGGATCCTTCAGCCACACAATCCCTCCCCTCCCTTCCCTTCCCAGGGTTAAAACAGACTTTTTACAGCTGGCAGCTAGCTATTAGGATTCTATATTTGACCATGGGCAGGAACATCAATGCAGCCACAGAAACTTCTAGAAGTTTCACAACTGGGAAATCTTTACCAGATCAGTACCATCACCCATGACGTCACTACTTGTGTGACTGACTGATCCTACTGCCCATGGAGAACACCCTTTACAGTTCTATAGCTCTGCTTTTTAGCTCTAAAGACTGAAAAGAAGTGGTAGAGCTGCATTCCAGGCTGTTCCCCCTCAGAAACTGAGTTCTGGGTGTATTTATCCACCTAAAAGAGGCTTTTGAAAAATTGGCCAACTTTTGCCCAGGTAAAAGGAGTACACTGTTTCACAATATGCATACTTTTACCCATGGGGTGTCCCAGGAGCAGGGAATTGAGGGGAAGTACCTGCAGAGATTATGATTTTCATCTCTCTCCCTGTGTTTTCCTTGCCTCACTCAACATACACAATAGCAGATGCAAGGTCTTTGGAGCGTTATGCACTTGTAGTCCTTGCAGGTCATATTTTCAAAGGGAAACTCTATGGGAATTTTCTGTTTGAACTTGTATACTGTATTTGGACTCTGAAAATTGCAAAGGCTTTTTCTAAAAAAGCGAAGATACTTACCTGTAGCAGGTATTCTCCGAGGACTGCAGGCAGATTGTTCTCACATGTGGGTCGACGTCTGCGTCGGCCCAGGATTCGGACGGCGTTTTGCAAGCAAAATATTATAAAAGTTTTGCCAGGGTCTTCTGGGGCGTGTGCAGTGCGCACCGCGCATGCGCGGACTGATTTGCCGCCCGTCGTGTGAACGCGTTCCCTCAGTTAGATCAAAAAGCATAAAAGGAAGCCAATAACAACTCCAAAGGGAAGGTGGCGGGTTTGTGAGAACAATCAGCCTGCTGTCCTTGGAGAATACCTGCTACAGGTAAGTATCTTCGCTTTCTCCGAGGACAAGCAGGATGCTTGTTCTCACATTTGGGGTATCCCTAGCAACCAGGCTCACTCAAAACAACGAACATTGGTCAATTGGGCCTCGCAATGGTGAGGACATAACTTAGATTGACCTGAAACCATAAATACCAACCTCCCATCCTTCTCTTTCCATCTCTCCTTAATTTTATCCCTCCTTACTCCTTTTCTCCCAAATTACACTATCCTATCCTGTCTACCCGCTTTTATCCTAGTCATATATTATCTAGCTCAACTTATCATACACTACTAAGCCCAACTTTACGTTGTTTTACCACTGTTTTATTGAAAACTAGTTTTTCTTCAGAGTGTATGTTTGAGAAAGAGTGTGTGCGAGAGATGGAGTGTGTGTGTCAGAGAGAGAATGAGAGAGAAAGAGTGTGTCAGTGTTTGTGTGTGAGAGAGAGTGTGTGTGATGAAAGAGGTGGTAGCACAAGTGTGTGTGTTTGTGACAGAGAGAGAGAGAGAGAGAGTGAGTGTGTGGGAATGAGAGTATGTGCCAGGGTGCCCCCCTCCCCCAAGGTGGCCCCCTTCCCCCAAGGTGGCCCCCTTCCCTCCATGGTCCCTGTCTGCCAGATGCAAGTGTGTGTTTGTGACAGAGAAAGTTAGTGTGTGCAGTGTGTTTGTGAGAGAGAGAGTTGGTGTGTGTGTGCTTTCATCCCTCTGCCTCTCTCCCCACCTCCTACTCCTCCTGCAGCTTTTCGTGGCTGCTATCAGTGATGTTTCCCTGACGCACCTCCCCCCTCCGAGATCGATCCAGGCATCGTTTTCAACTGATTCACCTGACTGAAGTACTCCTGATTGTAAAAGATGCACAGAAGAGCAGAGGGCAGGCTGGTCTTGAGCCTTCCCCTGCTCTCTCTGCGTCCCGGCCAACAGGAAATGAGGGCGGGGCGCTGAGAGCAGGGGAAGGGTGAAGGCGAGCATGCCCTGTGCTGTTCTATGCTTCTTTTACAATCAGGAGGACACTTCAGTCAGTCAGGTGAATTAGTTGAAAGCAATGCATGTGTCGACCTCGGGGGGGGGGGGTGGGGTGGAGGATTCGCGGGGAGGAGGTGCGTCGATTTTTTTTTGGGGGGGGGGAGTGCAGTGGTAAGTTCGAGCTGTGCACCCGCTCCTCCTGTCGCAGCGGTGGGGCACTTCCTTTTGAACACAGCTGACATCGGATGGAGGAAGGGGGGGCGATGTGTGCATCCGCTGCTGCTGTCGGTGCGGTGGGCGACTTCCTTTTTAATAGAGCTGACGATGGAGGGGGGGTGCAGCGGCGATGTGTGAGGCGGGCATCGGTGCTGCTGTTGCTGCGGTGGGCCGGTTCGTTGTGTAGACAGCTGATGTGGAGGGTGTGCGTCGGTTGCTGTTTGTTGTTGCAGGGGGGTGGAGCGTCAGGGTCGGAGCGCGTGGGGGGGGGGGGAGCGTCGGAGGGTGGTGGAACTGGGGATTGGTTGAGTGTCATAGCCCTGCCCTCGACATCATAACGTTAGGACGCGAGAGCGGGGCAGACAGTCATGGGGAAAAATTTTGGTCTCTGCCACCTCAAAAACGGAAGTGGCAGCTTCATTTAGAACGTTGGGGTTTTGAATTATGTGCGGAAGGGGCGTGGCTGAGGGCGGGTGTATGAGTGAGAGTGAGTGGTGCATGAGTGACAGCGAGTGTCCCTGCCACAGAGTGAGCTTCAAAGCTTCAGAATGTTTCAGGTGAGATTTATTTATATAGATTCTATTCTTAACTTTGTATTTCAAATTACTATGTAAGCCACATTGAGCCTGCATTGTGTGGGAAAGCGCGGGGTACAAATTTTAAAAATAATAATAATTTTTTTTTAAACTAACTGAGAGTGCAGCCTGGAACAGAACAAAAATGGGTCTAGGGGGGTGGAGTTGGATTCTAAACCCCGAACAGATTCTGCAGCACCGACTGCCCAAACCGACTGTCGCGTCGGATATCCTGCTGAAGGCAGTAGTGAGATGTGAATGTGTGGACTGATGACCACGTTGCAGCCTTGCAAATCTCTTCAATGGAGGCTGACTTTAAGTGAGCCACTGACGCAGCCATGGCTCTAACATTATGAGCCGTGACATGGCCCTCCAGACTCAGCCCAGCTTGGGCATAAGTGAAGGAAATGCAATCTGCTAGCCAATTTGAGATTGTGCGTTTTCCGATGGTGACTCCCCTCCTGTTTGGATTGAAAGAGACAAACAACTGGGCGAACTGTCTAAAGGGTTTTGTCCGCTCCATGTAAAATGACAATGCTGTCTTGTAATCCAAGGTATGCAAACTGCTTTCGCCAGGGCAGGTATGAGGACGAGGAAAGAAAGTTGGCAAGACAATTGACTGGTTCAGATGGAACTCTACCACCTTTAGCAGGAACTTAGGGTGCGTGCGGAGGACTACTCTGTTGTGATGATATTTGATATAAGGTGCTTGTACTACCAAGGCCTGAAGCTCACTGACCCTACGAGCTGAAGTAAGAGCCATCAAGAAAATGACCTTCCAGGTCAAGTACTTCAGACGGCTGGTATTCAGTGGCTTAAAAGGAGCTTTCTTCAGCTGAGTGAGAATGAAGTTGAGATCCCATGACACTGGCGGAGGTTTGAAAGGGGGCTTTGACAAAAGCAAACCTCTCATGAAGCGAACCACTAAAGGCTGTCCAGAGATAGGCTTACCCTCTACACGGTGATGAAAAGCACTAATCGCACTAAGGTGAACTCTTACGGAGTTGGTCTTGAGACCAGACTCTAACAAGTGTAGAAGGTATTCAAGCAGGGTCTGTATAGGACAAGAAAGAGGATCTAGGGCCTTGCTATCACACCAGATGGCAAACCTCCTCCATTTGAAAGAGTAACACCTCTTTGTGGAATCTTTCCTGGAAGCAAGCAAGACTCTGGAGACACCCTCTGAAAGACCCAAGGAAGCAAATTCTAAGCTCTCAACATCCAGGCCGTGAGAGTCAGAGACTGGAGGTTGGGATGCAGAAGCGACCCCTCGTTCTGGGTGATGAGGGTTGGAGAACACTCCAATCTCCACGGTTCCTCGGAGGACAACTCCAGAAGAAGAGGGAACCAAATCTGACACGGCCAGAAGGGAGCAATCAGTATCATGGTTCCGCAGTCTTGTTTGAGTTTCAGCAGTGTCTTTCCTACTAGATATATGGGAGGATACGCATACAGAAGGTCTGTCCCCCAATGTGGGAAAAAGGCATCTGACGCTAGTCTGCCGTGGGCCTGAAGCCTGGAACAGAACTGAGGGACCTTGTGATTGATTGATCTGAGTGGCAAAAAGATCCACTGAGGGAGTGCCCCACGCTCGGAAGATCTTGCGGACAACGCCCATGTTCAGTGACCACTCGTGAGGTTGCATTATCCTGCTCAATCTGTCGGCCAGACTGTTGTTTACGCCTGCCAGATAAGTGGCTTGGAGAAACATGCCATAACGGCGAGCCCAAAGCCACATCTGGACAGCTTCCTGACACAGAGGGCGAGATCCGGTATAAAACATGACAACCTGATTGTCTGAATTAAGATTACTCGGTTGGACAGCCGATCTCCAAAAGCCGTTAGAACGTTCCAGATCACTCGTAATTCCAAGAGGTTGATCTGCAGACCTTTTTCCTGAAAGGACCAGGCTTCCTGAGTGTGGAGCCCATCTACATGAGCAACCCCCCCCCCCCCCCCCCCCCCCCCCCAGGAGAGATGCATCCGTCGTCAGCACTTTTTGTGGCTGAGGAACTTGGAATGGTCGCCCCAAAGTCAAATTGGATCGAATCGTCCACCACTGAAGAGAATTCCGGAAGTCGGTGGACAGCTGGATTACATCCTCTAGATCCCCATGCAGCTTGAAACCACTGGGAAGCTAGAGTCTATTGAGCTGATCTCATATGTAGACATGCCATGGGTGTGACATGAACTGTGGAGGCCATGTGCCCCAGAAGTCTCAACATCTGCCGAGCCGTGACCTGCTGAGATGCTCGAACCATGGACACCAGGGACAGAAGGTTGTCCGCCCTTGTCTTGTGAAAATAAGCTTGAACTGTCTGAGTATTCAACAGGACTCCAATGAATTCCAATTTTTGGACTGGGGTGAGATGGGACTTGGGATAATTTATGATGAACCCCAGTAGCTCCAGCACCTGAATAGTCATCTGAATGGACTCCAGAGCAACCTCCTTCGAGGTGCTCTTCACCAGTCAATCGTCGAGATAAGGAAACACATGCACTCCCAGTCTGCGTAGCGACGCTGCGACTACAGCTAGGCATTTGGTAAAATCTCTGGGCGCAGACGCCAGGCCAAAAGGCAGTACACGGTACTGAAAGTGCTGTGTTCCCAGCCGAAATCAAAGATACTTCCTGTGAGCTGAAAGTATCGAGATGTGTGTGTAAGCATCCTTTAAGTCCAGAAAGCATAGCCAATCGTTTTCCTGAATCATGGGAAGAAGGGTGCCTAGGGAAACCATCCTAAACTTTTCTTTGACAAGAAATTTGTTCATGGCCCTTAGGTCTAGGATGGGACGCATCCCCCCTGTTTTCTTTTGCACAAGGAAGTACCTGGAATAGAATCCCTACCCTTCTTCCCCTGGTGGAACGGGTTCGACCGCTTGAGCCTGTAGAAGGGTAGAGAGTTCCTCTGCAAGTACCTGCTTGTGCTGGGAGCTGTAGGACTGAGCTCCAGGTGGGCAATTTGGAGGCTTGGATTCCAGATTGAGGGAGTATCCTAACCGGACAATTTGAAGAACCCACCAGTCGGAGGTTATAAGAGGCCACCTTTGATGAAAAAAAACCCATTAACCTCCCCCAACCGGCAAGTCGTCCGGTATGGACACGTTTACTGAGGCAATGCTGAACTGGAGCCAATCAAAAGCCTGTCCCTTGCTTTTGCTGGGGAGCCACAGTGGCCTAAGCGCATGCTGTTGACGAGAACGAGCACGCTGGGACTGAGCCTGGGCAGGCTGCCGAGAAGCAGGAGTGTACCTATGCCTAGCATAGGAATAGGGAGCACTCCTCTTCCCTCCAAAAAACCTCCTAGATGAGGAGGTAGTAGCAGAAGACGCCCGGCGGGAGAGAGAATCCATAGCATCATTGTGCTTCTTGATCTGGTCAATTAGATCCTCTACTTTCTCACCAAAAAGGTTATCCCCCCCCGGCAAGGAACATCCGCCATCCGCTGCTGGACCGAATGATCCAGGTCAGAGACACGCAGCCATGAGAGTCTGTGCATTACTATACCTTGGGCAGCAATCCTGGATGCTACATCAAAGGTGTCGAATGTACCACTGGCCAGGAATTTTCGACACACCTGCTGCCTGACCACCTGGCGAAAAGGCTCAGCCTGCTCCGAAGGGAGTGCATCAACCAAGCTGGACAGTTGCCTCACCGAGCTCCACAAGTGGACGCTCGTGAAAAGCTAGTATGTCTGGATCTTGGCAGCGAGCATAGCGGCCTGATACATCTTCCTCCCAAAAGAGTCCAATGTTCTAGATTCTCTGCCTGGGGGTGCTGAGGCATTGTCCCTAGTGCTCTTGGCTCTTTTGAGGGCGGAGTCCACCACCATGGAATTGTGAGGTAGCTGAGACCTCATCAATCCAGGCTCACTGTGGATCCGATATTGGGATTCAGCTTTTTTTTGGATCACGGGATTAAACAGAGGGAACAATCAGTTTCGCATAAGGACTTCCTTCTTTACATTATACAAAGGAGCCGTTGGAGAAAGATAATCCAGGACCTCATGCATCTTAGCCCTGTGTTCATCCTCAACCTCCATAGGGAAGGGAATAGCCGCAGCCATTTCCCGGACAAAGGAGGTAAAGGATAGACTCTCCGGAGGAGAAAGTCTCTTTTCTGGTGGAGGGGAAGATTCAGAGGGAATCCCATAGGACTCGTCAGAAGCAAAGTACCTGGGATCTTCCTCTTCCTCCCACACTCATCTTCAGTATCGGACAAAACATCCCTCAGAGCAGTCCAAAACTGAGCCTGCCTCGATGCCGAGGAACGACGTCCTCGATGGTGGTGCCGAGAAGTCGATGCCTGCCTGAACTCCGGTGAAGCTTCCTCCACCGACGTCAAAGGGGAGTCGACCTGGGTGTGAGCTGACACCGATGCCGCAGGCGGCACCGAGGTTGGACACCTCACCACAGGTGAAGGGCCAGATGCCGCTGCAGCAGACGGTACTGAAGGTGCAAGCACTCCCGACACCAAAGCAGACTAGTGCAGCAATCCTTCCAGAAGCTCTGGAAGCAGGGCCCTGATGTGCTCGTGGAGAGACGCCGTCGGACAAGGCTGTGGGGTGGTAAAGGAGCTGGTATCAGAATCTGTCGAGGCTCGGGAGCAGGTACCGGGCTGCCAGAAGATCGACGCATCGGCACCTCCTGAATAGAGGGGGAGCGATCCTCTTGGCGCCGATGCTTCTCGGGTGCCGATTCCCTTGACGCCCCCAGAGCTCCCGGCACCGTGGGTAGAAGGAGAACGATAACTGTGCTTCTTTGCCTTCGCTCGACGCCCGTCATCGAGACTTCTCAGTACCAATGAGGAGGATGTGGAATCCTCACGCCTCCTAGGGGCCAGGTCTGACGAAGGTCGATCCCAGGGGGCCCGCATAGCAGGAGGCCTCGAGGCAGGTTGAGACCCACTCGATGCCTCACTGCTCCCAGGACGAATTGGTCTTTCAGCAGCCATTACCTCCGTTCCCGACGTTGATGCTTTCCTCGATGCCGATACCGCCGACCTCGGTACCAATGTCGACGTCGAAGGACCGGACCGAGCCCCAAAAAGCTTTTCTCGTTGGGCTTCTTGAGACGCTTTGGTCCGTTTCTTCATAAGTAGACACAGACTACAAGTGGCTGGGCCCAAGGCACTTGATACACCAGACATGGGTGTCAGTACCTGAGATGGTCCAGTTGCACCGAGTACAACGTTTGAAGCCACTGGGAGTCTTCGATGACATGGAAGGAGAAACGGCTTCGGCGAAATCAAACGACGTGATTGTGCCTGTTAAAAGAAAAAGGCACAAAAATAAGGGAAAAAAACCCCGACCGCGCGGCCTGAAGCCGGCTGTGTCGAAAAAGAAAGGAAACTTCAAAAGGGAGAAAAACTAAGAAAAGTAAAGGAACTCTACTTTTTTTTGTTTAATTTTAGAAACAATAATAAAAGAAAAAAACAAAAAACAAAGACTCTCTCCTGGGCCTGTGAGGAACAGCGAAAAACAACACCGCACTTCAACGCGGAGAAAAAACAACTGAGGGAATACATTCATGCGCCGGGCGGGAAATCAGTCTGCACATGCGTGGTGCGTGCTGCACGCGAGCCAAAAGACTCTGGCAAAACTTTTTTTATATTTTGCTTGCAAAATGCCGTCCGAATCCTGGGCCAACGCAGACGTTGACCCACATGTGAGAACAAGCGGCGTGCTTGTCCTCGGAGAATAATTGTTTTTCTGTTTTTCCTTCCTTTGATGAAATTGCCAACAAAACTTAACAAAGAAAGCAAACCTTACTTGTAGTGCTTGTTGCAGTCACACATTTCACACCTGCCTAGAGATGGTCTTGATCTCTGACATGTGTTTCCTTGCAGGGGGAAAGTGGAGAATCACGTACAGGCAGCAGCTTGTCCTTGGCGCGGGTTCGGGCACCCAGTGAGGTCTCCAATGGCACCAATAAATCCTCATCATCTTCATCTTCATCTGCTTCACATAACAAGACACAGCGTGGCTCCTCTACCTACCACAGGCAACGAAGGCACAGTGACTTCTGTGAGTGGCACTGAGTTGGAGTCTGATGGATGTTCATCAACTAGCTCTTTGTTAAGGGCAGAGCAGAGAGATTAAAGAATTTGCTCTGGTTTTAAAAATGCTACATAAAAGGTTAACAGGAACTTTTAAAATGTGATTTCCTTCAGCACTTGACCATAATCTTAACAAGGCTGGGGTATGCTGTACCTCAGACATCAGGTCACAATATGCCACATTATGAGCCATAAGATGAGCATTTTCTCAGCCATTCCCAATTGGGCATTTGCACACTGATGGTGAATGTGGATATGGAGGCCCAAAGCTAAAGGCCAAGTGTTTGAGCCATCACACAAACCCCCTGCCCATATACAGGGATTCAGTAGTGGTTGACTTCCTCTTGTACTCTTGTTACTGTAGTATTGCTTTCTCGGTCTTTCTCAGGTGGTCCTTCCCCAGTCCCCATGCACCCAAAACGGAGCCCTACCAGCACAGGAGATGGGGAGCTGAAGGAGGAGCGGATGCCATCACGTAAGACCAGCTGTAGCGTGGTGGGCAGTTCGCGGGGCATCCCACCATCCAGCCCCATGGTCAGTAGTGCCAACAACCCAAATAAGTCTGAGATTCCAGATCGCAGGAAGGAGATCTCCATTAACACGGTGAGGACTAAATCTGGGGCCCATTCAGGTTGCCCTCAGAGGCCAGAAATGACCGGGTGTGCAACAGAGGGGGCTATGAGGGGCCAGAACTGGGAGGCATACGCTGGGAGCCCTTAGAGAAGCGGTACACCAGGGGCCTTCATGGACTGTAAGAGGCATTCACCAAAGATTGAAGCCAATAGCTTATAATGCAATATAATCACATCCAATGTAATGAAAATATTCCTTCTGGAGCAGGGGCTGATGATGTGTATGATTGCCTGACCTTGTTCCCAGTTCAGTCCTCAGGACACACCTAGCTAGTCAGCTTTTCAGGATATGCACAATAAATATGCATGAGATAGATTTACATACAATGGACATGCAAATTTATCCTATATATATTCATTGCGGATATCCTAAAAACCTGACTGGTTGGGTTTATCCCAATGACTGGACTGAGAACCCCTACTCTCGAGCCTTGTTTTTGTTAGCCTCCCAGTTTGGATGTCTTCCATTTCTTCTTCTATCCCAACAAATCCAAACCCAGAAAATTGGTTGCATAGACAGGCCTGCTGGTGCCCCAACCTCTGATAGTGTGTGGAAGGGAAAGCTCCAGACCTGGTAGACTCTTCCATGCCCCTATCTCGTATCTTATCTCCTCTTTTCCAGAATAATATTCCATCCAGTGTCATGACAAGGAGAAACACGTATGTATGCACTGAACGCCCAGGAAGCGACAGACATTCACTTCTACAGAATGGCAAGGAAAACAGGTACTGAGGTGTTCATCCTCTTGCCCATACCCCCTGCAGTGATTAAGCCCCATTCCATAGATCAGAACTCCTTCCATGTGAATACCTACCCTCCTCCATTTCCCTCCCCCCTGTACCCTTCTCATGCCTGCCATATAATCCCTGGTGGTCTTTTGGGGGTAGGAGCAATTTCTACTTGCTCCTGCCAATCCAACCGATGCTGGCTGACCCCAGGGCAACCCTTAACTCTATGCAAGAGACATTTTTGAGAGGGAGGAAGGCTCTCCAGCATTCCAGGAGCATTGGTAGGGCACATTAGCTTGCCAATGTTCCCAAAAGGGAAGTTATGTTTCCAAAGTAGCATGGCCCAAAAATAATTTTTACATGCTGTATGACTACTACTACTACTACTACTTAACATTTCTAGAGCGCTACTAGGGTTACGCAGCGCTGTACAGATTAAGAAAAAGGACAGTCCCTGCTCCAAGGAGCTTACAATCTAATGGGCGAAATGTCAAGTAGGGGCAGTCCAGATTTCCTGAATAGAGGTATGGTGGTTAGGTGCCGAAGGTGACATTGAAGAGGTAGGCTTTTAGCAAGGCTTTGAAGATGGGCAGATGAAGATGGGCTTTGAAGATGACTCCTTGACATGCAAGTGAGCTGCTTTACATGCATTTGCATGCAATTCAACTGATTAGTGTGGCTGCACTTAGCCTGATTTAGGGTCTGGGAAATAATGTGAGGAAGTCTGTAATGATCACAAATTTTGGGTATTATTTCCATTGTGTTTGCAATAACACACTTTAACTTGCTGTGAATGCTGCTTGCTGTTTACTGTGGATGGACACATTATCACAGCTTTGTACATAGGGGTTTTTATCTGCATGTTCACTTTTCTTTGTGGGTCTGCCTGTACCTATGTCTGTGCCTCTATGAGTGTGTTTCTATGTATTTTTCTGAATTGTGGGGCAATTTTTAAACTAAGCATTGGACTTGTAGCCTGCAGGTATAACCTATCCATGGACTTGCAAAAATATCTTCAATGGGAAACCCCATGTAGGGTGTGGCCAGTGGAGAGGCTGCAGATCCATATACATTGCACCCACTTTGAAGCAGGTGAAAAGATACCTGCAGAAAATCCATGTGGACGCTCCCTCTACTGATCACTTTCTGCTCAGGACTCACTCCTTTCCTTAATTGTGCTCTAAACAGCATGAGGACATTTATCCATAGAGGAGGTTGAGCAAGTTTCAGCAGGGTGGTGTGGGAAGGAGTTAGACTTTATTCTCAGCTACTGCTGATATCTGATGCAGGGATCCAAAGTCCAAGCTGGGAGTCCAAAGCAGCAGTCCCTAATCTGTGAGCTCTCGCCTTGACTACTGCAACCTACTCTTCACTGGCCTCCCACTTTGCTATCTATCCCCCCTTCAGTCCGTTCAGAACTCTGCTGCACGTCTTATTTTCTGCCTGGACCGGTACACTCATATCACCCCTCTCCTCAAGTCACTTCACTGGCTTCCAATCAGGTACCGCATACAGTTTAAGCTTCTCCTTTTAACCTACAAATGCACTCGATCTACAGCCCCTCCCTACCTCTCTACCCTCATCTCCCCTTACATTCCGTTCTCAAGACAAATCCCTCCTTTCAGTACCCTTCTCCACCACCGCCAACTCCAGGCTCTGCCCTTTCTGCCTCGCCTCACCCCATGCCTGGAATAAACTCCCTGAGCCCATACGCCAGGCCCCTTCCCTGCCCATCTTCAAAGCCTTGCTCAAAGCCCACCTCTTCAATGTTGCCTTCGGCACCTAACCACCATACCTCTATTCAGGAAATCTAGACTGCCCCAACTTGACATTTCGCCCATTAAAGTGTAAGCTCCTTTGAGCAGGGACTGTCCTTTTTGTTAATCTGTACAGCGCTGCGTAACCCTAGTAGCGCTCTAGAAATGTTAAGTAGTAGTAGTTCATTCTCACACACTTTTCTGAGCTTTGAGAGTGTGGCTGCTTCTGATTCTCAGCCCATTTTCCATTACTAAGGCTCATTTTACTAGCTGCACACTGAGGGATTGCATCAGTCTAAGGCAGCCTGTGTGTGAGACTGTAGCTTGAGGTAGTTCCATCATGGGTCAGCCATATGAGTCCTGGTGCACATTGTGTCCATCTTGCATCTCCTCTTCCACACAAACATACACAGAACCAGTGTCCCACATATAAGTAAAAATTTTGTAACCAATTTGTTCTCATGTAAGCAATTTCTCATGCCCTCTGCCTGCAAAGACCTGTTGTTCCTCTGTAGTTCGTCCATCCAGTTCATGTTGTCCTGCAGGTTTGGAATGAACTCAGCCTTCTGCCTCATTCTCAGTTTCCCCCAGCTCTCACTTCCACTCTCACAGAGACCCCTTTCTCACTTTGTGTCACATGAGTGGTGGTGGGGGGGGGGGTCTGTTACTGGAGAGAGGAGATCATAACTAAAGGTTGGTGACTATATTAATTCCTCAGAGCTGAGCAGCACTGTTTGCATGGGGCAAAAGGGCTTTGAAGCATTTTTTTTTTTTACTGTGTGTCTTGACTCCCTTTATGTGCTTCCCCAACAGTTCCATATCGAGCCGGGTGCCTCCTGCCTCCCCTTCCACTCACAGCATTGCCACATCCTCATCCTCCTCAGACCGGGCCCGTCTGTCCCGGGGAACCAACATTCGCAGCACCTTCCATGGTGGGCAAGTGCGGGACCGGCGTGGTACTGTCCAAAATGGGCCCCCAACCTCCCCTACACTCTCCCATGAGGCCACACCACTGCCCCAGAGCAGAAGCCGGGCCACCTCCAACCTCTTCAGCAAGCTGACGTCTAAGCTGACCCGAAGGTAAGATGGGGGCTGGGATCATACATTCCAGGAGATGGGGACAAGGGAAGAATTCAGTTGTATGGTCTGAAAGTATCACTGCTCTTCTGCCTGTGGTGTCACTGTCTGATAATAATGTAACATATATTTAGGAGAGAACAGTGCAGATGTGAATGCTTGTGGAAGGGGCGGGGCACTTACAGTATTGTAGCTGCATGGGAGGCTCATCTTTCCACAGAGCTCATCTTCAGCACCTTGAGTTACCCATCTCTTAGGATGGTGCTTCTCAACCCACTCCTCGGAGATTTCAGGATATCCACAATTAATATGCAGGAGAGCAATTTGCATACCAAGGCAGTACATGCAAATCTGTCTCATGCCCCGAAGACTGGGTTGAGACACAGTGTCATAGGAGAACTTACTTGTGGCACTTGGGGTCCACGTCTTTCAGGAGAGCTCAGTTCAGCACCATAGGATGCCCATCCCTCAATAGAGCTCACCTGTGGCGCGTGGGATCCCCATCTCTCAGGAGAGCTCAGCTTCAGCACCATGTGATGCCCAGCCCTCAAAAGAGCTCACCATGGGATCCCCATCTCTCAGGAGAGCTCTGCTGTGGCATAGGGGATACCTGTCTATCCAGAGATCCCACCTATTGCAGTTGTTTGTTTTGCTGAGACCTGTGGGGACTTTACCTGTTGCAGGTCCATCAGGGGTCACCTATTATAACTTTGCCCATCCCTCTAACCTTGTGAGATGTGTGTACCCTTTGTCGGCATCTTACTCATGCATCACTCATTGTTGCAGCTATTCAATGCTAATTACGTTGCAGCTGTTTGCCCCTCCACATTGGCGAGTTCACCTATTCAGTGCTTACTGTTGTGGCCTGGGGGCATCCAGACCCTGTAGGGGCTTCTCTCTAATTACATTCCCATATCTTCTCTGCAACCTTCAGCAAGTCACTTAACCTCATCTTGCTTTAAACCAGAATAACTCAGGATGAGGACCAATGAACACATTTTTAAGAAAACAAATGATAAGAAGGGCCACAGGAATCAGTTATTGCTCATGCATTCTACTTGTAACCATTTTGTCTGCCTTTGGTAGAAATGGATTTTACTTTGATGCTCTCCTCTTGCCCTCTATAGACATGTCAATGTTGGAAACAAGCAGTCCAAGGGTTCCTCTCCACAGCATTGATTATCTCCTCCACTTCACTCTGGCAGTGTCCGTACTGTACACATGTCCATTCTGAGCACAGAGGTTTCAGGAGCACATTGAAAAGCAGCATTGGTGTACAAGTTGCAGTGACTACATCCTTAATCAAATCTAATGATTGCTACTGCTCAGATTCTTTCAGGAAGTTTGAGGGGCATTCTCAGCAGACAGTGAGGGCCCAACATGAAAACTCTGCAGAGGTGATGTACATGAGTGGCAGGAGACCACAAATGTCCAGTCCTCAGGCAACTTCAGTGTCTCACCTCAGAAAATGGGACCCTGTATGGTCTTGAAAGCTCATGTAGAGCACTGCCTTTGAATAATTCTGGTTCAGTAACAGGAACCAGGACCAGCATGGTTACTTAAAATCAGCACCTTGGACTGTGGATGGCAAAGATACTGCCTTGCCACATCATAGACAAGGAACATCTAGAAAGCGAGTGAGAAATATGGCATTCCCAAGCTAATAACAGAAGGCATGGGGTATACAGATTGAGGAATGTGTTGTTTAATTTGTCAGGGGGGAGGGAAATATACTGGAGGATCTTTGTGAATGACATGAGTGTCCCGGTTCTTGCATTCTTATCTCCTGCCCTAGGGCTTCCAAGTTAGTTGGGTTTTTTGCCTGTTTTCCTCCTGATCTCTGGTGGTTTCTCTCCTCATCCTCTCTCCACCCTACCTCACTCTCGCTTTTCTCTGTTTTCAGGGTCACTCTTGACCCGTCTAAGCGGCAGAACTCTAACAGGTGTGTCTCTGGCGCTTCTTTGCCTCAAGGACCCAAGATCAGTAAGTCTTCTCCTCTCACTCTCTCCAAATTCTCTATCTGCATCTCTCTCTCTCTCTCTCTTTCTTTCTTTCTTTTCTTTTTCTATCATTTTCTTTCAGTTTTCCTCTCCCCCTTCTTGTTTTTGTGTCTTTCCCCTCTGTACATTTGCTGTTTTACATTATTGTCTTGTTTTCCCCATCTTTCTCACTGTCTTTTCTGAGATCTCTTTCAGTTTCTTCCCATTTTTAAAATTTTTCACTCTCTCCTTCTCTCTCTGTACTGTCTTGTCTTTGGTTGATCTTCCCATAATTCCTTCTCAAATGTAGCAGCAACTTGCCTGCCTGAAGGAACATGGGATGCAGGGAGTAATATCAGACAGAGGGCAGGCTGGCCTTAGCATGGGGTTAGCAGCTTTCTGCAGAAAAGGAAGGAAAACATTTGCCAGTCACTGTGGCCAACCTGATGGCTATTGCATTCAAGAGATCCAGGACTGAGTCTTGAGTCCTGTATCTGATCCTGGAGCTAATCAGAGCTTTCATTAACAACCTCTGATGTTTTTAACCTCCCTCCTATCTAGCCTAAGATGGTGTTTTCCAACCAGTATGTCTTTAGACTTGATCAGATGTGAAACAGAAAAAAAGTCACCATTGCCTGATACTTACGTCCATACCAGCACCTGGGCTCTGCTGTCAGCATTTAGCCACAACATGAAAAACGAGCAGTGACTCTTAAATGTGCAGTAACTCCTTTCAAAACATATTTGTAATTACACATGCCTCTTCTTCCTAGCTAAGCCTTGAAGTGTGGGAATTAACAGGCACTGATAGCTGAGCCTGGCTTTGTGCAGCACACGCATTGCACACAGTACCACATCCTCTTCCACCTCCTGAGCCCTTCCAGCCTCTGGAGGGGATGGCTTTCAGTGTTCCCTTGTTCTTATTTTGGTCATACTTGTCCTCTCTTCATACACTGCCTGCTTCATGAAGCTTAGTGTGCCATCCAACATTGTTGTTAATGTAGAGGCTTGACTTGAAAAGGATTCAGTAACTGACCTTGGCCAGGGAGACACAGGCAGCAGTTCTCTCTAGAAACTGATACACATGCACTCTAAGTCTACGTCCAGCCATTAGATGTCACCAATATATGATACCCAAGTCTCCCTCCTCCCCCTAGGGATTGTTAGTGCTGTCTTAGCAGCATCAGCCTGGCCAATGCCAGGAACAAAATGTAGATCTTTCTGTATGAAGGCCACACAGCCCTGCCACTGAGCCACTAGGGCAGCCATTGCCAGGAGGGGGGAGAGAGGCTTAGTATGTTAGGTACTCATCTGTCTGGTGTAGTTGAAGTACAGAGGATCCTGTCTGAGGAGAGGTGGGTGGATGGATGGACCTAGAGACATCCTTTCCATCCTTACATTTTATGGATCCATGACTGCCTTTCCTGGGATGAAAGGCAGTCATGGACCTTTGATTTGCTTTGCATGTCTGCGTTTATTCCAGCTCACATCTACTCTATTTACTGCATAAAATGCCAGATCCTGATGGAACCACTGGTAATGCCATTAATAGAGCTCTGAGGAAATACCAAGGGCCTCACAGTACCTCCCACTATTCTGCTCCTCAGCAACTGAGGCTGTATCCATGGGCTCTGAGAGGCAGAAGGAAATGCCCCAGCTGACTGCACACCACTAAATATAGATTTACAATCACATTAAGGGTGGGGTCTAGCAGCACTATGTTTCATGGAAGACTCCCAGATTTGAATTTCCTGCCCTAAGGAACTGACAGTGTGAGTCTAGTCATTCAATAATCCCTTAGGGGGATGGCTGGGGATGAGAAGTAGGATGGGCTGAAATATGCCTTGGGGTAGTCCAAGATGAAAGCTGGATACAGTGTGCACCAGCACTCAAATGTGGTCAGCCATTTGAGTGCTGGTGCACATTGTATCCAGCTTTCATCTCCTCCTGCTGCTGACAGCCTTCCCTTCTGGTAGAAACAGAATACAAAGAATGTTGTTTTGATGAGATGATTGAGAAATCAAATTCTTTATATACCATATCTAAATGTGGCAGAATGGAGATTGTGTAGGAAACTCCAGATGTGGGTGTGGGAAAGTTTCTGTTGCAGTAACTTTTTAATGTCTGATACAGTCATCTCCTGAACCCTCCTCCTCTCAGTCCTGAGCTGTACAGTCTTTGTTTGATAGGCTGTACCAGGCTCTCAGCACCTTCACCTTAGCCATAAAAGAACACAGCATTAAAACTGCTACTGATTTTCAAAATGTTTCTTTCTCTCCCCCACTGCTGCAGGGTCGCAGACGAACCTGAGAGAATCAGGAGATCTCCGATCACAAGGTACCATTCCTTCTTTTACAGAATGTTTGTATCTAGACATATTTCCATCTGCCTAACTGACAACAGGTCAAGCTGGTTTTACAGTGCCTTGTAATCAATATCTGAATTTCTGTTGGGGGAATCTTGTACTGCTACTCAGCCTTGTAGCTCTTCAGGCTTAGCCCAGCAAGTTTCAAGTTTCACATTTATTTGATATACAACCTATTAGAAAACTATCTGAGTGGTTTGCATTCAATGTAAAATTAAATTTACTGATTCCCAGCTTGCAGCATCTCAAACTCAGCCTAGCAGGTCACTGACACTCCTATGCCTGCAGTGTCTCTGGCTCAGCAAATTACTTGGTGACCCCAGCCTTCATCACCTGAAGCTCAGACTAACAACAAGTCACTGACACTCCCAGCAGTGTTGCCAGGTGGAAAATTTTTTTCCCACCCAATCTAGCGTAAAAACAGGCCAAAACCCGCCCAAACTCAAACCCCGCCCCTGACACCCCCAGCCCCGCGTCATCACCCCCGCCCCCGCCGTCATCAACCCCGCCATCACCGGCCCCGCCTCCCCCGTCACCGGCCCCGCCTCCCCCGTCATCGGCCCCGCCTCCTACGTCATCGGCCCCGCCTCCCCCGTCATCGGCCCCGCCCAAAACGTCACTAACCCCGCCCCCCGCGGCCGAAAAAACCGCCCGAAAAACCATGGAAAAGAAAAAAAAGAAGCCCAAAAAACCGCGACCTGCCGCAGGCAAAAATTTCCCGCGGCGGGTCGCAGAAACTGCCCAATTGGGCGGTAAAACCGCCCACCTGGCAACACTGACTCCCAGCTCACATTGCCTCAGGCTCAGTCAGCAAGTCACTAACACTGCCAAACTGCAGCATCTCAAATCTTAGTTTGCTTCACTGTTCCTGACATGTACGCAAGAAAGCAGATTTTATTTTCACATTCAGGGCAATTTTCAAACTGTGCACATTTGGATAAAGTCTACTTCCTTTTACCTATATTGAGAGAGGGCATATTTCAGAAAGCTAATTGCTTGAGCACAGTTTAAGCACCGTCTTTGATATTTTGAAAGTTTTGAGTAGAGAGGTGTGGTAGCCATATTAGTCAACTTTTAAAGGTAATCAATAGAAATAAAACAAAATAAAACATGGAAAAGAAAATAAGATGATACCTTTTTTATGGACATAGCTTAATACATTTCTTGATTAGCTTTCGAAGGTTGCCCTTCTTCCTCAGATCGGAAATAAGCAAATGTTGGTAGATGACAATATATATAAGTGAAACATCAAAGCATTCCAGTGATAGTCTAACAGGATGGGGGTGGATAGGTGAGAGACAGGAAGAGGGACAGGTGAGATATGCATGGAGACAGGAGGGTGTCAAAGCAGTACAATTTTATGGTTTATAATGGGCATGCAAATAGAGTAAATTAAGAACTCAATCAGCTTGGTCTGTATGGATGGCAGTTAGTTGACAGCCCTAGTATGTGCTGACATAGTTGGTAGAGGGAACTAGGCAAGCCAGATAAACAGTTTCTGTTTGCTGTGTTCTGATTGGTGGCTCTTTCTCCTTTCTGTCTGTCATCTAGTGGCAATCTACCTTGGAATCAAAAAGAAGCAGAGCCACGGCTGCTCCGATTTAGCTGGAATGTGAAGGTCACCAGCACCCAGGACCCTGCGGACATGATGGTGGCCATTCGGCAGGCTGTGGATGTTGCTCGATGTCGCTGCCGCCAATCCGAGCCCTTCCTGCTCTCCTGCACAGCTGGAAGGGGAGCCAGTGAGCACTTCTCCCAGTTTGAGGTGGAGGTCTGCCGGTTGCAGAGGCCAGGCGTCAATGGGGTGCTGTTCAGGCGGGTTTCAGGGACTGCTCTGGCCTTCCGGAACATGGTAGCAAGAGTTTCCAATGAGCTACAACTTTGAGAAAAGGAGCAGTGCATCCTGTGATTGCTTTTGCTGGGATTGTACCTGACCATATCAAATCCTGTATCACTTACTCCTTGGGACCTAATAATGTCAATCCTTGTCACATGCAATGTTTTCTTGTGTTGTCTCGAATTATTTTTTATTTTGTTTTCACAAGAAGAAAATGCTGCTGATGAAATTGGGGGGGCGGAGGGGAAAATGGAGATTTTTTTTTCTTTCTTTTGTTTTTTTATTATGTCACAGAGAGACAGAAACTGGTCATAATTTAGAGTTCTGTCAGAAAAAGGAAAATCTCTCAGATATGAATATAACCACATTAAGAGCCAACATGCCCTGTAATCTAAGAGAAAAAATGTATTAATTTTGGACTTCAGTGATTTGCACATATTTATCCATTATCCTTTAAATATCTGGCCTGTTTTGTGATGATGTCACTGTATATTTGCTGGCAGAATTTGATGCCGCATTGTGATGTCATCATTAGGGGACTAGGAAATAGGTTTGTAGTTTCTTTCCCTGTCCCTGCTTGCTCTTTTTTCTAGGATTTTTTTTAATGTCTGTTTTAAAGAATTACTTAAATAAGCTTTGATTTATTCCAGATGAAAGCTTGCTGAAAGATTTTAAAAGACAAAAAAAGGGGATGCTTTATTTCACACCTTTGTTTCATCATAACTTTTTTCCTTATATTCCTTTTCTTTGGGATCCTTTTACTAAGCTGCGGTAAAAAGTGGCCTTAGAGTGCCCTTAACACGGACTTTTCCTTCACACCTGCGCACCAAGGCCTTTTTTTTGCAGCTGGAAAATGGCTGATTTTCTATTTTTCCTAATAATGGCCATGCACTAATGTTGCCATTAGCACGGGGCTTTTAAAAAGAATTAACCACATGAGCACTTACCAACACCTATTTTATAGGTGGTAATGGCTTACGTAATAATCTTGCACTAACCAGTTAGCGTGCGGTAATTCAGATGTGCTAACTGATTAGTTCAGGAACACCTACTCTCTGACCCCCAAACACACCCTATCCAATTACATTTTTTTAAAAATATTTTTTTGTGCACAGTTAATGCGCAGCGATCTGAAACCGCAGGGCCTAGGCTAGCACTTACCACAGCTTAGTAAGAGAATCCCTTTATTTTTAAAAACATTTCCACTACTACTACTCTCCAATGGCACAGGATGATGACATCAGAGCAGGCCCTGAGTCTCTGTCCCTTGTCTGCATTGCTTTGCTTAGTCTGCTTCAGGGCATCATTTAATGTCACTGACCTGCTGCCTAATGAAACGAGCATTGGATCAATCTTAGGGGAACATTTTTTTACGTTTTGAGTTTACTTGAAAATTTAGGCAAAAAACAGATACTTGACCCCTGTATTCATGTATTTATTAAACCTTAAAATGTACTGTTTTGATAACTTTTATTTTCCAAATGGATCTTTAGACATTGATATGAGGTGGGCTGCATTTTGCTGGAGTGTACAACAGCATTTTCTGCCTCAGCACCTTGCACTCTGGTGGGGTTTTTTTTCTTTTTTCATTTTATAGGTAAATGGAATGTAACATGTTTGAGTATCTGGAAAAGTCTCTTGGCCCAGTTCATGAGTTGGGACTTGTGCTTTCAAATGTGATGGTACTCCTACTGTAGTCAGACAACACCACAACTCTACATCAAAAAAGAAGCTAGTACATTTGTATGGTCATTAAATGATCTGTCTTGTATCATTTCCTATTGGCCCTCCATTAGAGGCGGGGATTTTTTTGCCCAAGTTAACCTAAAAAGGCTGATTCAACCCCATATCTGTAAGAAGACCCAGATTCCTCCCTCGTTTTCTATCTCAGCCTAGGATTTCAAAAAAGAGAAAAAAGACAATGTCACATATTCACAGACCCTATGATACTGTAGTGTACACTGTGCATATAGGTTTATTAGGTAACAGGAATCTTTGTCGGATGAGGGGTTAAGGCCACTGCAGGGACTGCAAACAGGTGCTCATCTACAGGCCTGCACGAAGTTATTTATATAAATAATTCTCACCTCCAACGTTCTGAACCTCACTGTGTGGCAGGGAAACACTGAAGCCCTGTAGTCTTCTAGGCTGTCATCACCACTCACTCTCACTCATAGACCCGCCCTCAGCCACGCCCCATCCACACATAATTCACAACCCAACATTCTAAATGTAAATATGTAGTTGCAAGATCCCATGAGTGTCTGCCCCGCCCTCGCATCACAACGTGATGACGTGGAGGGTGGGGCTATGACACTCAGCCAATCGGCAGTTCCACCACCCTCCAACGCTCCCCCCCCCCCCCCCACGCACAGCCAGAAACTGCGACCTACGCAGGGCCTCCATCTCCCCCCCCGACGCACAGCAACAAACCGCTACGCGGGGGGGAGTGCCGTCCGAACACCTGATCCGCCGGGACCCCGAAGCTGCTGCCCTCCACAAAAAAAACTACCCACTTGCACCCTCCCGACGCTGCCCTCCAAACACCTCACGACACTGCCACAGGAAAACCTTGCTAGCGCCCGTTTCATTGCTCACAGAAACGGGCCTTTTTTACTAGTAAATAAATAATAAGTAAATAAATTCTGAAGTAGGGACGATTTTGGTGTCCCCCACCTCGTATTTCTGGGGCACATCCTCCATCCCCTCTCAGGCTTTTGTGGTTAACTGAAAGAAAAAGGAGATCCATGTGAGGAGTGACTTCAGGCAGTGAGGCAGACTTCAAGGGCAGAGCCAGAATATAAGGAAGTAAGTAGTGAGGGGTCTCATCTGAACAAATAGGCCAACAGGGTGCACATTAGTCATTTTCCTTGGCCAAAAGACCTGGTTGCCTTGATAGTATTATCTACTTCTTATTTATAGATGCATGGTAATCTGAGACTTGTTTTGGTGAAGGAGCTACAAATCTCAGCATGCACTGGGGGGGGGGGGGGGTGTTAAAACCAGGATTGGATCAGCCTTTCAGTCAAAAAATAGGTGTTAATTGATTGATACTGAACTTCAAGATTAGAAAAATTTGGTGAATTCTGGGACTGGCCGTCCCACTTAGGGAATGTAATCCATTTTGATTGTACCACAGAAAGGCGGTATACCAAATTCATACTCATTACCCTACAGTCCCAGAGATGCTAAATTACCTAGTTCCAGGCTAGAGATTTTGGGACAGTCCTGGATTTCTGACCACCCCATCTTGGTGCATTATGGAGCACTGATTTCAATGGGTAGGATCAAGCACTACAAATCCCACACTGCTTTGGGATGTAATTCAAAACCAGGACTGTCCCAAAATCTCCAGCCTGAAGCTAGGTAACTTGACATCTCTGTAGTCCAGTGCAATCTGGGACTGGTGGTCCTTCATATGAGGGGTCTCTAGGGGAGGGAGGGTAAGAACGTGTTCTTCACATTCTACCACCAGTGTTAGGCTGGCCTTTAGCACTGGAGATGCCCTTCAAAGTATTTCAGCCCACAGCTCCTAAGACAGATGGCACTAGTTCTGATTAATGTCTCCATTACATATATGGCGCTATAGTTTTCTTCAGAAATCCAGAATGACATAATGTCTACAGTGGCGAAAATCAGGACCGGATAAACAAAATCTTCCAGGCACCCTGAATTTGGTAAGTGCTTTGGTATGTGCTCCATTTGTGAACCTGCTCTTTCTTGCCTTGGTAATCATTAGGACAAACTTCTTTCTCCGAGGACAAGCAGGCTGCTTGTTCTCACTGATGGGTGACGCCCACGGCAGCCCTGAGGTCTGGAAATCTTCCTAGCAACAAAAGTTTGCTACAGCCTTCGGTCGTGCACACCGCGCATGCACGGCCATCTTCCCGCCCATCGCGCGGGGACATCAGTTTCTTTTTGTCCATGGTTGAGAGAGACTGTGTTTTCATCCTTCTCAGCGCATCCTGAGAAAGCCTTCGTTTTTTTTGTGCGCTTTCGCGTGTTTTTTCTCTTTTTCTTTCTTTTCTATAGGATCCTTTGAGCTGTTGTTAAAAAAATTTTTTTTGTTTTTCCTTAGACTTTAGTGTTGGTCGATTTAAGTTTCGTTTCGCCGCCGTTGCAGCCTTTTTTGGCCACCTGTTCAGGTTTCTCCCCTTTTTTGCCTTCTTTTTGGCACCATCGTCAACTTTGACTTCGCCACCGCTATTTTTCCGTCCATGACATCGAGGATTCCCAGCGGCTTCAAGAAGTGCAGTAGGTGCAGCCGGGCAATCTCTGGTTCTGATCCACACGCGTGGTGTATTCAGTGCCTTGGGCCCGAACATCGGCCAGCCGCCTGTAAATTGTATCTCAGTCTCAAGAAGCGAACACAAGCGGCGAGACAAGCTCAGCGGGACCAGCTGTTTGGAGCTTTGCCCGGTACTTCAGTGTTGATGTCAACAAAGGTACCGAGTTCGGCGGTGTCGATGTTGGCACCGGAGCAAGCATCGACGTCGGGAGTGCAGGTTATGGCTGTCCGCAGACCACTGCACACTGGGAGTAGTGAGCCGTCGAGCGGGTCTCCACCTGTCTCGCAGGCTCCTGCTTCGCAGGTCCATCGGGACCGACCTTCTTCGGACCCGACCCCGAGGAGACGTCTGGATTCGACGTCCTCCTCTTCGGTACCAAGGAGTACCGATGCCATGCCTCGGGCGAAGGCTAAGAAGCATCGGCATCGGTCTCCTTCTCAACACGGTACCGGGAGCTACAGGGCGTCGAAGGACTCGGCACCCGAGAAGCGTCGATGCCGGGAAGACCGCCCCCCCTCTATTCAGGAGGTGTCGATGTGTCAGTCAGTGGACAGCCCGGTACTGCCTCCTCATCCTTTGCAGGTTCTGCCTCCGTCTTCTGTACCGGCTCTCCTGCCTTTCCCGGTAGAGACTCTGGACGAGCGCCTCCGAGCCATTCTCCCAGGTCTCCTGGAAGGGCTGTGGCGCCAGTCTGTACCAGTACCGGGGGAGCTTGCGCCCTCGGTGCCACTGACAGAAGCGTTGGCTGGCTCCTTGCCTGAGGTGAGGTCTCCGGCACCGGTACCGCTTGCGGCATCAGCTTTGGCGGCCACCCAGGTCGACTCCCCGTCGACGTCATTGGAAGGAGCATCATCGCTGCCACCAAGGGAGTTGGCCTCTCAACGACACCTTCGGGGACATAGTTCCTCACAGTCGAGGCGGGCCCGGTTAAGGACAGCTGTTCAAGAGCTTTTGTCCGATACCGAGCAGGAGGACTCGTGGGAGGAGGAAGAGGATCCCAGGTATTTCTCATCCGAGGAGTCTTGTGGTCTTCCTTCGGCCCCCACTCCATCACCTGAAAGAAAGCTTTCTCCACCAGAGAGCCTTTCTTTTGCCTCCTTTGTCCGGGAAATGTCTGTGGGCATTCCCTTCCCGGTGGTTACTGAGGATGAGCTTAGGACTGAGATGCTCGAGGTCCTTGACTATCCTTCGCCACCTAAGGAGTCGTCCACTGCTCCTTTGCATAATGTCTGAAGGAGACATTGCTTAGGAACTGGACGAAACCCTTAACTAATCCCACCATTCCTAAGAAGGTTGAGTCCCAGTATCAGGTCCACAGAGAACCTGAGTTGATGAGGACCCAGTTGCCTCACGACTCTATGGTTGTGGATTCCGCTACTACTACTCTCAAGAGAACCAAGAGTTCTAGGGATTTTGCCTCGGCACCCCCGGGGCGGGAATATAGAACTCTCGATTCTTTTGGGAGGAAGGCCTACCAGTCCTCTATGCTCGTGTCCAAGATCCAGTCGTACCAGCTCTACACGAGCATCCATATGCGGAACAATGTGAAGCAACTAGCGGACCTGGTGGATAAGCTCCCTATGGAGCAATCCAGACCTTTTCAGGTCAGGCAGCTGAAGGCGTGTCGTAAATTCCTGTCCAGGGGTGCTTATGACACTTTTGATGTTGCATCCAGGTTCACTGCTCAAGGTATAGTGATGCGCAGACTCTCATGGCTGCGTGCCTCTGACCTGGACAGTAGGACCCAGCAGCAGCTTGCGGATGTTCCTTGCCGGGGGGATAACATTTTTGGTGAGAAGGTCGAGCGGATTGTAGAACACCTCAACCAGCAGGTAACCGCCCTCAATAATCTCTCCCACCGGGCGCCTTCAGCATCTACCTCAACTGGTAGACGTTTTTTCCGGGGAAGGAGGAGTGCTCCCTATTCTTACAATAAGCGTACACTCCACCTTCTCGACTGCCTTCTCAGGCTCGTTCGCGTCAACAGCGTGCGCCCAGGCAGGCCCCTACAGCTCCCCAGCAAAAGCAAGGGACGGGCTTTTGACTGGCTCCGGCTGAGCATAGCCACCATAAACGTACCTGTGCTGGACGACTTGCCAGTCGGAGGGAGGTTAAAATTTTTTCACCAAAGGTGGCCTCTCATAACCTCCGACCGGTGGGTTCTCCAAATAGTCCGGTTAGGATACACTCTCAATTTGATTTCTACATCTCCAAATTGCCCACCGGGAGCTCAGTCCTTCAGCTTCCAGCACAGGCAGGTACTTGCAGAGGAACTCTCCGCCCTTCTCAGCGCCAATGCAGTTGAGCCCGTTCCACCCAGGCAAGAGGGGCTGGGATTCTATTTCAGGTACTTCTTTGTGCAAAAGAAAACTGGGGGGATGCGTCCCATCCTAGACCTAAGGGCCCTGAACAAATTCCTGGTCCGAGAAAAGTACAGGATGCTTTCCCTGGACACCCTTCTTCCCATGATTCGGAAAGACGATTGGCTATGCTCACTGGATTTAAAGGATGCTTACACTCACATCCCGATACTTCTAGCCCACAGGAAGTATCTTCGGTTCCATCTCAGAACGCAGCACTTCCAGTATTGTGTGCTGCCTTTTGGTCTTTACAAAGTGCGTGGCGGTGGTCGCAGCGTCGCTACGCAGACTGGGGATGCATGTGTTCCCTTATCTCGACGATTGGCTGGTGAAGAGCACCTCAGAGGCAGGAGCTCTACAGTCCATGCAGATGACTATTCAGCTTCTGGAGCTACTAAGGTTTGTTTTAAATTACCCAAAGTCCCATCTCCTTCCAGTTCAAAAACTAGAATTCATAGGGGCTCTGCTGGATCCAACGACGGCTCCTTTCTTCCGGACACAAGAGCAGACAACCTTCTGTCTCTTGTTTCCATGGTCAGAGCGTCTCAGCAGATCACAGCTCAGCAGATGTTGAGACTGTTAGGTCAAATGGCCTCCACAGTTCACGTGACTCCCATAGTCCGCCTTCTTATGAGATCATCTCAGTGGACCCTAGCTTCCCAGTGGTACCAAGCTGCTGGGAATCTAGAGGATGTGATCCAATTGTCCACCGGGTTTCACAACTCTCTTTGATGGTGGACCATTCGATCCAATTTGACCTTGGGATGTCCCTTCCAAATTCCTCAGCCACAAAAAGTGCTGACGACGGATGCATCTCTCCTGGGGTGGGGAGCGCATGTGGATGGGTTTCACACTCAGGGAGTTTGGTCCCTCCAGGAATCAGGTCTTCAGATCAATCTCCTGGAGTTGCGAGCGATCTGGAACGCTCTAAAGGCTTTCAGAGATCGGTTGTTCAACCAAATGATTCAAATTCAGACAGACAACCAGGTTGCCATGCACTACGTCAACAAGCAGGGGGGCACCAGATCTTGCCCCCTGTGTCAAGAAGCCGTCCAGATGTGGCTTTGGGCTCGCCGTCACGGCATGTTTCTCCAGGCCACGTATGTGGCTTTTTGCTACCTTTTCTCTTCATTCAAAGTTTTTTTAAAAAACCTTATTTTTCTCCTCCGGTTTGCGGCCGTCTTTAGGCCGCCCGATCGCTTGGCTTTTTCCTTTTTCGTGCCTTTTCGTTGGCACCATCGAGTCCTTTGATTTTCAACCACTATTTTCCTCCCAGGTCATCGAGGACTCCCAGCGGCTTCAAACGCTGTTCCCGCTGCAACCGGACCATCTCGTCGACCGATCCTCATGCCTGGTGTCTCCAGTGCCTCGGGCCCGACCATTTGCCAGTTTCGTGTAAGCTTTGCAAATTAATGAAAAAGAGGACTCAGCATGAGAAGCTTTTTCCAGATCGGTCCGGTCCTTCGACGTCGGCATCGACATCGGTACCGAGGTCGACGACATCGACGTCGAGGGAAGCAGCATCGAGAGTCCAGGTAATGGCTGCCGAAAGACCTGTTACAGCTGGGAGCAGCGAGACATCGAGTGGGTCTCCACCCGTCTCCAGGCCTACTGCTATGCAGAGCCCCCGGGACCGCCCTGAGTCGGACCCGGCCCCGAGGAGGCATGAGGATTCCACATCCTCCTCATCAGTACCGAGGAGTGTCGATGTTGGGCGAAGGCTAAGAAGCATCGCCATCGATCTCCTTCCCGTCACGGTACCGAGAGCTCCGGGGAGCCGAGGGAGTTGGCACCCGAGAAGCGTGAGCGCCGGGAGGATCGCTCCATTCAGGAGGTGCCGACGCGTCGGTCGTCTGGCAGCCAGGTACCGGCTCTCGAACTTCATCTGATTCAACCACCGACTCCCGTACCGATCCCACAGCTTGTTCTGATGGCAGCCCTCGATGAGTGTCTCTGGGCCATGCTTCCAGGCCTTCTGAAGGGGATGATGCATCCTTCTGCCTCGGTACCGCAGGTGCTTGTGCCTCCGGTACCTACTGCTGAGACGGCGTCTGCCCCATCTCCTGCGCGGAGGTCCCCGCCCTTGATACCGCTTGCGGTGCCTGAGCCGGTTGCCACCCGGGTGGACTCTCCTTCAACATCGGTGGAGGAAGCTTCGCCGGATTCCAGGCAAGGGTCCACTTCTTGACACCCTTCACGAGGACATCGATCCTCGAGGTCAAGGCAGGATCGGGTTCGGGCTGCTCTTCGAGAGCTATTGTCCGACACCGAACAGGAGCACTCATGGAGCAAGGAAGAAGACCCCATATTTTTTTTGGAGGAAGATTCTCAGGGGTTTCCATCTGATCCCACTCCACCTATTGAGGTTAGACAATCTCCACCTGAGTTTCTCTCCTTTTCATCTTTTGTGCAGGAAATGTCTAGGGACATTCCTTTTCCCATGGAGGCTGTGGATGAGCCCAGGGCCGAGATGTTCGAGGTCCTGGATTATCCTTCTCCGCCAAAAGAGGATGCAACGGCCCCCTTGCACAATACACTCCGGGAAGTGATGTTGCGAAATTGGTCTTGCCCTCTATCTAACTCAGTTGTCAACAAGAAGTCCGAGTCCCAGTACAGAGTCTACGGTGAGCCTGTGATGGTGAAGGCCCAACTTCCTCACGATTCTATGGTGGTGGATTCTGCTCTCCGAAGACCCAAGAGTACTAGGGACTATGCCTCGGCACCCCCGGGCACAGAGTCTAGAACCTTGGATTCTTTTGGGAGGTGTATGTATCAGGCCGGAATGCTCACGGCCAAGATTCAAACATACCAGCTATACACCAGCATCCACTTACGGAACTCGATAAAGCAACTGTCCAGTTTGGTTGAAGCTCTCCCTCCTGAGCTTGCCGAGCCTTTTCACCAGGTGGTCAGGCAGCAGAAGGCGTGTCGCAAATTCCTGGCCAGGGGAGCTTTTGATTCTTTTGATGCTGCATCCTGGGTGACTTGTCAAGGTATCGTGATGCGCAGACTCTCCTGGCTGCGTGTTTCTGACCTGGATCAGAAGACCCAGCACCGAATAGCGGATGTTCCTTGCCAGGGGGACCATCTTTTTGGAGAGAAGGTTGAGGATATGGTTGATTCCCTCAAAAAGCACCATGATGCTATGGACTCTCTCGCCCGCCGGAAGCCTTCTGCTACCACCTCCTCCTCTAGGAGGTTTTTTGGAGGGAGAAGGAGTGCGCCCTATTCCTCTAATAGGTGTAGGTACACTCCTGCTTCCCGACAGCCTATTCAAGCTCACCCCCAGCAGGCCCACTCTCGTCAGCGGCGGGCACCTCAGGCCCCTCCGGCTCCCCAGCAGAAGCAAGGGACGAGCTTTTGACTGGCTCCAGAGCAGCATAGCCGACATCAAAGTGTCTGTACCGGATGATCTTCCTGTCGGAGGGAGGCTTATATTTTTTCACCAAAGGTGGCCTCTCATAACCTCCGACAGGTAGGTTCTACAAATAGTCCAGTCCTGATACGCCCTCAATCTGGAATCAAAGCCTCCAAATTGTCCTCTGGGAGCTCAATCTTTCAGTTCCCGCCACAAGCAGGTACTTGCAGAGGAACTCGCCGCCCTTCTCAGTGGGGGCGCATCCTCGCTCCACCCCGGGTGCCACCCAGGCCAGGAACGCCACTGGGCCCACGGCAAACTAGCGTCAGATGCCTTTCTCCTTCATTGTGGTACAGGTCTTCTGTATGCTTATCCTCCCATTCCTTTGGTGGGGAACACTCTGCTGAAACTCAGGCAAGACCACGGAACCATGATTCTGATAGCATAGGGGTGGAGAAGTGGCCTAGTGGTTAGGGTGGTGGACTCTGGTCCTGGGGAACTGAGGAACTGAGTTCAATTCCCACTTCAGGCACAGGCAGCTCCTTGTGACTCTGGGCAAGTCACTTAACCCTCCATTGCCCCAGGTACAAATAAGTACCTGTATATGTAAGCCGCATTGAGTCTGCCATGAGTGGGAAAGCACGGGGTACAAATGTAACAAAAAAAAAAATCCTTTTGGCCTCCTCAGATTTGGTTCCCTCTTCTTCTGGACTTGTCCTCCGAAGATCCGTGGAGATTGGACTGTTTTCCGACCCTCATCACTCAGAACGAAGGGTCACTTCTGCATCCCAACCTCCAGTCTCTGGCTCTCACAACCTGGATGTTGAGAGCGTAGAAGTTGCCTCTTTAGGCTTTTTGGAGGGTATCTCCCAAGTCTTGCTTGCTTCCAGGAAAGATTCCACAAAAAGGAGTTATGGGTTTAAATGGAGGAGGTTTGCTGTTTGGTGTGACAGCAAGGCCATAGACCCTTTCTCTTGTCCTACACGGACCCTGCTTGAGTACCTTCTACACTTGTCGGAGTCTGGTCTTGAGACTAACTAAGAGTTCACCTTAGTGCAATCAGTGCTTATCATCATCGTGTATAAGGTCAGCCTATCTCAGGACAGCCTTTAGTTGTTCGCTTCATGAGAGGTTTGCTTTTGTCAAAGCCCCCTGTTAAACCTCCACCAGTGTCATGGGATCTCAACGTCATTCTTGCCCAGCTGATGAAACCGAAACCTCCTTTTGAGCCACTGAATTCCTGCCATCTGAAGTACTTGACCTGGAAGGTTATTTTCTTGGTGGCTGTTACTTCAGCTCGTAGAATCAGTGAGCTCCAAGCCCTGGTAGTTCATGCTCCCTACATTAAATTTCATCATAACAGGGTAGTTCTCCGCACTCATCCTAAGTTCCTGCCGAAGGGGGTGTCGGAGTTCCATCTGAACCAGTCAATTGTCTTGCCAACGTTTTTCCCGTCCGCATACCCGCCCTGGTGAGGACAGGTTGCATACCTTGGACTGTAAGAGAGCATTGGCCTTTTACGTGGAGCGGACGAAGCCCTATAGACAGTCCGCCCAGTTATTTGTTTCTTTTGATCCCAACAGGATGGGGGTTGCCATCGGAAAACGCATAATCTCCAATTGGCTATTAGATTGCATTTCCTTCACTTACGCCCAAGCTGGGTTGACTTTGGAGGGCCATGTCACGGCTCATAATGTCAGAGCCATGGCTGCGTCAGTGGCTCATCTGAAGTCAGCTTCTATTGAAGAGATTTGCAAGGCTGCAACGTGGTCATCAGTCCACACATTCACATCTCACTACTGCCTACAACAGGTTACCTGACGCGACAGTCGGTTTGGGCAGTCAGTGTTACAGGAGTCTGTTTGGGGTTTAGAATCCAACCCCACCCTCCTAGGCCCATTTCTGTTCTGTTCCAGGCTGCAGTCTCACTTAGTTGCGTTTGTTTTAGGTCATTTCAGTTATGTCCCGCCGTTGTGAGCCCAATTGACCATTATTCATTGTTTTGAGTGAGCCTGGGTGCTAGGGATACCCCATGCGTGATGATGTCCAGCCTGCTTGTCTTCGGAGAAAATGAAGATACCTGTAGCAGGTATTCTCCGAGGACAGCAGGCTGGACATCATCACAACCCTCCCTCCTCCCCTTTGGAGTTGTTCTCTTTTCTTGCTTGTTATATAACTGAGGGAAGCGCGCGGGCGTCACGGGCGGGAAGTCACTTGCGCATGCGCGGTGCATTGTCCTCACGGCCGTCACTCTGCTTCTAGAAGCTTTAGTTTTTCTTTGAAATTCGGAGCTCCTGGGCCGTCACGGACAACAACCCATGCGTGATGATGTCCAGCCTGCTGTCCTCGGAGAATACCTGCTACAGGTAAGTATCTTCATTTTATCTAGTTTGGATGGAAGTTATTTTTATTTTTAAAATGTAGGCTTTACTAAAACTAATTTAATTAAGGAAGTCAGCTGCATTTTTCTATATGTGTGAATCTTTTGTTCCAGGAGAGGCCCATAGCCCTCTAAATTTCTCCTACGGGAGAGTAGCTGAGTTTATGGCCTTGCTGTAGAGGTACAGAGTTATTTCACTTGTGCTTATTGTCTGAACACAAGCATTCCCCAGCCTGGTATCCTGGGATAGGTTATATCTTTGATCATTGATCTTCATTGATAGTTCTTGAAAGTCAACAATGGGTCAGGTTTTCAGAATATCCCTAAAAATATGCGAGAGAGAGATTTCCATGCCTACTGCCTCCACTGTATGCAAATCTGTCTAATGCATATTCCTGAAAATCCGACCTGTTGGTGACCCTCAAGGACTGGGAGTGAAGACCAAGGCTTTAGACTCTCATATCATGTATTTGAACCCTCTCCTGTCTAGTCCAAGGTCCTGAATGGGTATCCGAGTAGCCCAGTATTACCTCCTTGGCGCTAAAGTTGGTGCTTCTTATTGTTGAACCCTTTGGTCCCCAAACAGGTTTCAGGATAAGAACATAAGAATAGCCATAGTGGGTCAGACCAATGACCATCTAGCCCAGTATCCTGTTTCCAATTGTAGCCAATCCAGGTCATTGGCAGAAACCCAAACAGTATCAATATTAATGCTACCAAACCCAGGGCCAGCTGTGGCTTCCCCATGTCTGTCTCAATAGCAGACTATGGGCTTTTCCACAGGAACTTGTCCAAACCTTTTTTAAACCCAGATACACTAACTGCTATTACTACATCCTCTGGTGAAGAGTTCCAGAGCTTAGCTATTCGCTAAGTGAAAAAATATTTCCTCCTATTTATTTTTAAAGTGTTTCCATGTAACTTCATTGAATGTCCTCTAGTCTTTGTACTTTTTGAAAGAGTAAAAAATTGATTCACTTCTACTGGTTCTACACCATTCAGGATTTTGTAGACCTCAGTCATATCTCCCCTTAGCTGTCTGTTTAAAAGCTGAAAAGCTGTAACCTCTTTAGCCTTTCCTTATGTGAGAGGAGTTCCATCTCCTTTATCATTTTGGTCGCACTTCTTTGAAACTTTTCTAATTCCTCTATATCTTTTTTGAGATATGGCGACCAGAACTGAATGCAATACTCAAGGTGAGGTCGCACCATGGAGCAATACAGAGGCATTATAGTATTCTCGGTCTTTTTTTTTACTATCCCTTTCCTAATAATTTCTAGCATCCTGTTTGCTTTTTTGGCCACCACTCCACACACTGGGCAGAAGATTTCAGCTTATTGTCTACAACACCCAGATCTTTCCCTAGCATCAAGTAAATATGATTTGGATTATTCTTTCCAATGTGCATCACTTTGCATTTGTTCACATTACATTTTATCTGCCATTTGGATACCCAGTCTTCCAGTTTCCTGAGCTCTTCCTGCAATTTTTTACAGTCCACATGTGTTTTAACAACCATGAATAGTTTTGTGTCATCTGCAAATGTATCACCTCACTCATCGTTCCAATTTCCAGATCATTTATAATATGTTAAATAGCATTGGTCTCAGTACAGAGTCATGCGGCACTCCACTATTCACCATTGAGAGAAATGGCCATTTAATCCTACTCTCTGCTTTTCTGTCCAATAACCAATTCCTAATCCATAACAGAACATTGCCTCCTGTCCCATGGCTCTTTAAATTGATAGGAGCCTCTTGTAATGAATTTTGTCAAAAGCTTTCTGAAAATCTAGATACAGTACATCAACCGGCTCACCCTTAACTGCATGTTTATTTCCATTTTCAAGAAATTAAGCAAATTGGTGAGACAAGACTTCCCTTTGCTGAAACCATATTTCTTAATGTGTTCCATAATTGTATTCTTTATAATAGTTTCTACTATTTTACCCAGCACTGACATCAGGCTGGGACCTAGGGGTTGGAATACCAGGCGTAGACCTGGAGGTGCCTTGGGTATGGGAGCCTCTCTGCCTCCAAGGACCTGAAGAGCAGGTGTTCTCCTTAGATATAAAGAGCAGTCTGTCATAAGTGGGGCCACCAGTCCCAGAATGCACTAGGCTGTGGAGTCTCTAAGCAGATAGTCCAAGAATGCATGCCTTGCCTTCATGGCTTACATATGTATCTCATGCATATTCACTGTAGAAATCTTGACAATATTCATGCAACCCTTGAACACCATATTTGGGGATCCCTGGTTTCCACATACAAATCACACTTGTACATTCTAAAAGAACTCATATTGTGACAGATATGTGAACAGAGAAAGTAATGAGCTTCCTGTAGTGGTGGGAGGAAAAAACTACATCTGAGGAAGCAGCAGTAATTATTTGTAACCTTCCCATGTGTACAGCAGAGCACAAGAGTGGCTATGGCCTCATCATGGACTGCTCAAATGTCTACTCTTCCTCCTCTCTAGGTGGACAGATATTGCAGTACCTAAGATGGGCACAGATAATTCTCTATGGCTGAGAGAGAGTAAGGTAACAATTCCTGGGCTGGGTCTGAAAAGCAGTGGTTCTCAACTTGCCAATCTGGTTTCAGGATATCCACAATGAATAGATAGATTTGCATACAATTAGCTGGTCCTTCCCACTATTAGCCATTCTAGTTAACTTGTTTTTTGTAAACTGCCATGACTGGGTGACCAGAGAACTGGATGAAGGACGTGCGCTAGATGTAATCCACTTGGACTTCAGCAAAGCCTTTGATACAGTCCCCCACAGAAGACTCATGAATAAGCTGAAAGGGTTGAACTTAGGACCAAAAGTGATGAACTGGATAAGAAACTGGTTGACCGGCAGGTGGCAGAGGGTGGTGGTAAATGAAATCCACTCGGAGGAAAGAAAGGTGAGCAGTGGAGTTCCTCAGGGATAGGTGCTGGGGCCTATTCTCTTTAATATATTTGTGGGAGATATTGCAGAAGGGTTAGAAGGAAGGTGTGCCTTTTTGCAGATGACACGAAAATAGCCAATAGAGTGGATACCATGGAGGTAGTAGAAACAATGAGAAGGGAATCTCCGAACCCTTAGAAGAATGGTCGAGGGTCTGGCAGTTAACTGGAATATTTATTGAAGGAAGTTTACTGGATTTCCCAGTAGCCATCACTTTGCCTGATAAAGCACGTTGAATAAACGGTAGCTATTTCATCGGAGTAAGGGACACAGAAGTTCCGTGATACATCTTCATCACCCACCACTTATCAAAGCTGTTCGTTATTAGAACGTGGATCAGCTGTTTTGACCTTTGAACCGTGAGATCAAAGGACTTGAAAAACTTTTGGGATCCTTTGACTCAACTAGAAGTGACAACGATGTGTCTAAATGGTTATAAGGGAATATTCCCTGGCTAAACAATGTATACCTTTATTGTTCTAATTAACTGAGGCAAGTGGGATTGAGTGATTGATGGTGTGGATGTGTTTGACTGTAGTGGGCAAGTTGAAAGGAGTTCTGGGGATACTTGTAGAGATATATTGGGAATATTTATGAAGGCATGTATGTTTTCAAATAAATAATTGATGTATAAAGATAAAATATTTTCAAGGAGTATTTGAATTATTAATAAAGTTAAATTTAATGCCAAGAACTGTAGAGTGATGCACTTGGGGTGCAGAAAACCCAAAAAAGACATACCGAATAGGAGGGGAGAAATTAGTAAGCTCGACTCAGGATAGAGACCTTGGGTGTTGGTGTCTGAGGATCTGAAGATGAAGAAACATGCGACAAGGCAACGACCGTGGCCAGAAGGATGCTAGGCTGCATAGAGAGGGGCATAACCAACAATGAAAGGAGGTGTTGATGCCCCTCTACAAGTCGTTGGTGAGGCCCCACTTGGAGTATTGTGTTCAGTTTTGGAGGCCGTATCTTGCTAAAGATGTAAAAAGACTGGAAGCGGTGCAAAGAAAAGCTACAAAATGGTATGGGATTTGCGTTTGCAAACCGTACGAGGAGAAACTTGCTAACCTGAACATGTATACCTTGGAGGAAAGGAGAAAACGGGTAACATGATACAGATGTTCAAATATTTGAAAGGTATTAATCCGCAAATGAACCTTTTTCGGAGACGGGAAGGCGGTAGAACTAGAGGACGTGAATTGAGGTTGAAGGGGGGCAGACTCAGGACTAATGTCAGGAAGTATTTTTCACGGAGAGAGTGGTGGATATGTGGAATGCACAGGAGGTGGTGGAGATGAAACGGTAATGGAATTCAAACATGCGTTGGATAAACACAAAGGAATCCTGTTTAGAAGGAATGGTTCCACGGAATCTTAGCGGAGATTGGGTGGCGACGCCGGTAATTGAGAAACAAACGGGAGCTGGGCAGACTTCTACGGTCTATACCCTGATCGTGACTTAATAGATAGAGATGGGCTGGAGTGTAAATTTTAAGGGGCTTTGACGTTAGCTTCAAAACTTAGTACAAGAAGAGTGCTGGGCAAACTTCTACGGTCTGTGCCCTGAGAAAGGCAAGGACAAATCAAACTTAGGTATACATATAAAGTATCTTGTTGGGCAGACTGGATGGACTGTACAGGTCTTTATCTACTGTCATTTACTATGTCACTATCAGGCTTATTTTCTAAAGAGAAAGGCGCCCATCTTTTGACACAAATTGGGAGATGGGCGTCCTTCTCCCAGGGTCGCCCAAATCAACATAATCGAAAGCTGATTTTGGGCGTCCTCAACTGCTTTCCGTCACGGGGACTACCAAAGTTCCTGGGGGCATGTCGGAAGCATAGCTAAGATGGGACTGGGGCGTGCTTAACACATGGGTGTCCTCAGCCAATAATGGAAAAAAGAAGGGCGTCCCTGACGAGCACTTGGCCAACTTTACTTGGTCCATTTTTTCTTGCGACCGAGCCTCAAAAAGGTGCCCGAACTGACCAGATGACCACCGGAGGGAATCGGGGATGACCTCCCCTTACTCCCCCAGTGGTCACTAACCCCCTCCCACCCTAAAAAAAACCTTTAAAAATATTTTTTGCCAGGCTCTATGCCAGCCTCAAATATCATACCATGACAGCAGTATGCAGGTCCCTGGAGCAGTTTTAGTGGGTACAGTGCATTGAGGCAGGCTCAAGTGCACTGCGCATATCCAGCAGATAGCCAAGACCTGTCGCTTCTTCCTATATAACTTTAGCAAAATTCGCCCTTTCCTCTCAGAACACACCACCCGAACTCTCATCCACTCTCTCATTACCTCTCACCTTGACTACTGCAACCTACTCCTCACTGGCCTCCCACTTAGCCATCTTCAGTCCGTTCAGAACTCTGCTGCACGTCTTATCTTCAGCCTGGACCGATATACTCATATCACCCCTCTCCTCAAGTCACTGCACTGGCTTCCGATTAGGTACCGCATACAGTTCAAGCTTCTCCTACTAACCTACAAATGCACTCGATCTGCAGCCCCTCCCTACCTCTGTACCCTCATCTCCCCCTACGTTCCTATCCGTAGCCTCCGCTCTCAAGACAAATCCCTCCTTTCAGTACCCTTCTCCACCACCGCCAACTCCAGGCTCCGCCCTTTCTGCCTCGCCTCACCCCATGCTTGGAATAAACTCCCTGAGCCCATTCGCCAGGCCCCCTCCCTGCCCATCTTCAAATCCTTGCTCAAAGCCCACCTCTTCAATATCACCTTCAGCACCTAACCACCATACCTCTATTCAGGAAATCTAGACTGCCCCAACTTGACATTGCGTTCTTTAGATTGTAAGCTCCTTTGAGCAGGGACTGTCCTTCTTTTTAAACTGTACAGCGCTGCGTAACCCTAGTAGCGCTCTAGAAATGTTAAGTAGTAGTAGTAGTAGGCAGGCGGACCAAGGCCCATCCCCCCCACCTGTTACACTTGAGGTGGAAAATGGGAGCCCTTCAAAACCCACCACAAACCCACTGTAACCACATCTAGGTGCCCCCCTTCACCTCTTAGGGCCATAGTAGTATTGTACAGTTGTGGGGAGTGAGTTTTGGGGGGCTCAGCAGCCAAGGTAAGGGAGCTATGCACCTGGGAGCAATTTCTGAAGTCCACTGCAGTGCCCCTTAGTGTGCCCAGTTGGTGTCCTGGCATGTGAGGGGGACAAGTGCACTATGAATGCTGGCTCCTCCCATGACCAAATGGCTTGGATTTGGTCGTTTCTGAGATGGGTGTCCTCGGTTTCCATTATCACTGAAAACCGGGGACGACCATCTCTAAGGTCGACCTAAATGATAAGATTTGGGCGTCCCCAACCGTATTATCGAAACGAACATCTGACACCCATCTTGTTTCGATAATACGGGTTTCCCCGCCCCTTCCCGAGGACGCCCTCAGGAAAACTTGGGCACCCCGTTTGATTATGCCCCTCTATGTATACCAATTGGTGATTGACAGTATCACAAATCATAAATAAAATTAATAAATACAATAGAAACTGTGCATGCAAATCTGTTTCATGCATATTTGTTCTGGCTGTCCTTAAAATCAGACTAGTTGTGTCCTGAGGACTGGATTGAGAAGCACTTATCTAGACCAGTGCTTCCCAACTCTCTCCTGGAGGCTATGTGGTCAGTTAGCTTTTCAGGATTACCACTGTATGTAAATCTACCTCATGCTTATATTTATTAAAACTTAATATACCGCTTACCTGAGCAGACCAAATGGTTCACAATACTATACAAAATATCTATATAAATAAATCCCACCTCCAACATTCTGAAGCTCACTGCAAGGCAGTGAAGCACTGAACTCCTGTAGTCTTCTTAGGCTAGGCTATCAGGATCACTCACCCTAACTCATAGACACGCCCCCAAGCCACGCCCCATCTGGACATAAAACGCAACCTCAACGTTCTGAAGACAACCTGCTGAAGTCATCCCTAAACAGTTCGTTAGTTCATGGTAGTGAAGCTTTCCAAATCACTGTCTCTATGCCCCGCCCTCGTGTCAAACGTCATGACGTCGAGGGCGGAACATAGAGAGTGAAGGGACTGCAACCCCCTCCAACAAACGTGTTTCCCTACTCCTCCCCCTGACTAGGAATTGCTTGCACACCCTCCATTCCCCCAGGTAAAAATAAGTACCAGCCTGCCATGAGTGGGACACCGCGGGGTACAAGTGTAACAAAATTTAAAAAAAAAAACTTTCCATAATGAAGGGCAGGGGGTGCCTGCGAGAGACCTCTAACTGCCCCCCCCCCCTTCACCTGAACAACCCCCGCGTAACGTAAATCACGAAGCCCCGCCCCTACCCCCTTCCCTCCTCGCCGCATACCCGACCCCTCCCCTGCCGCATCACCACGCCCCCTCCCCCCAATCGACCGCCTCACCACCCGCAACCGCTAATAGAAACTCTGTCTTGCCGCTGCTTCTCCTATTCAGCCAGTACATAAAGACAACAACAAAAAAATCTCCTACAACGCACCTCCGTAGAGAACCATCTCAGATTGGCAGACTTCTCTGCAGCCGCTCCTCCTCTACCCTCAACGTCACTGCCCCTGCAGGGAGACCCGGAGGAACGCACAGACGTCAGAGGGGAGAGGAGGAGTGCCTGCAGAGACGTCTGCCAATCTGAGATGGTTTTCTACGGCGGTGCGTTTTGCAACAGAATTTTTTTTTTCTTCTCTTTATCTACCAGCTTCTGCTGCTCAAAAGGAGAAGCAGCAGGGGCCGGCCACCGTTAGGATTCGCGGTTGTGGGTGGCGAAGGGGTCCATGAAGGCACGGGGGGAGGGGCTTGGTGATGCGCCGGGGTAGGGGGGTCGGGTGATGGGCAAAGGGGGGGGAACTTGCTAGCGCCCATTTCATTTGTAACAGAAACGGGCCTTTTTTTACTAGTATAGCCATAAAACACAAAAATGAGTGAAAGAAAAAAAAAAAGAACTCCATATTATAATAGGAAAGACCTATTTACATTCACACAGGAATCATTCATACTGAAACAATAGGTGTATAAAATTTAAGCTCCCAGAGAAGTCAATTACCTCATTAGTATCACAGTCCGTATTAAAAGCCTCTTAAAAAATGAATGTTTTCAATAAAATGTTAAACTTATTAAAATTTTCCTCTTCATGAACATAAAGTGGAAGTTGATTCCATAGTGAAGAGGCTAAATAAATAAAAAAAGCTTTAGTCCTGGTAGAATCTAGCCTAGTTCTACGTACAGATGGAGCTACTATTATGATCTTGTAAAGATCTCAATGCTTGTGCAGGAGTGTATGCAATAGTTAATGAATGTAGATATCCTGGCTGCAATGAGCCTTATGAGTTAAGGCTAGTATTTTAAATTTTATTCTATACCAATTAGGTACACAAAGGAGAGTGAGGAGTACAGTTGAAGGCCATCATATTGTATGTTTCCCCTCTTTTCCCATTCACCCTTCGCCACCCCCTATTAATCCTCTCCAAAGGCAAGAAAGCATCACCAAGAAAATCCAGTTTGGAGCCAACCCTGCTTTTATTTCCTTCCTTACCCTTGAAATCAGAGCAGCTGGTATTTAAACAACCACAAAACAAAATGTGGGAAGCCAAGGGAATGTCAACCCTCCCCTGTGAGGGTGTGGTCATGCAGGGTGAGATGGAAGAGTGAATTAGTAGCCATCAATCAGTCCTTCCTTACTGCATTGACACTCTTTTTCAAAATTTGTTTTCATTTTTTTTTTACAGGCTTTTCTTCCTCTGGCATAGTTAAGATGTTAATTTTTACTTTTTTCAGTTTACTTCTGAGCTGGCATCAGATCATCAATTTTCTGCCCCTTCTCCAGCTTCTTCTCCATCTCGATCATGAGCTTCACACCATCAACCACCATCTGCACTTGTTCCACCTCGGAGAAGCCCAGGCGATCGGCATTGGAGATGTCGAATACACCACCAACGGCTGCAGTGTCCACACCACCTAGGGAAGGAAGGGATCTGGTGAGGCAGCTTATTAAGAACCAATGAGACCACGGGTTCTAGTGAGAATCTGGGTCATCTAGACAGGACTGAGTTATGCTTTTATCCTGCCATCATACGTGTCCAGACATCAACTTGAAAGTACAGCCCTTCAAACCATGTCATGAGATTTTTCATTTTATTTGGGGTTTATTCTTTTGTTTTGGGAGGCAGTGAGGGGCATAATCGAACGAAAACGTCTATCTCCATGGGCGTTTATCTCCGAGAACGGGTCCATGAAGGGGCGGACCGAACCGTATTTTCGAAAAAAATAGACATCCATGTTTTATTCGACAATTTGTGAGCTGGGCGTTTTTGCTTTTCAGCGATAATGGAAAATGAAAGCGCCCAGCTCAAAAACGAATAAATCCAAGGCATTTGTTCATGGGAGGGGCCAGGATTCGTAGTGCACTGGTCCCCCTCACATGCCAGGACACCAACCGGGCACCTAGGGGGCACTTTTACAAAAACAAAAAAAAAAGGTAAAAGAGCTCCCAGGTGCATAGCACCCTTCCTTTGTGTGTTGAGCCCCCAAAATCCCCCTCAAAACCCACTGCCCACAAGTCTACACCATTACTATAGCCCTAAGGGGTGAAGGGGCCACCTACATGTGGGTACAGTGGGTTTGGGGGGGTTGGACGACTAAGCATTAAGCAGCACAATTGTAACAGGTAGGGGGGATGGGCCTGGGTCCACCTGCCTGAAGTCCACTGCACCCCCTAACAACTGCTCCAGGGACCTGCATACTGCTGCCAGGGAGGTGGGTATGACATTTGAGGGTGAAAATAAAAAGTTGTGAAACATCATTTTTTGTGGTGGGAGGCAGTTAGTGACCACTGGGGGAGTCAGGGGAGGTCATCCCCGATTCCCTCTGGTGGTAATCTGGTCATTTAGGGCACTTTTTGGGGCCTTATTCGTGAAAAAACAGGGTCCAGGAAAAGTGCCCTAAATTCTAGCTACAAACGCATACTTTTTTTCCATTATTGGCGAAAGGCGCCCATCTCTGTTCGGGTGATAACCATGCCCCAGTCCCGCCTTCACCACACCTCTGTCACGCCCCCGTCAACTTTGTACGCTTCCGCGATGGAGTGCAGTTGAAAACGTCCAAGTTCGGCTTCGATTATACCGCGTTATTCGTTTTTGTGAGATAAACGTCCATCTCCCAATTTAGGTCGGAACTTGGGCGTTTTTCTCGTTCGATTATAAGCAGGAGTGTCATCAGTAGTACACTTTATTATATGGGTCATTAAATTTAATAAACAGAAAAATCCAGCAAAATGGTTCACAATAAAAACTGTAATCAGTGTAACGCCCCCTTCCCCCTGTACAGCCAACAACAAAAAATAACAATAAACAATACCGTGAACTGTTGTGCAAAATTGCACACTATACATTACTTGAGTAGTACACTCTTCATTAAGCAATAGAGCATAGTATTGACAACATGAGGATTTCTATTATTTCAGGGATATGAGAAATGCCATTTCAAACAAATGTATATCCCTAATAACCAATACAGCAAAATCAGGACTGGCTCAGCCTATTCAGTTGACTTATGAGGAGGTGGGAATTTTAGAAGGGGCATATTTATTCCATATCTGGTTCAGCTGGCACATGTCATTAGAAGGGGAGGCAGGGAAGGATGTAGGTTTTTCTGTGGCATATATGCAATAGCCATCTTATAATGTGGGCTAGGACTTAGCTGTGGTTTATCTCTTCCTGTTGTCACTTGGCCATAGGCTCTTACCTGTACCACGTTTCTGCAGACGCAGCCTCTTCAGGATTTCCTCAAACTTCTCATGCTTGGCGAGGTGGGCCAGTTTGACATGCACACCCCCACGCAGGCCCGTGCCCAGGTTGGAAGGGCAGGTCAGTACGTACCCTAGGTGTTCATTCCACATGAAAGGGTGGCCCTCCTTCTTGAAGATCTCCTCAATCTGCCAGAAACAAGGGGGCAGTTAGTGAAAACTGTGGCCAAGAATGGGCTGGGCTAAGTTAGTTTAGAAACAGATTTGTAAAATTTAAAAATGTGAATTATTGGGCACCTGTCACCATTATCCAAAAGGTTCTCTTCCTATGTCTCCCATTTTTCCACCAATGCCAAAGTGGATCTGTAGTTCTTGGTTTTCTAGATTTAAAATGTACTGGGGGGGGTGTCAGGCAGGGGAAGGGATAAAACCAGGATTGTCCCTGATGTCACATTGCTGTCTGTAAATTAGCAATAAATCAGCAGAGGGAGAGAGAGCAGAGAATTTGGCATCTACTACTACCACTACTTAACATCTGATGATATGTAGCAGTAGATGCCTCTATGCAAGTCCCTGATTTCATGAAACCCAAAAGCAGTGAGACCTCGGCCAAGCACAGCCATTTCTAATGATCTTGTAGCTTTCTGATTTATCATTTTGACTGCCCTAAATAATAGTGGAAAGGAAGAGCCACCAAATTGGTACATACTGACAACTGCCTGCTTCAGTTTCTCTTCCACTAAGGTTACCTGATGGTTTATTTTATTACATTTGTACCCCGCGCTTTCCCAGGCTCAATGCAGCTTACATGGGGCAATGGAGGATCAAGTGACTTGCCCAGAGTCACAAGGAGCTGCCTGTGCCTGAAGTGGGAATCAAACTCAGTTCCTCAGGACCAAAGTCCACCACCCTAACCACTAGGCTACTCCTCCACTCTGACACAATCCTACGTTTGCACCAATGTATGCAGGGACTTGTAGTTTTGATTAACTCATTAATTACATAAATTGCCAGCAGACATAGGGCTGGCTCTGATGACATGCAGCCATCAGGTTGCTCCTCCCCCCCTTCCCCTCCCATTTCCCTTCTTTTCTCACATGTTGCTCTTTCCTGTGCCCGCCCTGTGCCCAGCAGTGGTCTCAAGAAGCAGCAGTCTCAAGAAGCAGCAGGAGAGACCAGAGAACAGTTGCCAACAACATTCTTTTGTTTGGTGAATCATACTGAAAGGACAGGACTAAGAGATGTGCAGACTTTTAACTTACATCCCTAACCTTGAGGGTTATGTGCCTAATATTTAAAGTTGTATACAGTTGACTATTTATTTATTTAGATTTTGCTCACACCTTTTTCAGTAGTAGCTCAAGGTGAGTTACATTCAGGTACACTGGGTATTTCCCTGTCCCTGGAGGGCTCACATTCTAAGTTTATACCTGAGGCAATGGAGGGTTAAATGATTTGCCCAAGATCACAAGGAGCAGTAGTGGGATTTGAATCGGCCACCTCTGGATTGCAAGACCAGTGCTCTAACCACTAGGCCACTCCTCCATTTGTAATTTCTCAAATTAAACATGTAAGATTATTTAACATTTTTTGTTAGCACTTCTTAATAGACTAAGAGTTTCATACACATACTCCTAAATATTTTAGAAATTAGACCTAAGTGTATCCTTTCAATCTTGCTTTTCATACCCCTGTACTATAGAGGTACCTGCTATCATGAACAGAAACATTTGTTAAGACTCCAGTGATAACATTGTGATGTGATCTCTTATCTGATAAGACCAGAAATGTAGGCCCGTCCTTCATTTGAACAAAATAATGGTATAAATTAAATTTAGATTGCACAGTCCATTCAGTCTGCCCAACAAGATAAACTCAGCATATGGTATGATGTGATATAACATATGCATATTTGATCTGTTGTACCATGTTTTCTGGTCTTTACAAGGGTAAGTTTTATCAGGTTGCCTAGGTTGGAAGACCAATTAGGCACCTAGTTTGTGGCTATTTTATAAAGACACATGGGCACCTGTGTGTCTTAATAAAGTAGCCTCATAAAACCTGCACACTTGTGACTAAAATGCAGAAGTATACATTTACACCTGCTGAGGAACAGGCATAAATATGTGCTTCATGATTCCACCCAAACTTAAACCCCCCAAATATACCTAAACATGGGTCTTGTAAAAATATGCACCTTCTTTTCATTGCATGCATTTTTATGTGTGTAACCCATGGGGTAATTTTATAAGAGGCTTTATATGTATGTAAAACAAGATAAGATAATGCCAAAAAATTCTTTATAAAATTATGAGCAATACATAGACAATCACGTTGTATAGGTCATCTTGGTAGGAAAACGGAGATTTAGATCCATGCATTTAAAACTACCCTAGTATTTTATAAAACGTTCAGTGAACACAGCACCTATTATAAAATACATATAATGCCACCAAAGAAGCATGCATATTTGGTGCCATGCATAGCAGGGAAAGCTATTTTATAAATTTACACCATTCAAAAAAAGAGTAGCAACACCAGGGGTTTATACAGTACTACTACTACTACTACACAGTACATATAAGAAGTGCCATATATACATTTGGGGTAATTCTATAAAATAGGACCTGACATTTATGTGCTAGTTACATGTATAAATGTTCAGAATATACTCACATACATGCCAAATATGTACTATTCTATAAAAATGCACATATCTATGATAGCTCATGTTTTACAGGTATACATGGGTGGATTCTGAGCAGAGCATAAGTGGGGCATACCTTTACATGGACCTTATAAGTTACACATATATCACTGGCAGGTGTAAGTGCACCTGTCTAACCACATATACATGTATATTCTTGGTTATGCTACCATTCTTTAAAGGAAAGTAGGCACCTACTTTCCTTTATAGAATAGGTACCTACGGTATACTGTTCCAGAATTGTCCCCTAAGATGTGATCTAGCTACTTATGTGCTGCCTCTTACATATATAAATAGGAGATCTGTAAACCTGTTGTACAAGAGCAGCTAATTAGGGAGCTATCATCCAGCTCGAAACTTCTTTTGAATGTCATAGGGGCAAGCACAGTTCTGCCCTTAAGCTCTCCTTCAAACTCCAGATCCAAACATGAAAGTAGCTGGAGAATTTTCTGAGATATCGATGCATTGCCATTGCCATTCTAAAATACGGAATACAAGTATACTTTGAAGGAGTGGCCAAACCACGCCAAGAATGTGCATCCTTTAAACCTCTATGTGTTGCTAACTACTGTGTATCAGTTGTGCCAAATCCAAATAAATAAGTAAATATGTATTATATAACAGTATCCAGGGTCTAAAAATGTACTCGTGTATGTTTCAAGACTTAAAAACTGAGAGGTCAGCATTCAAATTGAGGAAATAGTTAAACAGTGAAGTGTTAAAATGCAAACACAGCCTCTTCCTTGCAAAGACTTCTCTTGGTTATAAAATTTTGGGATACTGTAGATGTGAGGCCTCAAACAGCTACCTGCAAATAGATATGTTTTAGCTGTAGAATTAGATATCCAGCCAAAATATATCTGTATAACTTGAAGAGAGTCCAAATGTTATGCAAATAGCAGCATTATTCAGCTTCATAACTTACCCTTATTAAGTCTCAACACAGAAAGAGGAGTCCTGATTTTAAACAGATAAATTATCTATTTAAAGATGTGACACTTATTCAATGGTTGGACTGCATAGGCTGGATGAAAATCTGCATAAAAATATACAGATAACCTATCTGTTTATCTTAAAGCAGCAACCACCCCAACTGTATATAAAAGTGAAAAGCTTTGAAAATTGCTCTTTGTTGAGATCATTTTATGAGGTATTTTCCATGTGTAAAGCATGTTTTGCACATGGAAAATGGCGTTTATAAGATTATACGGCTGAATATGTGTGTGTTAGTACAAGGTGATGGAAAAGGGTAGAGTTGTCATGTACATATGTAGTTTATAAAATGTGGGGGTACAAGCATTGTGTACACACATACATTTATACCTTCTTCTTGGAGGCTATTTTATAAAGGCACATAGTTGTGTTTTTGGACTTTTCAAGTAGGCATACTTTTCAGAAATTACCATCATATTATAAAGACCAGAAACTACATATCTATCCTTGTATTCCTTTTCTAAATGTTCTATACCATTATTGTGTCTTATAGTTGTAGTTCTTTTTTTTCTCTTGATTTCTTTTCTTTCTTTTTTTTTTTGGGGGGGGGGTGATTTTTCCTTTGATGACATCTTAAGCTGGGACTCCCTGAAGGTCCCTTGCTTGATTATATCATAAGTCAAGGGTTCCATGGAGATCCCTTACTTCATAACATCTTAAATTGAGGCCTTTGCAGAATGGATGAGACCCTCCTCCCATCTTACCTTCTGCAGTCCAACACAGAACCGCCTAAAGACCTCCCTCATGTTTCCGCCTTTCTGCATGGATATGACCCGCAGATGGTCCTCCTCATTCACCCAAACCAAGAATGTCTTATCATCATTGTGCCTAGAAAGAGAAATGGGAAGTAGGGGAGCTTGGATAAAGTGTGATCTAATTTTTAACCAATCAAATTGCTCTATCCTTGGACATTCCTGACCTTAATCTTTTAGTCTAGGGTAAAGTATGGGTCAAGCAGATGTTTGTGGGAAGTGGTAGTGGTGACCTTGGGGTTGTTCAGGCCCTGTTTGGCATTTTTGTTTCTATTTCTCTGGTGTTGCACTGTATGTAGAGTCTGACTTCTTGGGCTTTCCATTTCAGATTCTGTCTGCACTTTCCTATTTGTAATTTGTGGGCCCTTATTTTAGTGTTTCCCAACCTGTGTGCCTTCAGACCTACTCAGGTGTGCCTCAGAAAAGTCACCACTGCCTGATGCTTGAATGTAGATCATGAGCTTTGCTCTCAGGACCTCACAGCAACAAGAGACACCAGTAGAAACTTACACATAGCCTGAAAAGGAAGGCTAAGAGGGACTTCGAAAAAAAAGATTGCGTTGGAGGCAAAAACACATAGTAAAATTTTTTTTAGTTATATTAAAAGCAGGAAGCCAGCAAAAGAATCAGTTGGACCGCTAGATGACCGAGGAGTAAAAGGGGCGATCAGGGAAGACAAAGCCGTAGCGGAGAGATTAAATGAATTCTTTGCTTCGGTCTTCACCGAGGAAGATTTGGGTGGGATGCCGGTGCCGGAAATGGTATTCGGAGCTGACGAGTCAGAGAAACTTAATTCTCTGTAAACCTGGAGGATGTAATGGGGCAGTTCTATAAACTGAAGAGTAGCAAATCTCCTGGACCGGATGGTATTCATCCCAGAGTACTGGTAGAACTGAAAAATGAGCTTGCGGAGCTACTGTTAGAAATATGTAATTTATCCTTAAAATCGAGCATGGTACCTACCGGAAGATTGGAGGGTGGCCAATGTAACACCGATTTTAAAAAAAGGATCCAGAGGAGATCCGGGAAATTATAGACTGGTGAGTCTGACGTCGGTGCCGGGCAAAATGGTAGAGACTATTATTAAGAACAAAATTACAGAGCATATTCAAAAGCATGGATTAATGAGACAAAGTCAACATGGATTTAGTGAAGGGAAATCTTGCCTCACCAATCTACTACATTTCTTTGAAGGGGTGAACAAACATGTGGATAAAGGTAAGCCGGTTGATATTGTGTATCTGGATTTTCAGAAGGCGTTTGACAAAGTACCTCATGAAAGACTCCAGAGGAAATTGGAGAGTCATGGGATAGGAAGTAGTGTTCTATTGTGGATTAAAAACTGGTTAAAAGATAGAAAACAGAGAGTAGGGTTAAATGGTCAGTATTCTCAATGGAGAAGGGTAGTTAGTAGGGTTCCCCAGGGGTCTGTGCTGGGACCACTGCTTTTTAACATATTTATAAATGACCTAGAGATGGGAGTAACTAGTGAGGTAATTAAATTTGCTGATAACACAAAGTTATTCAAAGTCATTAAATCGCGGGAGGATTGTAAAAAATTACAAGAGGACCTTACGAAACTGGGAGACTGGGCGTCTAAATGGCAGATGACGTTTAATGTGAGCAAGTGCAAAGTGATGCATGTGGGATAGAGGAACCCAAATTATAGCTACATCATGCAAGTTTCCATGTTAGGAGTCATCGACCAAGAAAGGGATCTAGGTGTCGTCGTTGATGATATGTTGAGACCTAAAGGACAAGTCCATAAACCGCTACTAAATTGACTTGGGAAAAATCCACAATTCCAGGAATAACATGTATAGAATGTTTGTACGTTTGGGAAGCTTGCCAGGTGCCCTTGGCCTGGATTGGCCGCTGTTGTGGACAGGATGCTGGGCTCGATGGACCCTTGGTCTTTTCCCAGTATGGCATTACTTATGTACTTATGTACCTTCTGCTCAGTGTTCTGCAGCGGCTAAGAAGCAAATAGAATGTTAGGTATTATTAGGAAAGGAATGGAAAACAAAAATGAGGATGTTATAATGCCCTTGTATCGCTCCATGGTGCAACCGCATCTCGAATATTGTGTTCAATTCTGGTCACCGCATCTCAAAAAAGATATAGTGGAATTAGAAAAGTTGCAGAGAAGGGCGACGAAAATGATAAAGGGGATGGGACGACTTCCCTATGAGGAAAGACTAAAGCAGCTAGGGCTCTTCAGCTTGGAGAAAAGATGGCTGAGGGGAGATATGATAGAGGTCTATAAAATAATGAATGGAATTGAATGGGTAGATGTGAAGCGTCTGTTTACGCTTTCCAAAAATACTAGGACTAGGGGGCATGCGATGAAGCTACAATGTAGTAAATTTAAAATGAATTGGAGAAAATTTTTCTTCACTCAACGTGTAGTTAAACTCTGGAATTCATTGCCAGAGAATGTGGTAAAGGTGGTTAGCTTAGCGGAGTTTTAAAAAGGTTTGGACGGCTTCCTAAAGGAAAAGTCCATAGACCATTATTAAATGGACTTGGAGAAAATCCACTATTTCTGGGGTAAGCAGTATAAAATGTTTTGTACATTTTTAGAACCTTGCCAGGTATTTGTGACCTGGATTGGCCACTGTTGGAAACAGGATGCTGGGCTTGATGGACCTTTGGTCTTTCCCAGTATGGCAATACTTATGTACTTATGTACTCCTTTCTGAGCAGATGTGTAGTCATGCAGTCTTTTCTCCTTCCTAAATTCCCAGAGTGTGGGAATTATGGACAACATGTAGAACAGGGTGTTCACACATTACACACAGCACCTCCACCACCACATGTAGAAACTTCACTTTAACAGCACAGAAACTTACCCCCTTCCTGTAACTAGAGCTGCTTTCTAGTGCTCTGCCCCGCCCTTCACTTCTTTCACATTGGCTGAATCCTACCTTCAGTCTCTGCTGCTAATTACAATGGATACAGGTAGGGGGCAGGGAGACTCACTTTCGGGGGGGGGGGGGGGGGGGTGTTAGTTATGGCTGGGTTAGTTTTTGTAAATGCAGCAGTTTGTGGGATGATGAGGCAGTTGAGGAGGTTAATTCTTAGCGACAGGACAATTTATTGGGTGGTGGGGTAGTTAACAAGGATAGTTTTGGGGGTGGGGCAGTTTGTAGGGGTAGTTTTAAGGGGTGAGGGCTATTGGTTGGTGGTGTGGCAATTGCAGGGGATATTTTTGGGCATGGGGGTTATGTATGTGGCATTTGTGGGTTCGTTTTGGGTGTGGGGCAGTTGCAGGAGTTCATTTTAGGGATAGGACAACATGCAGGGTGGTGGGACAGTTGTAGTTTTGGGAGATGGGACAGTTTGAAATAGATCTGTACCAAATAGCATATTTTACTATTTGGCTGAATATGAATACAGAATATGAATAATGGGCATTGAGCTTTAACATAACAAATAATAAAAGGAGCAATGCGAAATCAAAGATCAAGTGTTTATTTCAGTAGGATGTAGCACAGGAGAGCCCTGAATGATTCAAATTTAAATCACTTTTTGGCCAAATGTGAGTAATGTATTCGGAATCAAATCAAATACGAATATTCAGTACAACCTTAGTTTGCAGATTGGTGTGGCAGTTGAGTTAGTTTTTGGACTGTGGGGGGCAATTTAGGTGATGGGGCAGTGTTGAGGATTTAGTTTTGAGAGGGTAGGGGAAATTGGGGGGGGGGTAGAAAAGTAGGCAATTCCATCTTTTACATTGCCTTACCCTTTTGCTACATTTCATGCTAAGTTTCTGTGGAACAGAAACTGGAACGTCTTTTCCCACAGAAATGCATTAGGTCATATTTTGGGGAGATCATTTTTCTGAAACCCCTGATCTGATTTGGGCCATTTTTTAGCTCATTGTGTATTTTTACTGGGTTTTTTTCCCCAACATGCTAAGTTTCATCCCATTCTGTTAAAAATTTGGTAATTTGAGTGGAGGAGTAGCCTAATGGTTAGTGTAGAGGGCTGCGAACCTAGGGAACTGGTTTTGATTCCCACTTCAGCTCCCTGTGACCTTGGGCAAGTCACTTAACCCTCCATTGCCCCAGGTACAAAACTTAAGATTGTGAGCTCACTAGGGACAGAGGAAGTACCTGTACATAATAATAGCATAGCCAGACCTCAATATTTGGGTGGGCCTGACCCATACATTTTCTGTCTGCCTGCTACTCCTGTCCCTGAAGCAGTAAAAATGAATACCTTGACTTACGGGAATCCTTTCTGGAGTCCTTTCCAAGTAGTCTCATCCTCACAGCAGTCAGTAGCGCATTTCCTGTCGCTGACACTGGCACTGCCCCCCCCCCCCCCCCCCCCCCCCCCCCCCCCCGTGCAACCTCTTTTTAAAAATATTAACCTAGTTTTTTTATTGGGGCGGGTGAAGGTTCCTGACAGTTTCTGCTGCCACAATTAAAACCAAACAATATGTGGCTGTGGTGCAATGAGTCTTCACCACAATTATCTGAACTTCCTTACCCTGTTTTTCAATCGTTTTCCAAGTTATTTAGCTGAGTTATTGTAATGATAGTCATTGGCCAGAATCTGGAGATTGCAAATCCTTCCAAAACATGGTAACAAGGAATCTGAGTCTGGCTACCAGGGCGCTGTCTAATTTCATATGCTGGGTAACTGACCAACTAGATATCCATTGCTGTCTCCTGAAATACACTTACCAGATCCCCCTGGCATCAGGCCAGTCACGGGCCATGCCTGCAGCCAGCAGCAGAGGGGAGACAGGCTTGTCAAACAGGAAGTGATCATCAATGAGCTGCTGCTGCTCCTTCTCTGTCATGTCCTTCAGGGGGTAGTACTTGCCCTTGAACTCTCCAGTCAAGCTGTTGAGGGCTGCAAGAGAACACAAGAAACGATCATCTTACAGGACATGACCAAACTGGGGCAAATTGGAGGAGCAGGGGCCCTCATAATAATCAGACCTCTGTGCCATCTGCAGCTGGTTTTTAAGCTCTTGTCTTAATATATTCTTATCCTTCACACAATGCTTTAGTTCTTAGAGAAGGAGAATGTCCTGTTATGAAGGATCATGCCTTATAACGCCATGCTGGAAACCTGGAGATGGATCCTGGCTATGAAAGATAGTGCCTCCAGCAGCAGAAAGACATCTAAATCCATACAGGAAGATGGAACATATCTCTCATATGAAAGATAATATCTAGAACACAATACAGAGGTCCTGGAAATAGAATGTGTCCTACTAAAGAAGGACAACCCCCCCCCCCCCCTTCCAGCTGCACAGAAACCCCTGCCATACTGGGGTCTTGGCGATGGTGTGTCTCCTAGGTTTCAAAGGACAGGGCGTCTAGCAGAATCTCCTCATGCTGGGGCCCTGAAGACAGAGCATGTCTGGAGATAAAGACGCTGAAGCATCAGGACAAGTTGCTTTTCTCATACCTTTCACAGAGAGCATTTCCACCGCCCGGCGTTCACCACGGCTGCAATGGGGAGGCAGCGTGTACCCCTTGATGCTGCGACCAGTACGGACTCGGCTACTAATGACGTAGTGGGGGTCCAGATCATCACCTCCCTGAGGTATAGATTGGAGATGATAAATTGTCCTTCAGTGAGACAAATAAGCATGAAAAACCCTCACAAGGGTCTCAATTTGCAAAAATGACAACTCAGTGACATAACAGCCCCAACCACTACCAGTGTTATATGAGTGCAGTGCAAATACATTTCCTTAGGACCTTCAGGTAAAGCTAGGTCCTTTTAATATTTAAACTGTAATCTTTTTTTTTCCTTAAGCTGTTGAGTGTCTGAATTTAGAAGCACTAGGCTTTGGCAAATATAGAAACAGAATGTGACCTGCAGGTAGTGCTGACAATAAGGAGAACGAATAGGATTTGACCTGTAGGTAGTGCTGAAGAGAGGAAAGAAGGTGACCTGCAGAGAGTGCTGATGCTCAGGAGAAGGAATAGGATTTGACCTGCAGGTAGTGCTGAGGGTGAGGAGAGAGGAAATAAGATGACCTACAGGTAGTGCTGAGAGTGAGGAGAGGGAACAGGAGTTAGTGTTGATATTTTTGTTTTAGAAATTTATAGATTGTTGAATGTTTTTTTGGTAAATTTTGTAGTTTCCCAGGTTTGCCTGGTTTCTTAGTTTGTAAACGGCCCTGAACTTGAGAGGCTAGTGTGGGTTAAAAGTACCCAATGTAATGTAATATAATGTAAAGGTAAGAAGAGGGGACAGGTAGTGCTGAGGGTAATGTTGGTTCTTCATGCTTTTCTGCATGATAAGCTCATACCCAGTATGTGTGGGGAGGGGGGGGGGGGCAGGATGAGATTCCTTATATGCTAAAGGTAAGGAAAAGGGCTAGAATGATACCTGCAGATTGGGCAGTATGGGGAGTGGGGCCAACTGCATTGGCGGGGGAATCCCTTCTCATGGCAAAACTGGCCTGCTGCTGGACATCCCCTCTGATAACATGGTTGCCAGTTAGTGATAATATGAAGGCTCTGAACTGCTCCTGTTGCTAAAGTGGTGGCATGGAATACTTGTGCCCTGATTCTGATGAGGTGCATTGGCACTCCCAGCCCTGGCACCTCCAGCAGTCACCTGCTTTACCCATTCCTACTGATGATCCTGTCCCCAGGTGGTGCTGAAAGAAAGGACAAGATTAGGCTCTCAGGTTGTGCTGAGGAAGGGGAGTAAAGACAGGATGAGGTCTGTACATGGTGCTGAGCATGAGAAAAGGGGGTAGGATGTAACCAGCAGGTAGTACTAAAGGTGAAAAGTGTGTGTGTGGGGGGGGGGGGGGGGGGTGGCGCCCGGACAAGGTCGGTGATATGATGGAGTCACACCCAGAAATTGCTGTGCGAGACCCAAAGCCTGCCAGCAAACTGTGCCTCCTGCAACTTCATGGCTTGGGGCCCCCTGTGACATGGGGGCCCAGGGCCAATTGCCCTGGTTGCCTACCCCTAATGCAGGCTTTGGGCCTAGAGTTGGTTTTAGTAGCCTTACCCCTGCTGACAAATTCTGGTACTTGTAGTGCTGATAGAGCAGGGACTATAAATCTCATTGCTTATTTTGAAGTAAATTGAAAATCTAGGAATGGTCAAAATGTTTTATTTGTTGACTGCTACCAGAGACCTCAAAGTTATCTGGGACAAAGTGATCCAGTTCTGTTTTTAACCCACCCCACCCCACCCCATCAGTATATCTATGAGCTTTATCTCTCCACACCTGACATCACTGCGGAAACCCAGGCCAAAGTATCGGCCTGCTTATCCGACATTGCTGCATGGATGTCCAACCGCCACCTGAAACTGAACATGGCCAAGACCGAACTTCTTGTCTTCCCACCCAAACCCACTTCCCCTCTACCTCCACTCTCTATTTCGGTTGATAACACCCTCATCGTCCCCGTCTCATCTGCCCGCAACCTCGGTGTCATCTTCGACTCCTCCCTCTCCTTCTCTGTGCATATCCAACAGATAGCCAAGACCTGTTGCTTCTTCCTCTATAACATTAGCAAAATCCTCCCTTTCCTCTCTGAGCACACCACCCGAACTCTCATCCACGCTCTCGTTACCTCTCGCCTTGACTACTGCAACCTACTCCTCACTGGTCTCCCACTTAGCCACCTATCCCCCCCTTCAGTCCGTTCAGAACTCTGCTGCACGTCTTATCTTCCGCCTGAACCGATACACTCATATCACCCCTCTCCTCAAGTCACTTCATTGGCTTCCGATCAGGTAGCGCATTCAATTCAAGCTTCTGCTACTAACCTACAAATGTACTCGATCTGCAGCCCCTCCTTACCTCTCAACCCTCATCTCCCCTTATGTTCCTACCCGTAACCTCCGCTCTCAAGACAAATCCTTCCTTTCAGTACCCTTCTCCACCACCGCCAACTCCAGGCTCCGCCCTTTCTGTCTCGCCTCACCCAACGCGTGGAACAAACTCCCCGAGGCCATACGCCAGGCCCCCTCCCTGCCCATCTTCAAATCTCTGCTTAAAGCCCACCTCTTCAACGTCGCCTTCGGCACCTAACCTCTACACCTCTACCCAGGAAATCTAGACTGCCTAACTTGACATTTCGTTCTTTAGATTGTAAGCTCCTTTGAGCAGGGACCGTCCTTCTTTGTTTATTTTGTACAGCGCTGCATAACCCTAGTAGCGCTCTAGAAATGTTAAGTAGTAGTAGTAGGGGAACCAGACCTTTTCAACCATCACTGATGTGATCCATCCCTTGTGACCTACAGTCATTTGATGTCTCTGGGCAGACATCACAGAAACTATTGGGCTAAGCGTAAGCAGGAGGAGAGCAGTGTAGAAGCAGTTATAATGACTGTACCTTCAAATTGTCAGGGTTCAGGTCAGTCTTGTGCTTGTTAGTGGGCTTGTAGCCACCATGGCGGTCTTCAATGACCTTGTCCAGCAGATCCTTGAATACGTCATAGCATTCTTCATCACCAGCAACACAGCCCACAGTCATGATATATGGGTGACCTGCAGGTCAGGAAGATGGCATTTGGTCATCCAAACATTTCCAGATAAAACTTATGTTTGTCAAACTATGGTTTATGGTTTCTTCAGACTGGTTATACGGCCCAAACTGACATGCAGAACTAGGCGATGTACAATAAAATAAATAGATTCAGACACAGAAAGGAACTACACTTGTTACAGGAGTGGAAGAGTGGCCTAGTGGTTAGAACACCAGTCTTGCCATCCAGAGGTGCCTAGTTTAAATCCCACTGCTGCTCCTTGTGATTTTGGGCAAGTTACTTAACCCTCCATTGCCTCCTTGAGCTACCACTGGAAAAGGTGTGAACAAAATCCAAATAAATAAATAAAAGAAAAACATACACACAGAGATAGAGTTCAGTCAGCCTCATACACACAACAGGATAGACTGCAGGCAAATAACCAAACATGCAAATAAGTTAATGCAGAGAATAACTACATTGTAGGGAGTGCACTAGCAAATGGGAAGACCATCACCCACCGTTACTGATCATTCATCAAACGCCTAGCTCCATTTCTGCTGATCAGATTCAGTCAGTGCTGATTTTTAACCCACTCTGTGTCCAGTCACTGAATACTAGGAAGCCTGCTCTTGTCCTCTCCAAGAATTCTCAGTCAAAACCACCACAGAGGTTTCCAAGAATCTACTGTATCAACTTCTCCCAATCCTTGGGACACACCCAAGCAGTCAGGTTTTTAGGATGTCCATAATGGATATGCATGCAAACAGATCTATCACATGCATTTTCATTGTGAGAATCCTGAAAACTGGGTTGGCAATTGCTGTACTAGGTAGCTGCTGGTTTTGCTGCAGAGGTGAAGCATAAGATGGGTTATCGGGTACAACATTTAGAGAGCACAGGGACTGAAAAAGCTAGAGAAGATGCTGGCAAATTTCAGAAAAAAAACAAGGGTTAAAAATAAGAGTTGTACCTGGATTATCCACACCGGTCTGGATGACATCATCGAGGGTGAAGCCGCTGGGAGTCTGCTTGTCTCTTAGCTTCTTGTAGATCTCTGGGGTGAGGGCCTTTGCCATGTGGTTGTTATGACTGGAGAGGTCAGGGAACTCATCATCAGGATTGTAATTCAGTTTCCAGTTGTTGTGAGTGTTGCCGAAAGGCATGGCTGCAGATTGGACAAGTCCTGTGGAAAGAGCAAAAAATAGTTTATAGTTTATTCATGCTTTCTATACCGCTTTAACTAACTATGCAGGACTAAGCAAAAAATAGCATAGGGATAGAAGAAAAATCAGAGGTCTCCTGGCCACCACAGCAAATAAAACATTAGTACAACTTATTAAATTACAGAGCTATATCAGACACAGAAAGCAAGACTTTTTCATCTTTTAGAAATATATCACAGGATTCTAGAACCCCTCTTGTCTCTCCACCAGTGCTCTTCTCTTCCACCCGCCAAGATTTCCCTCCCTTGTTTCTTCCTTCCATTACCTCCTTCTTATTGTTCACTTCAAATGAATTATGGGGAGATCAAATCCTCACATCTTGTAAAATGCAGAAATTCTTTTTTTTCAAATTCCCATTCTGGTAAAGGAATGTCTGCTCTCACCGAGCGGGGACAGACCTAGGATGCTACCATTACTAGAGAAAGGCAAGGCTGGATTTTAAACCTTGACACCCATAGACAAGGGGCAATGGTGTCCTCTCTACTGCCCCCCAAATTATTGGAGGATTGGGCCCTTCCCCACCCCCCGATCAGCTCGGTATTAAATATACTGTAACATGTATTTTAGGAGATACTTTGTTAAACTATTTAAAAGAATCAGCAAAATAACACAAAAAACATCACAGCCCATTCAGAAATGAATTCCAGTAGCAGCAAATAGCACTCCCAAGAAGGCCCAAAAGCAGGATATTCTCAGCTTACAAGCATCAAACCCCACAACAGTGCAAATATCTAGGTCCATAATAAAACTACACAATCTCAGCTCTCAAGTATATAATAATATTAAAAAAAAAAAAGGACTCCATATGCATTCATATCAAGCAACTCAGCCCTTGAATTTTGCAACCAAATGGCCAATCTTAGCAACAGCTCTATCTTGTCTCACCCAGAGAGTTTTATGGGAAACACCCTTTCCATTTAAATAGTTATTAGTTGCAGTATACATTATATGAACTATAATAGTAATAACCCACAATCTGCTGTCTGCAATTCTTCTGTAATTTAAACATTAGAATTTTCCTTTCTGGTTAACAAAATCTACTAACAACACACCTCTGGAGCACAGTTATTCCTTCGGTGCCACAGCCATACATCTTTAAATGATAGCAAATACTCCCTCAGCCTCCCACTGTCATCCTCCCCACCCTCTCACCTTTTTTTTGCCTCTCAAAACCAAAGTTCTTCATGTACAAAACCCCAGCTACCTCACCCCTATAACTTGTTACCTTATTTTTCTTATCCCTCCCTCCTCCCCCTCCCTCTTACTTCCCTAACTGCCGCTCCCCTTCATTCTCTCCCGCCTTTCTTCTTCACATGCCTCTCTTGGCACCCATTTTCCCATCAAGTCAATTCACTTCCTCACCATGTCATGTTTCCACTCATTCCTCCTTGGTCTTTATGTTTCTTCCAAAGCCAAAATTTCTCACAGTGCTCATTCATGCTATAACGTTCAGGCTTGGAAGTACTGCATTTTCCAGTTATATATCACTTCCTCCATCCCCACCCCCTGCACTGTCATTTTGCAATAGTTCAGGAAGTTCCAGCCTTTCTTGTTGATATCTATGGTATAGGAATGTAATAAAAATACTTGGGGTTTTTAGTATCTGACTTCCTATTAGTTCCTTAATAATCTGAATACACTTGTTCCAAAATCTCTTCACTACTGTGCAATCCCACCACATACAGAGTTAAGGTCCTATTTATCCAAAGTTCCTTCAGCTTGCACCCTTCCAGTTCTTATTAATCTTTCCCAGCCTTTCTAGTATCTAGAAGAGAGCAACGGATATGTTTCCAGCTTATACAGAGGAGATGCTCCTTGACACAGCGATTTGTGTGAAATATGATTTAATGTCGGATTAAAGATATCTCTGAGATGAATGATCACTTGTGAAAACAAGAATTCATAAAAGAAAATAGAAAAAGAAAAAAGAACAGTGAAAGTTCTTTTAAGCTAAGTACATAAGATGTTATAAGATTGAATACTGAAGATTGCAATTGAAAGTTAATTGAAAAATATGGATCAATGACGAATACATGCCCACTATAAAGAAATACCTGGCTTAAGTATATAGCCTGAATGGTGGAGACATGATTATCTGATGGATCCAATACTCAGGACCCTTAATGTGTTATATAAAAGACACTGTTAGGATTGATTGGAGTTGGGTATTGATAAGGATTAATTATAAAATACTAGCATAACCCAGTATCAGGGCACCTAAAATCAGGGGGCTAGATTTTCCATTGCCGGCATTCAACCCAGATATTCAATGTTGGGCTGTTTCTGGTGACCAGCATTGAATATCTGAATTTTTCAACGTTGGCTGGTGCATGACCAGTTAAGTCAGTATTCAGATTTAACCGGCCATGGCTTAGTGGGCCTAAGCCTGGCCAGTTATATCAGGACTTAACTGGTCATGCCCCTGGAATGCCCCCCAACATCGCTGGCTTTTTTTTCAGTGTTAACCAGGCATTTTCAGCGGCCATAACCAGTTAAATGCTGCTGAAGATGACTGGCTTTCCACCGAGACATGAGTTAACCAGTTGGCGGCCGTTCCCTAGGTGTCTGCAGTTACAACAGACATAGTCCAGGTGTAATTGTGGGCACCTAAATGCAGCAAGGGTATGTGTAAGTGGCAAATGTAAGTGGCAGCACCACCCATGCCCCTCCAATGCTCTGCCCATGTGAATGCCCCCTTTGTATTTATACATTATGCCATTAATGCACACCCTTATATAATTGTGTTTAACTGTTTTGCTGACATGTATATAAGCAGGGCTTTTTTTGAGGGGGTACTTTGGGGTACTGAGTACCGGCACCTTTTCCATTGTCTGCTAAAATTGATCCATGATCCCCAAGTTTTAATGAAAGAGCTCAGGCTCTACACACCAATGCTGCCTTGTCGTAGATTCTGTGGTGGTTGCAGGGGGCCTGGCTATTGTGGAGTGGGTCCCTTAGTGATCACCCCACCCCTGAAGGGTGGCCTGGCATTTGAGTACCGGCACCTTTTTTGCTAGAAAAAATGCACTGCATATAAGTATATTCTGTACATTCAAGCACACAAATGAAGGTAAAATGTGGGTGCCCAGTTATAGAATTACATCCTGTTTTTTCATTGTGCATTAGTTGACCTATCCTACTGAGCCCCTTGTTCTCCAATTTCTTAAACATAAATGTCCCATTTATTTATTTATTTTGATTTTGCTCACACCTATTTCAGTAGTAGCTCAAGGTGAGTTCATTCAGGTACACTGGATATTTCTCTGTCCCAGGAGGGCTCACAAAAGTTTGTACCTTAGGCAAGATCACCAGGAGCAGCAATGGGATTTGAACCGGCCACCTCAATTACAAGACCAGTGCTCTAACCACTAGCCCACTCCTCCACTCCCATGAGTCCTAGTGGAAATGCAGGGCTATTCCGAATCCTAATTGACATCAGTTGTGAAATTCTTTCTGCTCTCATGCAGTACTACTCTATATCATTCCCATACCCTCCACATCTGTGCAGTGTATGTATTTTCTGTCTGTTGCCATCTTCTCTCCCCCTGTCATCCACACTTCATACTCCAAGCATCCTCCACCCCTCAATCTCCTGCTCTGTCTGCACCCATTGTTAGTTGGGATTCCTATGACACACCCACACCACTCTTAGTTCAGCCACTCCATAATGCTTTTTGAAATCTGACACTACAAGCCCTCCTTGATGTTTCAGCACATGCAAACTTTTCTTGCCACCCTGGGTGACCTATGTCACCAGATGAATTTAGACAGTTTTCTCTGTTTGACCTAAACACTGCTTCTGAGGAACACCCTTTCAGTTTAGGAGGTACTTGACGAAGTAGTATACAATGAAGTTATTTGTAACTGTACATTTTTTCAAATTGTTGTAAGCAACATTGAGTGGTCCTTTAATGAACCAGGAATGCAGTATATAAGTTTAAGACTAGATTAGATAGATCCTTCTCATTACATGCCCTGTCACTTGGAGTCTCCCCATTGCTCTCCCAGTTAATTTCAGCACAGGGAGGGAACACATTGCATTCTTCAGAATGCCCACAGGTGCATTCACAGTATACACCAAGATAGAAAATAAAGAAAAACTCCTAGACACAAATCTTTATGTTTTTAGGAAAGGGAATGAGCTTCTACTGTATAATAAGTGCAGGGTCTGCACTCCCGGGGGCTCCTGTTGAAAAACAGATGCAGTGACTGGGCTCTTAGAGGCACCTGCTGTATAATAAATACAGGGACTGGGCTATCAGGGGCTCCCTCTGTATAGAAAGTGCAGAAACTGGGCTCCTGGACCTCCTACTGTATAATAAATGCAATGACTGGACTCCCAGTGGGTCCCGCTGTATAATGTGCAGAGACTGAGCTCTTGGGGACTCCTGCTGTATAATAAGTGTAGGGACTGGGCTCTAGGGGCTCCTGCTGCATAGAAAGTGCAGTGACTGGTCTTCTGGGGCCTCTTGCTGTAAAACTGGTGCAGGGACAGGGCTCCCAGGGGATCCTGCTATATAAGTTCAGGGACTGGGCCCTCAGAGGCTCCTGATTGGAGTGTACGCCATAACACCTAGGCACTTGTTATTGATACATTTTATATTAAGGCACCAACAGTTACCCCAGCCATAGACCTGGTGTAACTGTGAGCACCCAAATGTGGCAGGAATGTGCATAACTGACAGTATTCTATAATTACATGTGCAGCTGGGAGCCCCGCCAGTGCTCTTCGCACATATATGCCCCTCTTCCAGTTATGTACCATAGAGTGCTTACACACGTAAGTGCTATTTTTCTCTGCATGCAAGGGGCACAGAATCATGGGTTATTTATAGAATTTCCCTTAAAGAGACTAGAGGTAGTCCAGAGAAAAGCAACCAAAATGATTTGGGGTCTGCACCAGAAGACATATTAGAAGAGACTAGATGACCTAAATATGTATACTGTAGGGGAGAGAAATGATAGGGGAGGTATGATACTTAGAGGCATATTTTCAAAGCACTTAGCCTTCCAAAGTTCCATAGAAACCTATGGAACTTTGGAAGGCTAAGTGCTTTGAAAATATGCCTCATAGTAACATAGTAGATGACGGCAGAAAAAGACCTGCACGGTCCATCCAGTCTGCCCAACAAGATAACTCATATTTGCTGCTTTTTGTGTATACCCTACTTTGATTTGTACCTGTGCTCTTCAGGGCACAGACCGTATAAGTCTGCCCCGCACTATCCCCGCCTCCCCACCACCAGCCCTGCCTCCCAACCACCGGCTCTGGCACAGGCACAGACCGTATAAGTCTGCCCAGCACTATCCTCACCTCCCCACCACCAGCCCTGCCTCCCAACCACCGGCTCTGGCACAGACTGTACAAGTCTGTCCAGCACTATCCCCGCCCCTTTTCAAAGGAAAGGAAGCTCATGATTTTAAGGAATGTAGATACAGAAGCAATATCAAGAAACATTGTTTCATGGAAAGGATGGCTGATGCCTGGAATGCCCTCCTAGTGGAGGTGTTGAAAGGAAAAACTGTAATGGAATTTAAAAAGATGTGGGATATCCACAATGAATCCCTTAATGTCAAGAAGATGGGAGCCAAGCAAAGAGTGGCACTTACAACTGTAATGAGAAGGCACGGGGTAACCCTCATAGTGCAACAGCAACAATGCCAAATACCCAATGGCGCTCGCTACATGAGTCATTTTGGCCTTTTTGTCTGCATCATCTACTTTATTACTTTTATCAGATTCCTAGGGGCTTCTGCTGCATATTAACTGCAGGGATTTAGCTCCTGGGGAGCCTGCTGTATAAATGCAGGAACTCAGCTCCTGGGGGCTCCTGCTGTATAATAGATGCAAGAATTGGGCTTCTAGAGGTTACTGCTGTATGCAGAGTCTGGACTCCCAAGAGCTCCTGATCCATAATAAGTACATGGACAGGGTTCCTGGGGGCTCCTGCTATATAATAACCTCAGAGATGTGGCTCCTGGAGGCTCCTGCTATATAATAGATAAAGGGACTCAGCTCCTTGGAGCTCCTGCTGTGTGTAACAAATGCAGGAACTGGCTTTCTAGAGGTTCCTGCTGTATAATAAACACAGGGACTGGGCTCCCAGGAGCTCCTGTTATATAGTAGTTGCAGCAGCAGCTGGGTTTCTGGGGGCTCCTGCTGTATAATAGACACATGGGCTGGGATCCTGGGAACACTTGGTTGACTTCTGCTAGTTCCACTGAACAGGGGTTAAAAATGGAAAGTACAGAATTGAGAACATACCACATGGAAATAGCTGAACCTTGTGGCAACAGGAAAAAGCCAGTCTCTTCAGCAACAGCTGGAGTCCTGATATCATTGTACATTCGCTGGCATTAGATCCCTGTATGTGTGGCTGTATATGTTCATACTTGGAGTCTTTACTTTGTCTCGGCGACAAGATCAGAGGGGGTTTCGGTTGTCTGCCAATGGAAAGCTACTTTGATTTCAATTTCCATACCCGTAATCACCTTTCCAAATGCTTTGGTAACATGTGATTCTCTGTCCGCCCTCTCGATTCCATCCTTGTGGGACCCTCTCTGCATCCACTTGCCAGCTCTCCTCCCTCTCTATATTTCTAGCACAGCTATAAATACAGCCTAGAATTTTGGCAGCCTGGTTGGCATGCCATCAGCTGCTGGAAAAGAGATAAAATGTCTCTGGGTCATGTTAAAGGTGAGAAGGGTGGGATAGGAGAGGGAGGGGCGACTGCCCCTCATCGCCACCCTTCAGTGCTGCCCATCTTTCCCTACCCCATTACATTTTAGCATACATGGGACTCAGGCAATCAATCTATGATCCCAGTGCTTAATGGCTTACCAAGGGCAAAGTAGCTACTCTGGGCATAGCAAAGAAGGGTGTCACAGAGCACCCTTAAAACACAAGAAGCTGTTGTGTATGGTGGTAGGATGGGGAAGGGCCTTATGAGGGCATACTGGCTCAGCCCTGTATTCCCTGTTTCTGCTGCCTTTGTGCCTAGGATCAATGATAACAGCTTCCCCCAGTTCAACAGCTACAAGATGAGGAAGCAGTGCAGCAAAAAGAAAGAGGAATGCATACTGCAATGGAAACCCAGACAGAACTATATCTAGTTAACACCACTGGCAACATTGATTAAACCCAATAATGTATTTGCATTTATTTGAGCATTATCATAAGCTTTGCAGAGACATAACTTTGGGGATGTGAGTCGGAGGTCTCTGTTTGTCCAACCTGACCTCATACATAATCTGTAAGGTCTTTTGAATTGGGCTATTACAAGCATCTTGTGCAGTGCTCTTGGGCACTGATGTTGCTCTAGGACTTAATAGACTGTTGTATCTAATGTGATAAAGAAAAACAGCCAACGTATTTGATAGTGAAATTAAGAAAGAAAGGCAGAAAACATGATACAGAACATAGAAGCCTGTTCTCATGAGGTGGAGAATCAAATATTAATACAGAAATACCATTAGTTACTCCTGTATCTGTCAAACACCTCGATGGTTTGGTGCCTAATCTTGGCTTGAAGTCATTAGAGCCCTGAGTACTACTACTACTAATTTCTAGAATGCTGCTAGACATACACCACACTGTACACATAATAGGCAGGTACTTTCTCTGTCCCCGGAGGGTTCACAATCTAAGTTTCTGTACTTAGTGTGATAAGGGGTTAAGTGACTTGCCAAGGTCAGTGGGAATTGAACTTAGGTTGCTAGGATCAAAGCCCATTGCACTAACCATTAAGCTACTCCTCCACCTCTTTCCCAGTCACACTCAGGCTGTCCAGGCTAGCCCAAGAACACACATGTGACTGCATGATAAGCAGAATGCAGTTCAGAAGCAGTCTTAATATACAATTATTTAGGACATTTGTCCTGAATGCTAGAGAATGATATTTTAAAGTAGTGGTATTATATTGTTTTAAGTATTATTATATTAATCTTTGAGTTATACTCAAAATGTTATTTATTTTCCTACTGCTGGACAAATCATGATCAAGTATACATATGTAGTTCACATCATATTTTATACGATGAGTTATCTTGTTGGGCAGACTGGATGGACCATAAATGTCTCTATCTGCTGTTGTCTACTATGTTACTATGTTATGATATATTGTATATTCCTGGTGACTGCCCAGCTTCTCTAAAAATATGAGCGCATTGTACACTAAGGGACCTGGGTTCAGATCCTGCTCCTTGGGCAAGTCAGGTTGCTCTTCCATTAACTTGTGAGCCTGCTTAGATAGTAAGCTTACTGAGGAAGGGACTACTGTTACTTGCATATAATTTGTTATAAAGCTCTTCTGGTTTAGGAGAATGAATGAAATATTGCTATTTTTCCTTCATGCTTTCTCGCTTTCTAAATACGTTTTGGTTTTATGCTCACCCTCTTCCCCGCCTTACCTGAAAGGGAGGATGGAAGTTGATTAACAGTGCCCACGAGGGGGGATTCTGCCTCTCCTCACACTGTCGTCAAATGGGTGACCCAAAATTCCAGCCCAAAACCTGGTATTATATGCCTAGTGCTCTGGTTCCATTGGCCAACTTCACAGCTGCCAGCTTCCTTCGTATTGGTCACAGAATTTAAGGGGTGGGAATAGTGGCAGGATGTCAGGATGGTCACTGGCAGACCCTAAAGCCATCCAAGACCCTTAACTTGAGCTGCTAGGAATGAGTTTGTGTGATCTCCTAGGATACTGTTACTAATGCCTGTCTTAATTTAGCACAAAGATTGAGCTGGGTGACAGGGTCTGTTACATCACTGCTATCAGCCAACCCTTTTTACAGGACAATTTTCAAATAATGTAAGAGCTTTAAAACAAATTAAAATGCCTGTATTGCAATCCTCCAACCAGGTACACCTAACTGGCATATAAGAGCTATTCCTGAAGCATATTTATACTGAGGGAAATGTGTGAGCTATTTTACTCACCTCAGCCATCCACACAAAATAGCAGGTGTTAGGAATTTGAGTAGTTTCTCTTTGAAAAACATAAAGGGGGTAATTCTGTAATTGAGTGCATGGTAGGAACCTATTCAATAAAGGAACATAGATGCATACTTTCCTTTATAGGATACTAGCATAATAGCAAAAATACATGCCTATAAGTTAGGTTTGAACACTTATGGTAACCATAGAACTGTAGTAAGTGAATACTACTACTACTACTTAACATTTCTAAAGCGCTACTAGGGTTATGCAGCGCTGTACAATTTACATAGAGGGACAGTCCCTGCTCAAAGAGCTTACAATCTAGTAGACAAGTGAACGGTCAAATTGGGGCAGTCTGGATTTACTGAACGGTAATAGTTAGGTGCCGAACACAGCAATGAAGAGGTGGGTTTTAAGCAGAGACTTGAAGATGGGCAGGGAGGGGGCTTGGTGTATGGGCTCAGGAAGGTTGTTCCAAGCATAGGGTGAGGCGAGGCAGAATGAGCGGAGCCTGGAGTTGGCGGTGGTGGAGAAGGGTACAGAGAGGAGGGATTTGTCCTGTGAACGGAGGTTTCGGGCGGGAACGTAAGGGGAGATGAGGGTAGAAAGGTAGTGAGGGGCAGCAGACTGAGTGCATTTGTAGGTAAGAAGGAGAAGCTTGAATTGAATGCGGTATCTGATTGGAAGCCAGTGAAGTGACCTGAGGAGAGGAGTGATATGAGTATATCGGTTCTGGCGGAATATAAGACATGCGGCAGAGTTCTGAACAGATTGAAGTGGGGATAGATGGCTAAGTGGGAGGCCGGTGAGGAGTAAGTTGCAGTAGTCAAGGCGAGAGGTAATGAGAGCTTGGACGAGAGTTCGGGTGGTGTGTTCAGAGAGAAAAGGGCAAATTTTGCTGATGTTAAAGAGGAAGAAGTGACAGGTCTTGGCTATCTGCTGGATATGCACAGAGAAGGAGAGGGAGGAGTCAAAGATGACTCCGAGGTTGTGGGCAGATGAGACGGGGAGGATGATGGTGTTATCAACTGAGATAGAAAGTGGAGGAAGAGGAGAAGTGGGTTTTGGTGGAAAGACGATGAGCTCGGTCTTGGACATGTTCAGTTTCAGGTGGCGGTTGGACATCCAGGCAGCAATGTCGGATAAGCAGGTTGATACCTTTGCTTGGGTCTCCGCGGTGATGTCTGGTGTGGAGAGATACAGCTGGGTGTCATCAGCATAGAGATGATACTGGAAACCATGAGATGAGATCAGGGAGCCCAGGGAGGAGGTGTAGATTGAGAAGAGAAGGGGTCCAAGGACAGATCCCTGGGGAACACCAACAGATAGGGGGATGGGGGTGGAGGAAGATCCATGAGACTGAACTCTGAAGGTGCGGTGGGAGAGATAGGAGGAGAACCAGGAGAGGACAGAGCCCTGGAACCCAAATGAGGACAGTGTGGCATGAAGTAAGTCATGATTGACAGTGTCAAAAGCGGCGGATAGATTGAGGAGGATGAGGATGGAGTAGTGGCCTCTGGATTTGGCAAGGAACAGGTCATTACAGACTTTAGAGAGTGCTGTTTCTGTCGAGTGTAGAGGGCAAAAACCGGATTGAAGTGGATCGAGGATGGCATGAGAGGAGAGAAAATCAAGGCAGCGGCTGTGAACGGCACGCCCAAGTATTTTGGAGAGGAAGGGTAGGAGGGAGATGGGGTGGTAGTTGGAGGGACAGGTAGGGTCAAGTGATGGTTTTTTTGAGGAGAGGTGTGACTATGGCGTGCTTGAAGGTGTCAGGGACAGTTGCAGTAGAGAGAGAGAGGTTGAGGATATGACAGATGGAGGGGGTGACAGTATGAGAGATGATGTTAAGTAAGTTGGTGGGGATGGGATCAGAAGAGCAGGTGGTGCATTTCGAGGAGGAAAGAAGGCGAGCGGTTTCCTCCTCGGTGATGACAGGAAAGGAGGAGAAAGAGGCCTGGGTTGGTTGGTTGAGGGCGAGGGTTGAAGGGTAAAGAGGGGATGACTTGGTAGTGAACTCAAGGTTGATCTTTTGCACCTTGTCGCGGAAGTAATCAGCCAGTGATTGAGGAGAGAGCGAGGGGGGATGGGAGCGGAGGGCACTTTGAGGAGGGAGTTAAGGGTGGCAAAGAGACGACGGGGGTTGGAGCTGAGATAGTTGGTCAATTGGGTGTAATAGTCCTGTTTGGCAAGGAATAGGGAGGAGTGGAAGGAGGATAGCATGAATTTGTAGTGAAGGAAGTCTGAATGGGTGCGAGATTTCCTCCAGAGGCGTTCAGCAGATCGGGTGCAGGAGCGAAGGTAGCGGATGCAAGGGGTCAGCCAGGGCTGGGGATTAGCACACTTTGTGGGACAGGAGGTGGATGGTGCGAGAGTGTCCAGAGCAGAGGAGAGAGTGGCATTGTAAGCGGAGACAGCCTTGTCGACAGACTCGGAGGACATGATGGAGGGGAGAAGATTAGAAATACTAGAGGATAGGGTGGGAGGGTCAATAGCCTGGAGATTCCTGGAGGTAGTGGTTAAAGTTGGACGGGGCTGGGGGGGTGTGAAGAAGTGTGAAGGTGATTAGGTGATGATCGGAGAGAGGAAGAGCTGAAGCGTGGAAATTAGAGGGAGAGCCGGAGGAGGAGAGGACGAGGTCGAGACAGTGGCCGTCTCGGTGAGTAGGGGAGGTGAAGCATAGCTGGAGGTTGAAGGAGGATGTTAGAATGAGGAACTGAGAAGCGTGAGGGTCGGATTGGTCATCAACATGTATGTTAAAGTCTCCGAGAATGAGGGACGGAGATGAGGGTTCTAGAAAAACGGAAAGCCAGGCATCGAAGTCGGTGAGGAAGGAAGAGAGGGATTTATTAAGGGGGCGGTAAATGACTGCCACTCTGAGTGGCAATGGGTCGAATAGTCGGATGGAGTGTGCTTCAAAGGATGAGAAGCAGTGAGACTGGTAGGAGGAGGGGTTGGAAACTACAGGAGGGCGAGAGTAGTAGCCTGACGCCTCCACCACGGCCAGCTGGGCGGGGAGTGTGGGAGAAGAGATAAACTCCACGACAAAGGGCTGCGACTGAGGCAGAGTCATCAGGGGAGAGCCAGGTTTCAGTTAGGGCAAGCAGTTGAAGGGAACGAGAGATGAAGAGATCGTGGGTGAAGGGCAGTTTGTTGCAGACCGAGTGGGCATTCCACAAGGCACATGAGAAGGGGAGGGAAGAGGGGGGGAGGAGGGGAATAGAAATGAGATTGGAGACATCACGGAATCGTTTGCATGGATAGGAGGAGGACAGGTGAGGGGGGCCTGGATTAAGATTAATGTCTCCCGCGGATAGCAGGAGGAGGAGCAAGAGAGTGTGGAGGAGGGTAGGGGAGGTCAGGCGACGAGGGCGACGAAGACGGGGTGCACTTGGGAGGAATGGTGATGGGTTAATGGCAGGAAGGAAGTGTTGAAGGTTAAGAGCTAGGAAGGAGGAGGGGGACAAGAGAGATGGTGAAGTGGTGAGGGACGGGGGTGAATAGGGTATTGCTGTAGCGAGCAGGACGGGAGGGGACATGGGTGGGCAATGAGTTCCAGCGGTAGACAGCGGTGGGGGGAGGGGAAAAAGATTAGGAAGGGACAGGGCAAGGAAGAGAATGTGGACAGGGGCTATAAGTAGTGATTGCGGTGTAACAGGTGTATGTGTAGTGACTGAGGTGAGAAGCAGATAGATAGAGCGGAAAAGCTGAATTGGAGGCTTGGAATTGGAGGGATTGATGGACTGGAGAGCAGGTAAGTCAATGGCTGACAAGTTAGCAAGCAGGCAAGTGAGGCAGTGGCTGCCAAGCTAGCAGGCGGGCTGGAACAAGCTGGTGCAGATAGACAGGAACGAGCAGGGAGAGGCAGTGAGAAGCTGGGGAGCAGGTAAGTCAATGTAATGGCAGGTAAGTCAATGGCTGACAAGTTAGCAGGCAGGCAAGTAAAGCAATGGCTGACAAGCTAGCAGGCGGGCTGGAGCATACTGGTGCAGATGGACAGGAACGAGCAGGGAGAAGCTGGAGAGCAGGTAAGTCCAGGGCTGACAAGTTAGCAGGCAGGCAAGTAAGTCAATGGCTGACAGCTAGCAGGCGGGCTGGAGCATACTGGTGCAGATGGACAGCAGGTAAGTCGATGGCTGACAAGTTAGCAGGCAGGCAAGTAAGTCAGTGGCTGACAAGCTAGCAGGTGGACTGGAACAAGCTGGTGCAGATGGACAGGACCGAGTAGGGAGAAGCTGGAGCAAGCAGGCTGGAGCAGATGGACTGGAACAAGCAGGGAGAAGCTGGTTCAGGCGGACTGGAACACGCTGGAGCAGATGTACTGGAGCAAGCAGGCTGGAGCAGGTGTACTGGAGCAAGCAGGCTGGAGCAGATGGACCGGAACAAGCAGGGAGAAGCTGGAACAGGCGGACTGGAACAAGCTGGGATCTGGCGGACTGGAACAAGCTGGGATCATGCAGACTGGACCGAGCTCGGAGCAGGCGGATCAGGCAGACTGGAGCACACTAGAGCATTTGGACTGGAACAAGCAGGCTGGAGCAGATGGACTGGAACGAGCAAGGGGGAAGTGGATCGGTGGACTGGAACAAGCTGGGATCAGGCGGACTGGAACAAGCTGGGATCAGGCAGACTGGAACGAGCTTGGATCAGGTGGACTGGAACGAGCTGGGATCAGGCGGACTGGAACACGCTGGGGCAGTTGGACTGGAACAGGCAGGCTGGAGCAGATGAACTTGAACAAGCAGGGAAGCTGGGTCGGCGGACTGGAGCAAGCTGGAGCCGTTGGACTGGAGCAGGCAAGCAGAGAGACGCTGGCTCGGGTGGACTGGGGCAAGCTGGAGCAGCTGGGCTGCTTTCAGAGCAACCAAGCTGGGCTGATTTCAAAGCAACAGAGCAGCCAGAGCTCCCGTGAGGCACCTCACTCTCTCCCCGAGTGCCTGGTCAGCAGCACCCGGGCAGGCTCGATGGTCAGACGGTCGCTCAGGGTGGGTGTCCACAGGCGAACGGTTGTCTGCACCGGTGGAGTCTCTCGATGATCCGTGGGTGGCAGCATCAGGCGTCCACGTGCGGGTGGTCCGCGACAGGGCTGGAGGTGGCCGTGGGCAGACGGTCCACCAGCGGCGCTGAATGCGCCTAAGTGCCAGAGATACGCACATAACTCATGGAGGGGCATAATCGAACGAAAACGTCTATCTCCATGGGCGTTTATCTCCGAGAACAGGTCCGTGAAGGGGCGGACCGAACCGTATTTTCGCAAAAAATAGACGTCCATGTTTTATTCGACAATTTGTGAGCTGGGCGTTTTTGTTTTTCAGCGATAATGGAAAATGAAAGCGCCCAGCTCAAAAACGAATAAATCCAAGGCATTTGTTCGTGGGAGGGGCCAGGATTTGTAGTGCACTGGTCCCCCTCACATGCCAGGACACCAACCGGGCACCCTAGGGGCACTTTTACAAAAATTAAAAAAAAGGTAAAAGAGCTCCCAGGTGCATAGCACCCTTCCCTTGTGTGTTGAGCCCCCCAAATCCCCCTCAAAACCCACTGCCCACAAGTCTACAGCATTACTATAGCCCTAAGGGGTGAAGGGGGGCACCTACATGTGGGTACAGTGGGTTTGGGGGGGTTGGACGACTAAGCATTAAGCAGCACAATTGTAACAGGTGGGGGGGATGGGCCTGGGTCCACCTGCCTGAAGTCCACTGCACCCCCTAACAACTGCTCCAGGGACCTGCATACTGCTGCCAGGGAGGTGGGTATGACATTTGAGGGTGAAAATAAAAAGTTGTGAAACATCATTTTTTGTGGTGGGAGGCGGTTAGTGACCACTGGGGGAGTCAGGGGAGGTCATCCCCGATTCCCTCTGGTGGTAATCTGGTCATTTAGAGCACTTTTTGGGGCCTTATTCGTGAAAAAACAGGGTCCAGGAAAAGTGTCCTAAATTCTAGCTAAAAACGCATACTTTTTTTCCATTATCGGCGAAAGGCGCCCATCTCTGTTCAGGTGATAACCATGCCCCAGTCCCACCTTCACCACGCCTCTGACACGCCCCCGTGAACTTTGTACGCTTCTGCGATGGAGTGCAGTTGAAAACGTCCAAGTTCGGCTTTCGATTATACCGCGTTATTCATTTTTGTGAGATAAACGTCCATCTCCCAATTTAGGTTGGATCTTGGGCGTTTTTCTCGTTCGATTATAAGCAGGATAGTATTCTATAAATTATGTGCATAATGTTTAATGTTTAATAAGGTTTGATATACCTCCTTTCTTAAAAGAAAATCATAGGTGTGAATCCTGCCCATACTCCACCCAAACTCTGCCTGTGTGTAGGCCCATCTGTAAAATATGTACTATATAAGATATGCGTGTATTTACAGAATAGCCCTTAGATGAAATTTTATTATTTATGCTCATGTGCACACATACTTGCATATATGCCGTAATTCAAATTAATTACATGTGTAATTGGTATGTAGCTATTAGCATGTACTTTACAGAACTTGCCCTTAAAACGTGCATGGTAAAAGCAGTGGCATACTTTGCAACAATGCAGGCTAGATGAAAATTGCACTCCAAATGCCTTCTAGGAAGCCCTCTGAGAATCAAGTGAGTTTACAACTTCACCAAGGCAGAAGCTCCATCCATGTATCACCTGAATAGTTTGTCCAGAATTCCCAAAACTAGTTGTATTGGTGAGGTAGCAGTGTGGTTAGGCCTGCCTGAAAGCTCTGATGTTGCTGTCAGGGTTACCAGCTGGCACCAAACTTACCAACAGTCAGTAAAATAAAATGAACTGAAAATGATGCCAAAAAAGCTAAAACAAACAACATAGAGGAGGCAACAAAAAAGGTTGGAAATATTTTTTAATGGCCATGTTTCGGTGACAGGGCCTGCTTCAGGAGTCTAAAAATATAAATTATTATTATTATTAGCATTTGTATAGCGCTACCAGACGCACGCAGTGCTGAACACATGACACAAAGAGATGGACTGCTTGGTCCAGTCCATCTGCTCCAGCTTGTTCCAGTTCGCCTGATCCAGCTTCTCCCTGCTTGTTCCAGTCCATCTGCTCCAGCTTGTTCCAGCCCGCCTAATCCAGCTTCTTCCTGCTTGTTCCAGTCCGCCTGATCCAGCCTCTCCCTGCTTGTTCCAGCCATCTGCTCCAGCTTGTTTCAGTCCGCCTGATCCAGATTCTCCCTGCTTGTCCAGTCCATATGCTCCAGCTTGTTCCAGTCCGCCCGATCCAGCTTCTTCCTGCTTGCTCCAGTCCATCTGCTCCAGCCTGTTCCAGTCCGCCTGATCCAGCTTGTTCCAGCCCGCCTGATCCAGCTTCTCCCTGCTTGCACCAGTCATTCTGCTCCAACTTGTTTCAGCTTGTTCCAGCCCGCCTGATCCAGCTTCTCCCTGCTTGCTCCAGTCATTCTGCTCCAACTTGTTCCAGCTTGTTCCAGCCTGCCTGATCCAGCTTCTCCCTGTTTGTTCCAGTCCGCCTGATCCAGCTTCTCCCTGCTTGCTCCAGGCCTTCTGCTCCAGCTTGCTCCAGTCCGCCTGATCCAGCTTGTTCCAGCCTGCCTGATCCAGCTTGTTTCAGTCCGTCTGCTCCAGCTTGTTCCAGTCCGCCTGATCCAGCTCATTCTAGTCCGCCAGCTCCTGCTTGTTCCAGCCTGCTCCAATCCTACTGCTCTGCTCTCTTCTGCTCCAAACCATTCCAGCTTGTTCCAGTCCTGCTGCTGTGCTCTCCACCGCACTCACCTGTTCCTGCCTGCCTGCTGCCCAATCACCTGCTCCTGCCTGCTAGCCACTCAACCTGCCTACTAGCCAATCACCTGTTCCTGCCCGCCTGCCTGCTAGCCAATCGATCAGCCTGCCACTTGTCAGCCCTTCAACTTGCCTGCCTGTCTGCCCATCAACAACCTGCCACTTTACCAGCCCTTCACCCTCCTGACTGACTGCTCACCCTGAAACCTGCCTGCCTCCCAGTCCATCTTACTGCCAGCTCATCACTCCCCTGCCCGACTGCTCACCCTCACCTGTCTGTCTCCCAGCCCATCTACCTGCCCCCTTGAACACCTCAGTCACTACTTATGGCCCCCATTCACATTCTATTCCTTGCCCTGTCCCTCCCTAATCTTTTCCCCCTCCCACCGCTGTATACCACACGAACTCACTGCCCATCCATGTCCTCTCCCATCCTGCTCACTACTGCAATACCCCACCCACCCCTGTCCCCACCACCTCACCATCCCTATTGTCCACCTCCTCCTTCCTAGCTCTCAACCTTCAACACCTCCTTCCTGCCATGAACCCTTCCCCATTCCTCCTAAGCGCATCCCGTCTTCGTCGCCTTCATCGCCCTACCTCCCTCACCCTTCTCCGCACTCTCTTGCTCCTTCTCCTGCTAACCGCGGGAGACATCAATCCCAACCCAGGTCCCCCACACCTGTCCTCATCCTCATCTCATCTATGCAAACGTTTCCGCGATATCTCCAATCTCATCTCTATTCCCCTCCTCCCCCCTCCTCCCTCCCCTTCTTGTGTGCCCTGTGGAATGCACGCTCGGTCTGCAACAAACTTTCCTTCACCCACGATCTCTTCATCTCCCATTCCCTTCAACTGCTCTTCCTAACAGAAACCTGGCTCACCCCTGACGACTCTGCCTCAGTCGTGGCCCTATGCCACGGAGGTTATCTTTTCTCCCATTCGCCCCACCCAGTTGGCCACGGTGGCAGCGTCGGGCTACTACTTTCGCCCTCCTGCAGTTTTCAACCTCTCCTCCTACCACAGTCTCACTGCTTCTCATCCTTTGAAGTCCACTCCATCCGTCTATACTACCCGCTGCCACTCAGAGTTGCAGTCATTTACCGCCCCCCTGATAAGTCCTTCCCTTCCTTCCTTACCGACTTCGATGCCTGGCTCTCCGTTTTTCTTGAGCCCTCATCCCCATCCCTCATTCTTGGTGACTGATAACCCATCCGACTCATACTCTTCTCAGTTCCTCACTCTAACCTCCTCTTTCAACCTCCAACTGAGGACCACCACCCCTACTCACCAACCGGCCACTGTCTTGATCTCGTCCTCTCTTCTACCTGCTCACCCTCCAATTTCCGTGCATCAGCTCTTCCTCTCTCTGACCATCACCTGATCACATTCACACTTCATCACCCTCCCCCTCAGTCTCGCCCAACACTAACCACTACTTCCAGGAATCTCCAGGCTGTTGACCCCCCCACCTTATCCTCTAGTATCTCTGATCTCCTCCCTTCCATCATGTCCTCCGAGTCTGTCGACAAGGCTGTCTCCACTTACAATGCCAGTCTCTCCTCTGCTTTAGACACCCTTGCACCGTCCATCTCCCATCCCACAAGGCGTACCAATCCCCAGCCCTGGCTGCCCCCTTGCACCTGATACCTTCACTCCTGCGCCAGTTCGGCTGAACGCCTCTGGAGGAAATCTCGCACCCATACTGATTTCATTCACTACAAATTCATGCTATCCTCCTTCCAGTCCTCCCTATTCCTCGCCAAACAGGACTATTACACCCAATTGACTAATTCCCTCAGCTCTAACCCTCGTCGTCTGTTCGCCACCCTCAACTCCCTCCTCAAAGTGCCCTCCGCTCCCACCCCCCTCACTCTCTCCCCAATCTCTGGCTGACTACTTCTGCGACAAGGTCCAGAAGATTAACCTCGAATTCACCACCAAACCTTCTCCTCCTCTTCATTCAATAACCCACTCCCTCAACCAACCAACCCAGGCCTCCTTCTCCTCTTTTCCTGATACCACCGAAGAGGAAACCGCCCATCTTCTCTCCTCCTCGAAATGCACCTACTGTTCCTCAGACCCCATCCCCACCATCTTACTTAACACCATCTCTCCTACTATCACCCCCCCCCCCCCATCTGTCATATCCTCAACCTCTCTCTCTCTCTACTGCAACTGTCCTGGACACCTTCAAGCATGCTGTAGTCACACCACTCCTAAAAAAACCATCACTTGACCCTACCTGTCCCTCCAACTACCGCCCCATTTCCCTCCTACCCTTTTTCTCCAAGATACTTGAACGCGCCGTTCACAGCTGTTGCCTTGATTTTCTCTCCTCTCATGCCATCCTCGATCCGCTTCAATCCGGCTTTCGCCCCCTACACTCGACAGAAACGGCACTATCTAAAGTCTGCAATGACCTGTTCCTCGCCAAATCCAAAGGTCACTACTCCATCCTCATCCTCCTCGACCTATCCGCCGCTTTTGACACTGTCAATCACAACTTACTTCTTGACACACTGTCCTCTTTTGGGTTCCAGGGCTCTGTCCTCTCCTGGTTCTCCTCTTATCTCTCCCATCGTACCTTCAGAGTACACTCTCATGGATCGTCCTCCACCCCTATCCCGCTCTCTGTTGGAGTTCCTCAGGGATCTGTCCTTGGACCCCTTCTTTTTTCAATCTACACCTCTTCCCTGGGCTCCCTGATCTCATCTCATGGTTTCCACTATCATCTTTATGCTGACGACACCCAGCTTTATCTCTCCACACCAGACATCACTGCGGAAACCCAGGCCAAAGTATCGGCCTGCTTATCCGACATTGCTGCCTGGATGTCCAACCGCCACATGAAACTGAACATGGCCAAGACTGAACTTATTGTCTTCCCACCTAAACCCACTTCTCCCCTCCCTCCACTCTCTATCTCAGTTGATAACACCCTCATCGTCCCCGTCTCATCTGCCCGCAACCTCGGTGTCATCTTCGACTCCTCCCTCTCCTTCTCTGCACATATCCAGCAGATAGCCAAGACCTATCGCTTCTTCCTCTATAACATTAGCAAAATTCACCCTTTCCTCTCTGAGCACACCACCCGAACTCTCATCCACTCTCTCATTACCTCTCGCCTTGACTACTGCAACCTACTCCTCATTGGCCTCCCATTTAGCCATCTATCCCCCCTTCAGTCCATTCAGAACTCTGCTGCACGTCTTATCTTCCACCTCGACCGATACACTCATATCACCCCTCTCCTCAAGTCACTTCACTGGCTTCCGATCAGGTACCGCATACAGTTCAAGCTTCTCCTACTAACCTACAAATGCACTCGATCTGCAGCCCCTCCTTACCTCTCTACCCTCATCTCCCCTTATGTTCTGTTTAATTACCCCTCTATAGACCCCCGTGGGATCCTTCCACACGGAGGTGTACAGAGGGTTTGTTCTTCTGAGATCTTTTTAACCACCTCCCTGAATTCCTGTGAGACCCCTTCCCATGGGTATCGCTGTTGGGGAGGCATCAGAAGGCTCAGTTCGAATCTTATTCCCATGACCACAGCTTTCTGTCTCTTTGGATCTAAATGAATCTTTGGCTATTTATGTTAAGTGAGAAATCTTACTTGTGTGTGTGTTAGTTTGCAAAACAGATAGAAGATAGAGAATAAATTGAAGCAAGGACAGAAACAGTGTAGTTAAAGAAATAGTCTTTTTATTCTTACCAAATCAGACTTTAATCAGATACATTCATCAGACAAATTCTGGATTCAGCTGACTGGAGCTCTGTGTCCTAGATGCGTTGGGGAGAACCTCCAACGATCTATCTGATGCCCTTCTCTTATATAGTATCTGGTCCTAATACAAGTCTATGGGAAGGGATTTTTTTTCTCTAATCTTGCTTAATCTATGAGTCATGCCCTCCGGTCAGGTGCCCCTCTTTCCGTTTTAGCTATTGCAAGTTATTGTGCAATTTCCTTTTTTGTAAACACTTCCCTAGATATGGACTTCCAAACATCCAAACATTAGCTATTGCAAGCTATTGTGTAATTTCCTTTTTTGTAAACACTTTGTTCTTATGAAGATATCTAAATATGGATATATCAATTTCATAACATCTTGTGATCTGGGTGCCAACTTATTAAAGACAGACTCCGTGTTATGAACCAAACTTCTTATCATTTCTGTCTTTAATTTCTACATCATGTGTGTTACACTCAATTTGGAAGTAGCACCAGGTTTCATTAGAACTCACCAAGCAGTCCTTGCTCTTGCAGGCTCTCTGCTATAAGGCCATCATCTTGTTATCAGGCCTAGTCAGTGCTTTTCAGCTGTTTAAAGCTATGTAGCTTGGCCCACCACTATTCCAGTGGATAGGTCTCAAAGTAGAACACATATTAACCTGCAGGAAAAGCAAGTCCTTGCTCAGCCAGTCATAGATTTTTAAACCTAGCTGGTATTTTTACAGCCTGAGTCCTAAAATCTGGCCTTCCACCCTTCCGGTGGGCATCCAGTGAGGGCCTCTTGCTGTACTATAATTATACAGTTCCTACCCGTAACCTCCACTCTCAAGACAAATCCCTCCTTTCAGTACCCTTCTCCACCACCGCCAACTCCAGGCTCCGCCCTTTCTGCCTGGCCTCACCCCATGCTTGGAACAAACTCACTGAGCCCATACGCCAGGCCCCCTCCCTGCCCATCTTCAAATCATTGCTCAAAGCCCACCTCTTCAATGTCGCCTTCGGCACCTAACCACCACACCTCTATTCAGGAAATCTAGACTGCCCCAACTTGACATTTCGTCCATTAGATTGTAAGCTCCTTTGAGCAGGGACCGTCCTTCTTTGTTAATTTGTACAGCGCTGCATAACCCTAGTAGCGCTCTAGAAATGTTAAGTAGTAGTAGTAAGTAGTATAGTCCCTGCTCAATCTACAATCTAAATAATACAGACAAGACAGTTACGGGTGAGGGAAGTAATGGGTGAGAAGGAAGGAACGGATAATTGAGTAATGGCTAGGAGCTAAAAGCAGCAGTGAAAAGGTGGGTTTTCAGCATAGATTTGAACACAGGTAGAGATGGGGCTAGACGTATAGGTCCAGGAAGTCTATTCCAGGCATAAGGTGCCACAAGAGAAAAGGAACGAAGCCTGGAATTAGCAGTGGAGGAGAAGGGGGACGACAAGAGAGATTTGTCCAGTGAGCGGCAAATAGCATATAAACATCATATAAAATATAAATTATGAAAATTATGAAAAGGATGGGCTCCACCTTAACCAGGGTGGGGCCAGGCTGCTGGCATCGGTATTTAAAAAGGAGATAGAGCAGCTTTTAAACTAGAAACTGGGGGAAGGCTAACAGTCATTCAAAAGTGCAAGGTATCTTTCAAAGATATCACCAAAACAGGGAAGATAGGGTTTCTCCTCTCTCCCTTCCACTCCATCCGTGTGCATCTCCTTCCTTTGTCTTTCCTTCCCTCCATCCTTGTACAACATTTCTCCTCTCTTCCCTCCCCTCCATCCATGTGCATCTCCTTCCTGACTTCCCTCCCCTCCATCCATCCATATCCAGCAAATCTCCTCCATCCATCCATATCCAGCAAATTTCCTCTCTCCCCTGCCCTCTCCTCCATCCATATCCAGCAAATTTCCTCTCTCCCCTGCCCTCTCCTCCATCCATATCCAGCAAATTTCCTCTCTCCTCTGCCCCTTCCATCCATCCATGTCCAGCAATTCTCCTCTCTCCCCTGCTGTTCCCTCCCCTCCATCCATGTCCAGGAACTCTCCATTCTCCCCTGCCCTCTCCTCCATCCACCCATATCCAGCAAATTTCCTCTTTCCCCTACCCCCATTCATCCATCCATGTCCAGCAATTCTCCTCCCTCCTCTCCCCTGCCCTCCCCTCCATCCATCCATGTCCAGCAACTCTCCATTCTCCCCTGCCCTCTCCTCCATCCATCTCCAGCAAATTTCCTCTCTCCCTTGCTCCCTCCATCCACGTCCAGCAATTCTCCTCTCTCCCCTGCCCTCCCCTCCCTCCATCCATCCATCCATGTCCAGCAATTCTCCTCTCTCCCCTGCCCTCCCCTCCACTCCAGCAATCTCTTCTCTCCCCCTGCCCTCCCCTTCTCTCCATGTCCAGCGATCTGTTCTCTCAAGGGTAAGGCTGTGGTCAGTTGTGACACCGAGTATTTTTAGGCTGTCCGAGGTAGGGAGGGTGTGTTCTAGGGTGTTTATGGTTGTGGGATTGTACTTGTTATGTTGAGATAAGAGGATAAGGCAGTGTGTTTTTTCAGAGTTTAATTTCAATTGGAATGAATTTGCCCAGGAGTTCATAATGTTAAGGCCGTCATTGATTTCATTGGTTATTTCTGTGAAGTCATGAGTGAAGGGAATGTAGATTGTGACTTCATCTGCATAGATGAACGGGTTGAGGCCTTGGTTGGATAGGGACTTTGCCAGTGGGATCATCATCATGTTGAAGAGTATTGGTGAAAGTGGTGATCCTTGATGTACTCCACAGATAGCTTTCCATGCTTGTACATTGGAGCATGCTTGTACATTGTAGCACAGGTTCTTTTCTTCCAGTTCAGGAACCTACTGCCTCACACTTTAAAGAAAATCAACAAAAAAACTTCCTTCCTGACTAACACCAGGAACAGCCCTAACTGGGATTCAGGGACAACTATGGCTTTCTAACTAACAAAATAAATAATAATTTTGTAACCTTAAATAGTTTTTCTATTCTTGTACTGAGTACCCTAACTAAGGAAGGGCACTCTTCATTGAATCCTGTAGTCACACTGCCCACAGCAACTTGGTCTCTCCAAAATCATGCAATCTTCCACACTAGCATACCAGCAGACCATGCAGAACACACCTGCTGCCAGCCCAACCTTAAGCTTCGAGACCAGTTTTCCTAGTGGCTTAACTGGGATTAATCCACTTACACAAACTTCTGCACTTGGTCTGTCTACCTCAGTCTTAACTGCAAAACTTTTAAACAGCGCACAAACAAAATAAATCAGTTTTAGTTCTTTTTTCCTGCTCAAATCCAACACCTTTCTCCTCCAGCTCACTTCATCTACCCTCAGTGCTCAAACACTTACAGAAAAACTTACTTTCACATACTTTCTGTCTCAGAAATCCTGTCATGCAGTCAGAGCTCCCACACACACACCTTCACTCTTCAGTGTCTTCAGCCCCTCTCCCCACAGGGTTGCCAGGTGGAAAATTTTTTTCCCACCCAAACCAGCCTAAATCCAGCCCCAAACCCACCCAAACTCAAACCCCGCCCCTGACACCCCCACCCCCGCGTCATCACCCCCGCCCCCGCCGTCATCAACCCCGCCCCCGCCATCATCAACCCCGCCCCCGTCATTGGCCCCACCTCCCCCGTCATTGGCCCCGCCCAGAACATCACTAACCCCGCCCAGAACATCACTAACCCCGCCCCCCACGGCCGAAAAAACGCCTAAAAAACCGCCCAAAAGACAAAAAAGAAGCCCAAAAAACCACAACCCGCCGCGGGCAAAAGTTTCCCGCGGCGGGTCGCGGAAAACCGCCCAATTGGGCGGTAAAACCGCCCACCTGGCAACACTGTCTCCCCACTTCCTGGCAAGCTGTTGCCAAGGGAGACTGTGACTCTGAGTCACCAGCTGACCTCTGCCAGCCAATAAGGTTTCAGAACACAGGGTGATCGCCTCATGGACCCTAATTAGCAATTTTTTTCACAGTCTCCATTTTGGAAAATAATTTCCTATAGAAAATAATAGAAAAGTTAAAATTTTAGAAAAAAAACATAAAATTTCTGTACAATTTGATCAAAATATCCTATAATTATTAGTGCTGTCGAACTACACATACACTGCATTTTTTTTATAAATTTAAGCACACATTTAAAGACATTTACAGATTTTTATCTATAAAACTAGAGATGTTTACTCTAATTAAATTCTGCATGACCCCATGCACATGCCCGAGTGATGCCCACTCAAAAAAAACCAAATCCAAAGCTCAGAGCATTGGGGCAAGCCGCGGACAGCGTGGATCCAGGCAGGAAGCCCAGGATCACTTCCAGAGCTGCAGCACTGGCCACCAACAATAGCTGGAAGCCCGGAGCCTCCCTCAAACCCCAGGTAAAAATAAAAATAAGAAAAAATAAATATAACCAGTGGTGTGCTGGTAAGTGTTTAACAACAGGCTCTCTCCCCGGTCCCCCTCTGTGCCCCCCGGTCCCCCTCTGTGCCCCCCGGTCTCCCTCTGCGCCCCCCCCCCCCCCCAAATTGCAGAGCTGGCTATAGCCGGGGAGAGAGCCTGGGGGGGGGGGGGTGGCAATGCATTACTCCAGGAAAAAAATTAAATGATCCCAGGTTCCAATCTAATTCATGTTTAATGTGTGATAAAATGCCATAAATAAGTAAATAAATATAAACTTTTAATGTTGAGCACCTGATTCTCAAAGTGAACATATTCCAAACACTATAATGAAAATAAAATGATTTTTTTCTACCTTTGTTGTCTGGTGACTGTTTTTCTGATCATGCTGGCCCAGTATCCAATTCTGCTGCTATCTGTCCTCTTAACTCCGTTTCCAGGGCTTCCTTTCCATTCATTTCTTTCCTTTCCTCCTTTCTTCTTCATTTCTGGTCCTCAGCTTCTTCCTATTCCTACAGGAAGTGGATCAGAGAGGGCCGGATGGATGCGGCAAAGGGGAGCAGAGCTGCCTGTGCGAACGGCGGTGCTTTGCGACGGGTGAAGAAGTAAATGCAGCAGAGCCTGGGGAGACTAATTATTTTAAAAGGCAGGCAGGCAACGCTGCTGAATGCTGCTTCCCGCCACGCTGGTGACTGGTGCAGGGATGAGAGTTCTCAAGCCTTGGGGGCCTCCAGAAGATTCTTCAGCTGGCAGGGCCCGGAGATCCCCGCCAGCCCAGGTATTTATCTTTACAGGAGGGGGATGGACAGAGAAGAAATATGTGGGTCATGCCCACCCAGTCCACCCAAAAAATGAGGTCTGGCTATGCTACTGGCTCAGAGGTGAACTACAAGCTTGACGTATTCAGCCACGGGTAATAGTAGAGCTGTTATATGTTGAGATCTTGTTAACTGGTTCTGTTTGATGTGTTAAGGAATTTTTCATGGATATTCAAGGCAACTGTACCATCAGTTCAGCCCAAAGCCACAATGTTTGTGATCTTGTTAACTGGTTCTGTTTCTAGTGTTAATGACATTTTCATGGATGTTTTAGGCAGCTGTATCATCAGTTTGGCTCATAGTGACAATAATTTTGGATTGTCTACTATCACTCTTATTCAGTGCTTTTTTTGTGCTGGTATGCGCCGGTACAGCGTACCAGCACCTTTTTTTGTGGGTCCCCTCCCCGACCCAGTCCCCACCTGCCTACCAGCTCCGTGCCGACAATCCTCTTCTCCTGCCACCCGGCACCGTGACCCAGCCTTTAAAAAAATCTATGAAGCGGCGGAGCGGTGCCTCGCGTCTGCCTGTAAAAGAAGAAAAATCACCTCGTCGGCTGGCCTTCCCTCACTCTGTTCCGCCCTTGCGGAAATAGGAAGTTACGTCAGAGGGCGGGACACAGTGAGGGAAGGCCGGCTGACAAGGTGAGTTTTCTTCTTTTACAGGCAGATGCGAGGCACCGCTCCGCCGCTTCGTAGATTTTTTTTTTACTTTATTTATATTTTTTTACATTTACATATCAACATAAATGTATTGGAAATATACAAGAAATATAATAATCCATACAAATGATTAAAAGGAAATATTTCTCTAATCTCTTTTGTCCACAACTCAATAAAAGATCCAAGTACTAGGTAAAAAGAAAATATAGAAAAAAATGTAGAAATGAAATTTCAAGAGCAGACATAAACCTGATAGCCTACATAATAGCATTTATCACTGGGAGGCAGTTAAAGGTTTTTCCACACTTTCTTGTGCCTCAATAAATTGTAACAATTTTAAGGGTTCAAAAAAAACATAATTATTTCCATTTAATGACACCAGGCATCTACATGGAAATTTTAATTGGAAAACCCCTCCAAGCTTCAGAGTTCTAGCCTTGTAAGACAAGAATTCCCTTCTTTTTTTCTGGGTGTCTCTAGCCAAGTCTGGAAAAATCTGAACTCTTGAACCCAGGAATTCCGTATTCATATGGCGAAAATAGGTCCGAAAGATATTATTTCTGTCTATTTCTAATGCAAAGGTAACTAATAAGGTAGTCCTCTTAGTCACTACATCCAAGGAGCTTTCCAGGAAATGAGTCAAATCTAAGTCCGGTGTAGCCCGAGGTTGTTCAACTATATTCTTTATTCCAGTTATGTACTGGGCCCCAGCAACAGGTGGAAAAGCTGCTGCTGGGATTCCCAGTACGTCTAGAAAATATTTTCTCAACATATCCAAGGGAGCAATTAAAGGAGATTTTGGAAAGTTTATTAATCTCAGGTTGTTCCTACGACTTTGATTTTCTAAGTAAATAATTTTGCGAGCAAAAACATCTCATTCCTTGATTAGAGTGGCTGATATATTCTGAGATTTGATAAGTTCTCCCTCCAAGTTCTGGACTTTTTCAGCCATATTCTATTGATTTTCCTTTAAATCAGTTATTTCACCCCCAAAAGAATTGGAAATAGATTGTAAGGAAGTGTGAATACCTTGAATCGCGTCCCAGAGCGCATCAAGCGTTATTACAGTCGGTTTAACATTTCCTCGGTGTCCTACAGGAGTCATATCGCAAACCGCAGACAAAGACAACACTTCTTCCGTTGTAAAATTGGTTGGCGTCGAAGATACAACGGGCGCTCCCAGCACAGCTACCAGGGGTGGCGTTCCACCAATCACTCCGGTCTCCTGTGCCTCCGTCATACTCGTAGTCACTCCTGGTCGAGGAGGGGCTGTATTCGGGGGAGGACTAAGCGATACCCCCTCAATGCTATGGCCCGCTTGAACAAAAGCGCGCCCTGCAGAACCAGGCTGTCGCTCTCCGAGGGTCGTCACTCCATAGGACTCCAAGACGGTCTGACACACAGCGGGGTTTACAGCTAAGCTCGGGGAGGTAAGAGCTTTAGCTTTCCCCTTTTGCTTCCCTATGGTATTTATTTGGAGAACTGGCATTCAAACCTCGAGGTACTCAGGAGCTCTGATCCTCGCGTCCTTTCAAGATGCCATCTTGGATCCTAACGGCCCCATTCCGTAGATGTTTTTTTTAAAGGCTGGGTCACGGTGCCGGGTGGCAGGAGAAGAGGGTCATCGGCACGGAGCTGGTAGGCAGGTGGGGACTGAGTCGGGGAGGGGGGCTCAGATGGGTATGGGTGGCTGGAGGGAGGGGGAGCATGGAAACGAGGAGAGTTGCTGGACATGGGTGGATGGCAGGGGAGGGCAGGGGGGACAGGAGGGTCACTGGACGTGGGTGGATGGCAGGGGGAAGAGAGAATCGCTGGACATGGGTGGATGGCAGGGGGGACGGGGGGTCGCTGGACATGGGTGGATGGTAGGGGCAGGGGGGACAAGAGGGTCGCTGGACATTGGTACATGACAGGGGGAAGAGAGAATCGCTGGATATGGGTGGATGGCAGGGGGGACGGGGGGGGTCGCTGGACATGGGTGGATGGCAGGGGGGACGGGGGTTGCTGGACATGGGTGGATGGCAGGGGAGGGCAGGGGGGACAGGAGGGTCGCTGGACATGGGTGGATGGCAGGGGGAAGAGAGAATCACTGGACATGGGTGGATGGCGGGGGGGACGGGGGGGTCGCTGGACAAGGGGGAAGGAGGGCAGGGGAGAGGAGGGTTGCTAGACATGGGTGGATGGAGGAGAGGGAAGGGAGAGAGAAATGCTGGACATGGATGGAGGCAAGGAAAGAGTGAGGAAGGAGATGAGATGACTACTACTACTACTACTTAACATTGCTAGAGCGCTACTAGGGTTATGCAGTGCTGTACAAATTAACAAAGAAGGACGGTCCCTGCTCAAAGGAGCTTACAATCTAAAGGACAAAATGTCAAGTTGGAGCAGTCAAATTTCCTGGGTAGAGATGTAGTGGTTAGGTGCTGAAAGCGACATTGAAGAAGTGGGCTTTGAGCAAGGAATTGAAGATGGGCAGGGAGGGGGCCTGGCGTATGGGCTCAGGGAGTTTGTTCCAAGCATGGGATGAGGTGAGGCAGAAAGGGCAGAGCCTGGAGCTGGCAGTGGTGGAGAAGGGTACTGAAAGGAGGGATTTGTCTTGGGAGCGGAGGTTACGGGTAGGGACGTAAGGGGAGATGAGGGTAGAGAGGTAAGGAGGGGCTGCAGATTGAGTGCATTTGTAGGTTAGTAGGAGAAGCTTGAACTGTATGCGGTACCTGAGCGGAAGCCAGTGAAGTGACTTGAGGAGAGGGGTGATATGAGTATATCGGCCGAGACGGAAGATAAGACGGGCAGCAGAGTTCTGGACAGACTGAAGGGGGGATAGATGGCTGAGTGGGAGGCCAGTGAGGAGTAGGTTGCAATAGTCAAGGCGAGAGGTAATGAGAGAGTGGATGAGAGTTCAGGTGATGTGCTCAGAGAGGAAAGGGCGAATTTTGCTAATGTTATAGAGGAAGAAGCGACAGGTCTTGGCTATCTGCTGGATATGCACAGAGAAGGAGAGGGAGGAGTCAAAGATGACACCGAGGTTGCGGGCAGATGAGACTGGGACGATGAAGGTGTTATCAACTGAGATAGAGAGTGGAGGGAGAGGAGAAGTGGGTTTGGGTGGGAAGACAATAAGTTCGGTCTTGGCCATGTTCAGTTTCAGGTGGCGGTTGGATATCCAAGCAGCAATGACAGATAAGCAGGCCGATAATTTGGCCTGGGTTTCCGCAGTGATGTCTGGTGTAGAGAGATAAAGCTGGGTGTCGTCAACATAAAGATGATAGTGGAAACCATATGATGAGATCAGGGAGCCCAGGGAAGAGGTGTAGATTGAAAAAAGGACAGATCCCTGAGGAACTCCAACAGAGAGCGGGATAGGGGTGGAGGATGATCCATGAGAGTGTACTTTGAAGGTACGATGGGAGAGATAAGAGGAGAACCAGGAGAGTACAGAGCCCTGGAACCCAAAAGAGGACAGTGTGTCAAGAAGTAAGTTGTGATTGACAGTGTGAAAAGCGACAGAGAGGTCGAGGAGGATGAGAATGGAGTAGTGACCTTTGGATTTGGCAAGGAACAGGTCATTGCAGACTTTAGATAGTGCCGTTTCTGTCGAGTGAAGGGGGCGAAAGCCGGATTGAAGCGGATCGAGGATGGCATGAGAGGAGAGAAAATCAAGGCAATGGCTGTGAACGGCACATTCAAGTATCTTGGAGAGGAAGGGTAGGAGGGAAATGGGGCAGTAGTTGGAGGAACAGGTAGGGTCAAATGATGTTTTTTTGAGGAGTGGTGTGACTACAGCATGCTTGAAGGTGTCCGGGACAGTTGCAGTGGAGAGAGAGAGGTTGAGGATATGACAGATGGTGGGGGGTGATAGTAGGAGAGATGGTGTTAAGTAAGATGGTGGGGATGGGGTCTGAGGAATAGGTGGTGCATTTCAAGGAGGAGAGAAGATGGGCAGTTTCCTCTTCGGTGATATCAGGAAAAGAGGAGAAGGAGGCCTGGGTTGGTTGGTTATAGGGTGAAGAGGAGGAGATGGTTTGGTGGTGAATTCGAGGTTGATCTTCTGCACCTTGTCGCGGAAGTAGTCAGCCAGTGATTGAGGAGAGAGTGAGGGGGGGTGGGAGTGGAAGGCACTTTGAAGAGGGAGTTAAGGGTGGCGAACAGACGACGAGGGTTAGAGCTGAGGGAATTAGTCAATTGGGTGTAATAGTCCTGTTTGGCGAGGAATAGGGAGGACTGGAAGGAGGATAGCATGAATTTATAGTGAATGAATTCAGTATGGGTGCAAGATTTCCTCCAGAGGCGTTCAGCAGATCGGGCACAAGAGCGAAGGTAACGGGTCCAAGGGGTCAGCCAGGGCTGGGGATTAGTACGCCTTGTGGGACGGGAGATGGATGGTGCAAGGGTGTCCAGAGCAGAGGAGAGAGTGGCATTGTAAGTGGAGACAGCCTAGTTGACAGACTCGGAGGACATGATGGAAGGGAGGAGATTAGAGATACTAGAGGATAAGGTGGGAGGGTCGACAGCCTGGAGATTCCTGGAAGTAGTGGTTAGTGTTGGGCGGGATTGAGGGGGAGGGTGATGAAGTATGAAGGTGATCAGATGATGGTCAGAGAGAGGAAGAGCTGAGGCACAGAAATTGGAGGGTGAGCAGGTAGAGGAGAGGACAAGGTCAAGACAGTGGCCAGATTGGTGAGTAGGGGTGGTGGAGCTCAGATGGAGGCTGAAGGAGGAGGTTAGAGTGAGGAACTGAGAAGCGTATGAGTTGGATAGGTTACCAGTGTGTATGTTAAAGTCTCCAAGAATGAGGGATGGGGATGAGGGTTCAAGAAAGACGGAGAGCCAGGCATCGAAGTCGGTAAGGAAGGAAGAGAAGCACTTATCAGGGGGGCGGTAAATGACTGCAACTCTGAGTGGCAGCGGGTAGAATAGACGGATGGAGTGAACTTCAAAGGACGAGAAGCAGGAGACTGCGGTAGGAGGAGAGGTTGAAAACTGCAGGAGGGCGAGAGTAGTAACCCAATGCCGCCACCGCGGCCAATTGGGCGGGGAGAATGGGAGAAAAGATAACCTCCATGACATAGGGCCGCGACTGAGGCAGAGTCATCAGGGGTGAGCCAGGTTTCAGTTAGGGCGAGCAGTTGAGGGAAAAGGAAGAGAGGAGAAAAACTACACATGGTTGTAGAAAATAGGCAGAAGCTGGATCCACTGGACAGTCAAGTCTGCGGAGGACCCAGCTTTTACTTACGGATGTAGGGCAAGAAATGAAGAAGAAAGGAGGAAAGTAAAGAAATAAATGGAAAGGAAGCCCTGGAAACGGAGTTAAGAGGACAGATAGCAGCAGAATCAGATACTGAGCCAGCATGATCAGAAAAACAAAGTCATCAGACAACAAAGGTAGAAAAAATCATTTTATTTTCATTTTAGTGTCTGGAATATGTCCAATTTGAGAATTTACATCTGCTGTCTTATTTTGCACTGGGTATACTGGAGCTGTAACAGCTTACAGAAATTATTTATAATGAAAACAAATCACGTTATTTTTTTCTCCTATACTAGTATAATATTTTCAATGATGTCTGCTTATATGCTCTATGGCTGGTATAAGGGGTGTGGTAAATGTGGGTGTGGTTATGAGAGGGGCAGGGTCATATGTGGTGACTCCACCTACAATGAGTACCGGCACCTTTTTTTCTACAAAAAAAGCACTGCTCTTATTTGAGTATAACCTGAAGAAGGAATGGGCAACAAGGCAAAGCTTATTTTATTTTGTAGCATGCACCCTGGAAGTCATGTGTCAGCTGCTCTCTGCTTTTTCTTCTTGTTTGTGGGTACACAATAACTTGCTGCTTCAGCCTCAAAATATCACAGAATCTGTACTGCTCAGAGTATTTTTTGATGGAATCTGCAGTTATACACAGATATGTAGCGTAGAACTCTGAAAGATACATTTCGGAAAGGTGGTGGTGATACAGAACTTAAGTTTCTTCGAATCAACACAGAAGTCAAAAGGATTAGTGGGAAATGTTATAGGTGGCTCTCAGAAAGAGATCAAGTAGTGACATTATTCATCACAAACAGTGAGTACATTAATCTTGGCTAAGGGTACACATTGCAGTAATGGTAAGCACAGGGATGTCCAACCTCGGTCTTCAACAGCCGCAATTAGTCAGGTTTCCAGGATTTCCTCAATGAATATGCATGTAAACATGTATACTCTGGAGGAAAGGAGAAACAGGGGTGATATGATACAGACGTTTAAATATTTGAAAGGTATTAATCCGCAAATGAACCTTTTCCGGAGATGGGAAGATGGTAGAACGAGAGGACATGAAATGAGATTGAAGGGGGGCAGACTCAAGAAAAATGTCAGGAAGTATTTTTTCACGGAGAGAGTAGTGGATGCGTGGAAATGAAAACGGTAACGGAATTCAAACATGCGTGGGATAAGCATAAAGGAATCATGTGCTGAAGGAATGGATCCTCAGGAGCTTAGTCAAGATCGGGAGGTGGGGCTGGTGGTTGGGAGGCGGGGATAGTGCTGGGCAGACTTATACGGTCTGTGCCAGAGCCGGTGGTGGGAAGCGGGAATGGTGGTTGGGAGGCGGGGATAGTGCTGGGCAGACTTGTACGGTCTGTGCCAGAGCCGGTGGTTGGGAGGCAGGGCTGGTGGTTGGGAGGCGAGGATAGTGCTGGGCAGACTTATATAGTCTGTGCCAGAGCCGGTGGTTAGGAGGCGGGGCTGGTGGTTGGGAGGCGGGGATAGTGCTGGGCAGACTTATACGGTCTGTGCCCTGAAGAGCACAGGTACAAATCAAAGTAGGGTATACACAAAAAAGCAGCAAATACGAGTTATCTTGTTGGGCAGACTGGATGGACCGTGCAGGTCTTTTTCTGCCGTCATCTACTATGTTACTATGTATTAGATTATTTGCATGCATTGACTCCATTGTGTGCAAATAGATCTCATATATATTCATTATGGAAATCCTGAAAACCTGATCTGGCGAGGGCTGAAGTTGGTCACTCATGGTTTAGCACATCTACTGAATCCCCTGCTTTAAATGTCTCCGCATGCCACTGGTATGAAGGCTCACTTCAAAGCACTTAGACTTACAAAGTTACATAAGTTACTATGGGGCTCATTTTCAAAAGAGAAAAACATTTAAAAAGTGGCATAAATTGGCATTTGGATGTTTTGCTTGGAAAAAAATGCCAATCAATATTTAGGAAGCCCATTTTTTAAACATTTTGGTATGCAGTTCATCGGTAGTGCGTTCAAATTACAAGGGAGCATGGCGGGGTGGGATTTGGGCTTTCCTAAGACTTGGACATTTTTCTGCCAAAATGGAACAAAATAAAAATGTCCTGGGCTACAATTTAAATGTTTTGGTCTAGACCTGTTTTTATCACAACTAAGTCAAACAAAGCTGCCCTAAATGACCAGATGATCACTGAAGGGATTAAGGAATGACCCCGCTTACATCCCCAGTGGTTATTGATCCCCTCCCACCCCCAAAGGTATGAAAGAAACAGCCTCAGATGTTAAAGCCAGTCCTATTAGACCAGCAAGCAGGTCCCTGGAGTAGTCTAGTGGTCGGTGAAGTGCACTGTAAAGAAGGGGACCCAGGCCCAAAATCCACTCTGTTACTCTCATGATGGAAAGTGTGAGCCCATCAAACCTCCCCAAAAATCTACTGTACCCACATATAGGTGATACCTGCAGCCATAAGGGCTACTGTAGTTGTGAATGGTGGATTTTGAGGGGCTCACCATACAATATAAGGGAGCAACAGTGAGATGTGTACCTGGGACCTTTTATGTGAAGTCCACTGCAGTGCTCCTTAGGATGCCCCAGTGCTCTGCTGTGATGTCTGTGGGGCCAGTGCATTTTTCACTTGAAAATGTTTTTTGAAAATGGTCCAAAAAGATAAACGCACTGAATACAACAACGTCTAGAATATGGCCATTTTCGAAACAAAAAGATAGACATTTTTGTTTTCAAAAATCATTACATTCGCCACTTGAATGTTAGAAGTTTTGAGCAAAATATCCAAAGTTAGATTTAAATGTCATATCGAAAATGCCCCTCTATGTAACTTTCAGGCTTATTTTCGAAAGTGATCGCCGGCCATCTTCCGACATAAATCGGGAGATGGCCGGCGATCTCTCAAAAGCGGCGAAATCCATATAATCGAAAGCTGCTTTTTTGACAGCGTCGCCGCTTTCCCGTCGCCGAGCCAGCGAAAGTTCAAGGGGGCGTGTCGGTGGCATAGCGAAGGCCGGACATGGGCAGGCATGGGCGTGGCTACAAGATGGCCGGCTTTCGCGGATAATGGGGAAAAAAAGCGGCGTTCATCAGTATTTCGCCGGGTTTACTTGGTCCTTTTATTTTCACAACCAAGCCTCAAAAAGTTGCCCCAACTCACCAGATGACCACCGGAGGAAATGGGGAATGACCTCCCCATGCTCCCCCAGTGGTCACCAACCCCCTCCCACACTAAAAAAATAAAAATCAAAACCTTTTTTGCCAGCCTGTATGCCAGCCTCAAATGTCATACCCAGCTCCCTGACAGCAGTATGCAAGTCCCTGGAGCAGTTTTTAATGGGTGCCGTGCACTTCAGGCAGGCAGACCCAGGCCCATCCCCCCCTACCTGTTACATTTGTGATGGTAAGTGTTGAGCCCTCCACCCCCCGAAACCCACTGCACCCACATGTAGGTGCCCCCCTTCAACCATAAGGACTATGGTAGTGGTATAGAGTTGTGGGTAGTGGGTTTTGGGGGGGTCAGCACCCAAGGTAAGGGAGCTATGCACCTGGGAGGTATTTGTATATTTTTGTTTTAATTTTTAGAAGTGCCCCCTAGGGTGGCCGGTTGGTGTCCTGGCATGTGAGGGGGACCAGTGCACTACAAATGCTGGCTCCTCCCACAACCAAATGCCTTGGATTTCGCCGGGTTTGAGATCACCGGCATTTTTTTCCATTATCGCTGAAAAACAAAACCGGCCATCTCAAACCTGGCGAACTCTGGCATTTGGCCGGGCTAAACCGTATTATGAAAAAAAAGATGGCCAGCCAACGTTTTCGATAATACGGTTCCGGCCAGCTGTTGCGCCACCACCAAAATAGATCGCCTGCGACGTTCGATTATGCCCCTCCACGTAAGTCTGTGTACTTTGAAAATGAGCACCATAATGTCCTTTGATAAATGGTTAAAATTTAGACTACATATAACTTTTCCTTCTGGGGGAAGGCCGACAGTCGTTCAAAAACCACATGGTTCAGAACAAGGTATCTTTCAAAGATATCACCAAAACAGGGAAGATAGGGTATTCCGATAGCAAGGTTGCCAAAGAGACCATAGTAAATCAGCCTGCTTATAATCGAAAGAGAAAAACGCCTATATTGTGACCCAAATCGGGAGATAGACGTTTATCTCCCAAAAACGAATAAAGCGGTATAATCAAAAGCCGAATTTGGACGTTTTCAACTGCACTCCGTCGCGGATGCGGACAACGTTGATGGGGGCGTGTCGAAGGCGTGGTGAAGGCGGAACTGGGGCGTGGTTATCTGCCGATCAGAGATGGGCGCCTTTCGCCGATAATGGAAAAAAAATATGCGTTTTTAGCGAGAATTTAGGGCACTTTTCCTGGACCCTGTTTTTCCACGAATAAGGCCCCAAAAAGTGCCCTAAATGACCAGATGACCACTGGAGGGAATCGGGGATGACCTCCCCTGACTCCCCCAGTGGTCACAAACCCCCTCCCACCACAAAATATGCCGGTTCACAACTTTTTATTTTCACCTTCAAATGTCATACCCACCTCCCTAGCAGCAGTATGCAGGTCAATGGAGCAGTGGACTTCAGGCAGGTGGACCCAGGCTTATCCCCCCCCCCCCCCACCTGTTACACTTGTGCTGGTAAATGGGAGCCCTCCAAACCGCCCCCCAAACCCACTGTACCCACGTGTAGGTGCCCCCCTTCACCCCTTAGGGCTATAGTAATGGTGTAGACTTGTGGGCAGTGGGTTTTGAGGGGGATTTGGGGGGCTCAACACCCAAGGGAAGGGTGCTATGCACCTGGGAGCTGTTTTACCTTTTTTTTTTTTTTTTTGTAAAAGTGCCCCCTAGGGTGCCCGGTTGGTGTCCTGGCATGTGAGGTGGACCGGTGCAGTACGAATCCTGGCCCCTCCCACGAATAAATGTCTTGGAGTTATTCGTTTTTGAGCTGGGCGTTTTCGGTTTCCATTATCGCTGAAAAACAAAAACGCCCAGCTCAAAAAAAGATAAACGTCCATGTTTTTTCGAAAATACGATTCGGTCCGCCCCTTCACGGACCCGTTCTCGGAGATAAACGCCCATGGAGATAGGCGTTTCTGTTTGATTATGCCCTTCCAGGTGACCTTAAATAAAAATCAGACAAAAGATTGCAAATTAATACTGTCAACTAATGAGCAAAATGTAAATAGGAACAACAAACATAGTTTGAAATGTCTATATGTGAATGTCCGAAGCCTAAGAAATAAGATGGGAGAGTTAGAATATATTGCAGTAAATGAAAAATTAGATATAAGGGCATCTCTGAGACCTGGTGGAAGGAGGATAACCAGTGGGACACTGTCATACCAGGGCACAAATTATATCATAGTGATAGGGTGGATCAAATTGGTGAAGGGGTAGCTTTGTATGTTAAGGAGGGCCTTGAATCAAATAGATTGAAAATTCTACAGGAAACAAAACACATCTTGTAATCCCTATGGATTGAAATTCCATGTGTAAAGAGGAAAAGGATAGTGATAGGAGTGTACTACTGTCCACCTGGCCAGGATGAACAGACAGATGTGGAAATGTTATCAGAAATTAGGGTGGCTAACAAACTGGGCAACACAATAATAATGGGTGATTTCAATTATCCCGATATTGACTGGGTACATGTAACATCAGGGCATGCTAGGGAGGTAAAGCTCCTTGACAAAATCAAGGACTGCTTTATGGAGCAGCTGGTACAGGAGCCGACAAGAGAAGGAAAAATTGTACACCTTGTCCTTAGTGAAGCATATGATCTGGTGCAAGAGGTAATGGTGCTAGGGCCGCTTGATAAAAGTGATCATAATATGATCAGATTTGATATTGGCTTTGGAGTAAGTACACACAGGAAATCCAATGTGTTAGCATTTAACTTTCAAAAAGGAGACTATGATAAAATGAAAAGAACGGTGAAAAAAAAACTTAGAGGAGCAGCTGCGAAGATCAAAAATTTACATTAGGCGTGGATGCTGTTCAAAAATACCATCCTGGAAGCCCAGGCCAAATGTATTCCACGTGTTAAAAAAGGAGGAAGGAAGACCAAATGGCAGCCGACATGGTTAAAAAGTCAGGTGAAGAAAGCTATTAGAGCTAAAAGAAAATCCTTCAGAAAATGGAAGAAGGAACTGACTGAAAATATTAAGAAACAGCATAAGGAATGGCAAGTCAAATGCAAAGTGCTGATAAGGAAGACAAAGAGAGACTTTAAAAAAAGATTGCATTGGAGGCAAAAACATGTGGAGGGGCATAATCGAAAGGGGCGCCCAAGTTTTCCTGAGGATGTCCTCGCAGGACGTCCCAGCAAAGGGGCAGGGAAACCCATATTATCGAAACAAGATGGGCGTCCATCTTTCGTTTCGATAATACGGTCGGGGATGTCCAAATCTTGAAATTTAGGTTGTCCCTAGAGATGGTCGACCTTAGACTTGGTCGTTTCTGATTTTCGGCGATAATGGAAACTAAGGACGTCCATCTCAGAAACGACCAAATGCAAGCCCTTTGGTCATGGGAGGAGCCAGCATTCGTAGTGCACTGGTCCCCCTGACATGCCAGGACACCAACCGGGCACCCTAGGGGGCACTGCAGTGGACTTCAGAAAAAGCTCCCAGGTACATAGCTCCCTTAACTTGTGTGCTGAGCCCTCTCAAAACCCACTACCCACAACTGTACACCACTACCATAGCCCTTATGGGTGAAGGGGGGGCACTGTGGGTTTTGAAGGGCTCAGATTTACCACCACAAGTGTAACAGGTAGGGGGGATGGGCCTGGGTCTGCCTGCCTGAAGTGCACTGCACCCACTAAAACTGCTCCAGGGACCTGTATACTGCTGCCATGGAGCTGGATATGATATTAGAGGCTGGCAAAAAATATTTAAAAAATGTTTTTTGAGGGTGGGAGGGAGTTAGTGACCACTGGGGGAGTAAGGGGAGGTCACCCCCAATTCCCTCCGGTGGTCAACTGGTCAGTTCAGGCACCTTTTTGTGGCTTGGTCGTAAGAAAAAAGGACCAGGTAAAGTCGTCCAAGTGTTCATCAGGGACGCCCTTTTTTTTCCATTATGGGTCGAGGATGCCCATGTGTTAGGCATGCCCAAGTCCCACCTTTGCTAAGTCTCCGACATGCCCCTGGGAACTTTGGTCATTCCCCTGTGACGGAAAGCAGTTGGGGATGCCCAAAATCGGCTTTCCATTATACCGATTTGGGCGACCCTAAGAGAAGGACACCCATCGTGCGATTTGTATCAAAAGATGGGCGTCCTTCTGTTTCGAAAATAAGCCTGATAGTAAAAATCTTTTTTAGGTATATTGAAAGCAAGAAGCTGGCAAAAGAATCGGTTGGATCACTAGATGACCGAGAGGTAAAAGGGGCAATCAGGGAAGACAAAGCCATAGTTGAGAGATTAAATGAATCCTTTGCTTCATTCTTCACCAAGGAAGATTTAGGAGAGATACGGGTGCCAGAAATGGTATTCAAAGCTGACGAGTTGGAGAAACTAAATGAAATTTCTATAAACCTGGAGGATGTAATGGCACAATCTGACAAATTGAAGAGTAGCAAATCTCCTGGACTGATAGAATTGAAAAATGAACTTGCGGAGCTATTATTATTAATATGTAATTTATCTTTAAAATCAAGCATGATTCTGGAAGATTGAAGGGTGGTCAATACAATGCTGAGTTTTTAAAAAGTTTTGTGGTTTTTTCTGTTTTTATTTTAGAGCAGCCATACTGAGTCAGACCAATGGTCCATCGAGCCCAGTATCCTGTTTTCCAAACAGTGGCCAAGCCAGGTCACAAGTATCTGGCAGAAACCCAAATTGTGGCAACACTCCATTCTACAAATCTCAGGGCAAGCAGTTGCTTCCCATGTCTGTCTCAATAGCAGACTGTGGACTTTTCCACCAGGAATTTGTCCAAACCTTTTTTAAACCCAGATATGGTAACCGCTGTTACCACATCCTCTGGCAAAGAGTTCCAGAGTATAACTATTCATTGAATAAAAAAATATTTCCTCCTATTCGTTTTAAAAGTACAGTGCAACGGTCTGGGACCAAAGAAATACATGCAGTCAACTGGAGCGTGCACATAACCGTTGTGACCCAAAGAAGCTTGACATCTGATAAACATACGTACAGTACTGTTTATTATATGTACAGTATATGGTCTCCATTAACTGACGTTATACAGTCTCCGTTAACTGACAAAACATAGTAGATGACAGCAGAGAAAGACCCGCACAGTCCATCCAGTCTGCCCAACAAGATAAACTCATATGTGCTACTTTATGGGTATACCTGACCTTGATTTGTATCTGTCATTTTCAGGGCACAGACTGTAGAAGTCTGCCTAGCACTAGCCCTGCCTCCCACCACTGTCTCTGCCACCTAATCTCCGCTAAGCTTCTGAGGATCCCTTCCTTCTGAACAGGATTCCTTTATGTTTATCCCACGCATTTTTGAATTCCTTTACCGTTTTCATCTCCACCACCTCCTGCGGTAGGGCATTCCAAGTATCTACCACTGTCTCCGTGAAAAAATACTTTCTGACATTTTTCTTGAGTCTGCCCCCCTTCAATCTCATTTCTTGTCCTCTAGTTCTAGTTAGGCTTACTTGAAGTAATCAGTCATAGTCCTCTGTACACTCTTGTGTCTGTGAGTTCCATAGACTATGTCTGCCAGACGGTAAAAATTGTCGTAGCACGGACATCCAGTGGCTTCCAGATAGGCCCGCACAGTGTTAAGACTCTCCAGCGCTCTTGCAAAAGTGACAGGAGGAGGTTGTTGAATTTCGTCAGCATGTGCCTCGCTGCTCATTTCATCATCTGTTTCATCATCAGCCGTTGCCTGCGTGTAGGAGCATATCTCGACATCAGTGCTGTCGTCAGCTGTTTGTAGATCGTAATCAACAGCTACGTAGTGATGAAACTCCTCTTCAGTAACACCGGCTGGGATGTCAATAGCCTGTTCATCTGATGTGTTTGCAACAGCTGCATCTGTTTCATCCCTCTCCACATCCTTAACAAAACTTGCCCACTTGTAGCAGTTCACAATGGTTGCTTTTGTAACATGATTCCAGGCTTCTTTCTGCATATGTAGGGAATCCAACAGTGATAGATTATGAGCCAGTTCAGCAGCACGTTTATCCTTGCCAGTCTGGTCATCCATAATGCTCATCAGACGACATAGCACAAGAGCCCGATAATGTTGTTTGAAATTTGCTATTATGCCCTGATCCATAGGTTGGATCAGAGAGGTAGTGTTTGGTGGCAGGAAGACCACCTTGACATTAGACTGCCTGACATCATCACTGTGTGCAGCACAATTATCACAAAGCAACAAAATCTGACACTTTTGTGCCCGCATTCTAGTGTCTAACTTCTTTAGCCACTGCTTCCAAATTTCCCCAGTCATCCATGAATTTGCGTTAGCCTCGTATGACACAGGAAGTCGCTTAACATTCTTAAAGCGATGGGGCTGTTTGCTCTTTCCAATGACGAGTGGTTCCAACTTCTCACTCCCATCCATATTGCAGCAAAGGAGGATCGTCAGTCGGTCCTTCGATGTTTTACTTCCTGTAGTTTCGGCATGTTTGAATGCAAGTGTTCCATCAGGAATCGCTCGCCAGTAGAGACCGTTTTCGTCAGCATTGAAAATGTCACGAGATCCAAACTCGTTCAAGATGTTAGGAAGAACAACCAACCCAATTTTCAACACCAAAGTCATCAGCGTCTTGTTTCTCACCATGCTGTTTCTTGAATTTTATGTTGTTCCTCTCCTTCCATCTTTCTAAGCATCCAACAGTGGCTTTGAAATCAGTTAGTCCAAGACTTTCAGCTAGCTGATTAGCTTTCTCCATAAACAGTGGACCACTGACAGGAAACTGTCAGCTCCTGACCTGAGAAAACCACCGAAGAAGAGCATCTTCTACATCCTCAGCTTTTCCCACCCATTTTCGTTTCCTGTGTGGATTTGTATTGTTTTGCCAGTCTTCCAAAAGCTGATCTTTCTGCTTCAAGATACGTGAAATTTGACTGGGATTGACACCATATTCTTTAGCAATAGATGCTTGACTTTGCTTGTTTTCTAATTTAAGAACTTCTATTCGTTCAGCCAGTGTTAAAGTCTTACAGTTGTGTGATGACGACTCCAGTGTACACTCTAACAACATTCTTTCGCTTATTCTGCCTGTGGCAGTTAACCAACTAGATTTCAAATTTACCGCCCCTTTGTCACGCGCCAATCGGCTTCCATATTCCGTGTGTGTGCTTATGTGGAGTCTTTCCTGCAGAGGTAGCGGTCTTAAACCATGCATATAAGTGAATCTTGCACTTATCAGTGGTGCGCTAAACCGGTTTGTCCCCATAGAAATAGATGGCGCCAAAAACGGGACCGAAGTATGGCATGCAGTTAAACAGAGCATGCGCTTATCCGACGTGCACTTAAATGGAGTGCACTGTATTTCCAAGTAACTTCCTTGAGTGTCCCCTAGTCTGCACTTTTGGAATGAGTAAAAAATCTATTTACTTCTACTTGTTCTACACCACTCAGGATTTTGTAGACCTCAATCATATCACCCTTCATCCGTCTCTTTTCCAAGCTGAAGAGCCCTAACCTCTTTAGCCTTTCTTCATACGAGAGAAGTTCCACCCCCCTTAATCATTTTGGTCTGTCTTCTTTGAACCTTTTCTAATTCCGCTACATCTTTTTTGAGATATGGCGACCAGAACTGAACACAATACTCAAGGTGTGGACGCACCATGGAGCGATGCAAAGGCATTATAGTGTTTTCTCTTTTTTTGAAAGTATCTTTATTGATGCATGGAGACAAGCACAATAATTCACTTACAGAACATTTCCAATCTTTGCGACACAACATAGCAGTACAAACTATATAAATACAACTGTGTATACCAATGGCCTCCATAACGTTTTCAGTTTTTCCCCCTTCCAAAACAAGAACATAACAAACCAACCCCCCCAACAAAGACAACCCCACCCCTTCACCCCACTCCACCCCCTTTTACTGTCCATCCATCATACTATCCTCAGCTTCAACTGTGGGGCCCACTGGCAAGAACAAGGAAAGCACCCTCCCCCATATGTCACAATACTGACGATGCCCCAGGAAAGTAGAAAACTTAAGCGTGGTGAGTACCCAGTTATCCATCTCCTTCATGGAATTCTTCCACATATCAAGGGATGGGGGTGCGGTGTCAACCCATGCCTGCAGAATGCATTTCTTTGTTAATAATGTCGCCAGCAAACTTACATTGGCATCTCCCAACCCCTGTTCACGGAGTGAGTCTGTACATCCCATCAGGCATTATAGTGTTTTCAGTCTTATTCACCATCCCTTTCCTAATAATTCCTAACATCCTATTTGCTTTTTTGGCTGCCGCTGCACCCTGAGCAGAAGATTTCAGCATATTATCTATAACGACACCCAGATCTTTTCTTGAGCGCTGATCCCCAAGGTAGACCCTAGCATACTATGATTTGGATTATTCTTTCCAATGTGCATCACGTTGCATTTGTCCACATTAAATTTCATCTGCCATTTGGATGCCCAGTCTTCCAATTTCCTAAGGTCTTCATGCAATATTTCACAGTCCGCATGTGTTTTAAGAACCTTGAATAGTTTTGTATCATTGCAAATTTGATCACCTCACTCATCATTCCAATTTCCATATCATTTATAAATATGCTAAATAGTACTGGTCCCAGTACAGATCCTTGCGGGACTCCACTATTCACCCTCCTCCATTGAAAGAAATGACAATTTAACCCTACCCTATGTTTTCTATCCAATAACCAATTCCTAATCTACACCAGAACCTTGCCTCCTATCCCATAACCCTTTAATTTTCTCAGGAGTCTCTCATGAGGAACTTTATCAAAAGCTTTCTGAACATCTAGAAACATTATGTCAACCGGCTCACCTTTATCCACATGTTTATTCACGCCTTCAAAGAAATGAAGCAAATTGGTGAGGCAAGACTTCCCTCAACGGAACTCATGTTGACTCTGTCCCATTAAACCATGTTTGTCTATGTGTTCTGTAATTTTATTCTTTATAATGGTTTCCACTATTTTGCTTGGCACCGATGTCAGGCTTACCGGTCTATAATTTCCTGGATCACCCCTAGAACCCTTTTTAAAAATCGGCATCACATTGGCCACCCTCCAATCTTCAGGTTCCAGAGGTGATATGGGAAATTATAGACCGGCCCAGCAAAATGGTAGAGACCAGTGGTGTACTGGAGCCGGCTCGCACCGGTCGTTAAATTTTTAAAGCTCGTGCGAGCCTGTTGTTCTGGCAGGTGAGCCGGCTCCCAGGGGAGGCGCAACCCGGCAGTAAGTGAGGTAAGCATAGCAGGAGGGTGCCACAAGCCATGCTTAACTCACCTCCCGCCACTCTGGGGGATTTAAATCGTTGATTTACCTCTGTTGCAGCAGCCGCAGTGAAAGCCCGTCTCTAGTCTTCCCTTCGTTCCAGTCAGTGTCCCGCCTTCTTCTGACGTCATTTCCTCTTTCTGCGAGGGCGGGACACTGACAGGCAATAAAGGGAAGGCTAGAGACGGGCTTTCACTGCAGCTGCTGTGACAGAGGTAAATCAATGATTTAACCCCCCCTAGGACAGCAGGAGCAAAAATAGGGATGTTGGGGGGAGAAGAGGGTGGGCAGGTGGACATTGGAGCAGGAGGGTAGAGGAGAGAGGAGCATCGAAGCCATCAATGGATATGGATGGGAAGGCAGGGTCCAGGGAGAGAGGAGAAATTGCTGGACATGGAGGGGAGGGGAGGGCAGGGGAGAGAGGACAGCTGCTGGATATGGATGGATGGAGGGGGCAGGGGAGAGAGGAGTATCGTTGGGTATGGATGGCTGGAGGGTGGGCAGGGGAGAGAAGAGAATCACTGGGTATGGATGGCTGGTGGTGGGCAGGGGAGAGAAGAGAATTGCTGGGTATGGATGGCTGGAGGGGGGCAGGGGAGAGAAGAAAATCACTGGGTATGGGTGGCTGGAGGGGGGGCAGGGGAGAGAAGAGAATCGCTGGGTATGGGTGGCTGGAGGGGGCCAGGGGAGAAGAGAATCTCTGGGTATGGATGGCTGGGAGGGGGGCAGGGGAAAGAAGAGAATCTCTGGGTATGGATGGCTGGAGGGGGGCAGGGGAGAGAAGAGAATAGCTGGGTATGGATAGCTGGAGGGGGGCAGGGGAGAGAAGAGAATCGCTGGGTATGGATAGCTAGAGTGGGGCAGGGGAGAGAAGAGAATTGCTGGGTATGGATGAAAAGAGGGGGGCAGGGGAGAGGAAAGTTGCTGGACATGGGTGGATGGAAGGGAGGGAAGAGGAGAGGGCAGGGGAGAAAGGAGGGTTGCTGGACATGGGTGGATGAGGGGAGGGCAGGGGGGAGAGAAGGGTTGCTGGACATGGATGGATGAGGGGAGGGCAGGGGAGAGAGAAGGGTTGCTGGACATGGGTGGATGGAGGGGAGGGCAGGGGAGAGAGGAGGGTTGCTGGACATGGATGAATGGAGGGGAGGGCAGGGGAGAGAGGACAGTTTCAGGACATGGATGGAGGGGAGGGCTGGAGAAATTCTGGACATGGATGGAGGGTAGGGAACACAGGAAGGAGATGCACATGGATGGAGGGGAAGGGAGAGAGAGAAGAAATGCTGGACATCGATGGAGGGGAGGGAAGAGAGAGGAAGTAAGATGAACATTAATGGAGGGGAGAAAGGAGAAATGCTGGACATGTATGGAGGAGAGAGAAGGGAGAGAGAAGAAATGCTGGACATGGAGGGAAGAGAGAGGAAGGAGATGAGATGAGGGAAAAGGAAGAGAGGAGAAAAACTGCACATGGATGGAGAAAATAGGAAGAAGCTGGATCCACTGGACAGTCAAGTCTACAGAGGATCAGAAAAGAAGAAGAAAGGAGGAAAGAAAAGAAATAAATGGAAAGGAAGCCCTAGAAATGGAGTCAAGGGAATAGAATCAGAACGAGATACTAGGCCAGCATGATGAGAAAAACAAAGTCACCAGACAACAAAGGTAGAAAAAATTATTTTCATTTTAGTGTTTGGAATATGTCCACTTTGAGAATTTACATCTGCTATCATATTTTGCAGTGTATAGCAACGTGTTTCTTTCTGTTTTTCTGGTATTGTGCTTCTTAAGATTTCAGGTTAATTTTTGAAGAATTTGAATAGGGGCTATCTCTGCTCTGCATGTATGACCGCAAGGCCAAATGTCTGAATAGGGATCTGTTTGTTAGGTTCTGAGATTTTGATAACACATTGTTTTTCAGAGTTGGCAAGACTGGTCTTTATGCTAATTTGGTTTGTGTCATTTTGGGTATACTGCAGAGATTTTTTTTTCCTGGTAAAGGGTTTCTAAAACAGACATCATGTTATGAGAATCAGGTTCTCAACGTTAAAAGTTTATATTTATTTACTTATTTATGGCATTTTATCCCACATTAAACATGAATTAGATTGGAACCTGGGAGCATTTAATTTTTTTTTTCCTGGAGAGAGTAATGCATTGCCGCCCCCCCCCCCTCCAGACTCTCTCCCCGGCTATAGCCAGCTCTGCAATTTGGGGGGGGGGGGGGCGCAGAGGTGGACCGGTGAGAGAGCCTGCACACCACTGGTAGAGACTATTATAAAGAACAAAATTACTGAGCATATTCAAAAACATGGATTAATGAGACAAAGCCTGTCTTGTCCGCAAGGAAGGTGAGCCCTTAGGTCCCGCAAGGCCCCGAAGGACCTCAAAGGACAGCCGTGCAACCCCTAGTCTTCACCCGCGGCGACCGCCGTTCACCAAGGGTTGAGCCCCCAGCTGCAGGCGGTCAACGGGACTTCAGGAACCGCGGGGTTGACGAACTGACCTGGACTGGGACCAGGAGAGAAGAGGGCAGATGGAAAATGGAGACGTCCAATAACAGGCAACAGTTCAGGGCAGGCAGCTAGCAGCATAGTCAGAGTCAGGCAAGAGGTCAAGGCAGGCGGCTAGCAGAGTAAACCAGGAACTGTCCAAAAGTCAAAACCAGAAGTACAAGGAAACCAACTGAGCACAGGAACAAACGGAGACTGGCCTCGGGAATCAGAACCTGAAGCAATGTCCTAACTCAGGCCCGCTCCTTAAATACTGTTCAGCATTCAACCGCCCAGCCCCCGTAGACATAGCCGGCCAATCAGAACCTGGTTATCGACAGAACCCTTCTGATTGGCTCTGTCCGACCTCCCAGGTGGGAATACCGTACTGGCCTCCCAATCTAACTCCTCTGAGGCGGAGCTTCGGGTTCCTGTGCCCGAGAGTGAAGGAGACGCCGGCCATCGCGCCTCGGCGCCATCTTCCCTACTGGTGCAAACACAGCCACCATAGCCGGCGATCGAAAGTCCGGCAGCCGCAATCGCCGGCTTCTGGCCTCGGCCCCGGCCCCGGACTGGGCGGCCATCACCACGGCGAGCCCCGGCTCCCCGCTGTGGCCTCAAGAAAGCCGGCCTTCGTCGGGGCAGACGCCGGTTCCTGCTTCCCACGGAGGAGCAGCCGGAGGGAGCGACGGATGTGACAAAGCCAACATGGATTTAGTGAAGAGAAATCTTGCCTCACCAATCTATTACATTTCTTTGAAGGGGTGAACAAACAAGTGGATAAAGGTGAGCTGGTCAATATCTGGATTTTCAAAAGGTGTTTGACAAAGTACCTCATGAAAGACTCCAGAGGAAATTGGAAAGTCATGGGATAGGAGTAGTGGTGTGCTGGTAAATGTTTAACAACAGGCTATCTCCCCGGTTCCCCTCTGCGTACCCCCCCCCGACCCCCTCTACGCCCCCCCCCAAATTGCAGAGATGGCAATAGCTGGGGAGAGAGCCTGGGGGGGGGGGGGGCAATGCATTACTCCAGGGGAAAAATTAAATGATCCCAGGTTCCAATCTAATTCATGTTTAATGTGTGATAAAATGCCATAAATAAGTAAATAAATAAATAAATGTAAACTTTTAATGTTGAGCACCTGATTCTCAAAGTGAACATATTCCAAACACTATAATGAAAATAAAATGATTTTTTTCTACCTTTGTTGTCTGGTGACTGTTTTTCTGATCATGCTGGCCCAGTATCCGATTCTGCTGCTATCTGTCCTCTTAACTCCGTTTCCAGGGCTTCCTTTCCATTTATTTCTTTCCTTTCCACAGACTTATTTTTTTTTTTGTTACATTTGTACCCCGCGCTTTCCCACTCATGGCAGGCTCAATGCGGCTTACATGGGGCAATGGAGAGTTAAGTGACTTGCCCAGAGTCACAAGGAGCTGCCTGTGCCTGAAGTGGGAATTGAACTCAGTTCCTCAGTTCTCCAAAGTCCACCACCCTAACCACTAGGCCACTCCTCCACTTGACTGTCCAGTGTATCCAGCTTCTGCCTATTTTCTTCATCCATGTGCAGTTTTTCTCCTCTCTTCCTTTTCCCTCATCTCATCTCCTTCCTCACTCTTCCCTCTCCTCCATCCATGTCCAGCATTTCTTCTCTCTTCCCTGCCCTCCCCTCCATCCACCCATGTCCAGTGACCCTCCTCTTCCCTGCCCTCTCCTCCATCCACCCATGTCCAGCGACCCTCCGCTCCCCCTGCTCTCCCCTCCATCCACCCATGTCCAGCGACCCTCCTCTTCCCCTGCCCTCCATCCACCCATACCCAGCGACCCTCCTCTCCCCCTGCCCTGCTCTACAACCACCCATACCTAGCGACCCTTCTCTCCCCCTCCCCTGCTCTCCATCCACCCATACCCAGCGACTCCCTTCTCTCCCCTGCCCCCCTCCTCCAGCCACCCATGCCCAGCGACTCCCTTCTCGCCCCTGCCCCCCTCCTCTAGCCACCCATGCCCAGCGACTCCCTTCTCTCCCCTGCCCCCCTCCAGCCACCCATGCCCAGCGACTCCCTTCTCTCCCCTGCCCCCCTCCTCCAGCCACCCATGGCCAGCGACTCCCTTCTCTCCCCTGCCCCCCTCCAGCCACCCATGCCCAGTGACTCCCTTCTCTCCCCTTCCCCCCTCCAGCCACCATGCCCAGCAAATCCTTCTCTCCCCTGCCCCCCTCCAGCCACCCATGCCCAGTGACTCCCTTCTCTCCCCTGCCCCCCTCGTCTAGCCACCCATGCCCAGCGACTCCCTTCTCTCCCCTGCCCCCCTCCAGCCACCCATGTCCAGCGACTCCCTTCTCTCCCCTGTCCTTCCTCCAGCCACCCATATCCAGTGACTCCCTTCTCTCCCCTGCCCCCCTCCAGCCACCCATGTCCAGCGACTCCCTTCTCTCCCCTGCCACCCCCTCCAGCCACCGAGGTTGTCCAGTGGATGCTTCGGAGCAGGCAGGAAAGATCCCCAGTCTTTTCTGCCCGCTGCCGGAGCAGGCAGGCAAGACTGCCTGCCCTGAAGAATTCGCTGGACAAGGGAGGGGAGGGACCGGACTCTGTGGGAGGATGGAAGGAAGGAGATCCGGCTCGCCCTCAGAAACACCCGGCTCGCAAGTCGGTAAAAAATATAACAACCAGCTCTTGTGAGCCTGTGCAAGCCGGCTCCAGCACACCAGTGGATAGGAGGTAGTATCCTATTGTGGCTTAAAAACTGGTTAAAACAGAGAGGAGGGTTAAATGGCCAGTATTCTCAATGGAGAAGGGCAGATAGCAATGGCATAGCTATGGGTGGGCCTGGGTGGGCACAGGCCTTCAAAATAGTTCAGTAGTGGCTGCCTCACTCCCCTCTCTCCCTCTCCATCACCCCCAGATCTGGCATTTGCCTCCCGCCTGCAGCTCCACAACACACCCTTTCCCTGTTCTACCTCAGCACCTTCCTCAGCAGCTTCCCTTTGCTATGCCCTGCCTGATGATTAAAATGTTTACAGCAGCTGTATTTGCACTTTGTGTGAATATGCTCTCAAGCCTTTTCTTCCATTTTGTTAAATTGGTAGTTCTGATTGCTATTTACTTTGATTATGTTCACTATTTTCTTCTTTTCGTCAGTGTTCTGCATTTTTCTTTGGTATAGCAGAGAGAGGGAACAAAGTACAAGCTAAAGTCCAAACAAAAAAACAGCACCAAGGGCCTTAAAAAGAGGGACACAGTTCTTTATCATCATCATTTATCATTCATTCATTTTATATACCGTTTCTTATTGCTACACCTTCCCTGCTATCATAAATTCTGTTTAATACAGTTTGTAAAAAGAAAAGTTTTCAGAAGTTTTCGAAAGTGAATGTAGGAATCCTCTAATCTAATCTCTTTTGGAAGGCCATTCCAGAGAGAGGGAGACAGAAAAAAGAACGCTGATGCACGCGTAGATTCCCATCGAGCCTTAGCAGGCGGAGGAATGACTAACCTATTATCTGTTAGCAATCTAAGAGTTCGCATAGGAGAATAGGGAATAGTCAGATTAGATAGGTAACTAGGAGTAAGTAAATGCCTTATGTGTCAAAGTGAGTACTTTAAATTTGACTCTTGCTTCAATCGGAAGCCAATGAAGTTGGTATTATAAAGGTGTTATTCTATCATCCCTCTGAGCCCTACACATCATGCGAGCCGCTGTATTTTGTATTCTTTGTATTCTTTTTAGATTACATCATTACTTTAGTGATCCCTGCATAAATAACATTACAATAATCTAAGCGTGATGTAATACACGCGTACATCAATGTTTCAAGAGAGTCTTTACTTATTATATTTCTAATTGAACTGAGCTTCCTTAAGTGAAAAAAAGACTTTTATAACTACATCAGATATTTGTTCCTCAACAGTTAGTGCAGATTCAATAATGACCCCTAAATATCTGAAGGATTTAACTGTTGGAATGTATTGACCAAATAACATTGCTACTGATGGAATAGCTCCATGTCCCACTATCCATGATGTCATTGTCTAATCCGGATTTAATACTAAGTGATGTGTTGCCAACCATTCTGCCACTTTATCATGACAAGTTTGAATTGGTGTAAGATCTATACTTGATGGCTGGACATAATGAATGAGAAGGAAGTCATCAGCATACGAATAAGAACTAATACCCATTGTTTGAATGAGTAATGCCAGGGGACTAACGTATAAATTAAACCTTTATAAAACAGTCTTTGAAAAAGACCCGACACGGGCCATGTTTCGGCGCTCTGCACCTGCTTCAGGGGTCGCGATGATGGCGGGGAAAATTTTGTGGAATAACAGCACAGATGATAGTTGTTACGTGTGTCTTCAATATGTTTTCCCATATGTAGGAGAATGGCACTCATATAGTGAAAAACTAACGCTCTCCTTTGATATTGGTTTCCTATATGTGTGGAGGAATACATATTGCAGGCACACGTAACAACTATCATCTGTGCTGAGTTACTCCACAAAATTTTCCCCGCCATCATCGTGACCCCTGACGCAGGCAGGCACGGAGCGCCGAAACACGGCCCATGTCGGGTCTTTTTCAGTTTTATAAAACTTTACAATTAAAGAACTTGTGCCCCTCTTTTTAAGGCTTGGTGCTGTTTTTTTGTCTGCGTTTTTCTTTGACAGTTTTCAAAGGGATGTTTGTGTGTATGTTTTCTTTGAGAACTGGTGCAACAAAGTTTATGGGGAAAATGCCCACAGATTTTGTACTAATGTGGGTGGTATTCAATACTACCCTCCTAATCTACTGGATACAATAAAATAATACAATACAATAAATGTTTTTTTTCTACTGCAAACCAAAAAAACAGCTCAGCGTGGATTACAATCAAGAGAACTAGCTATAACTAATGAAATTACATACACAGAAAAAAGAAAGATTAGCAACAAGAATTACTCAAAGAATTTCTTAAACAAGTATGCTTTAAGAAATTTTCTAAATCTCAAATAACAAACTTTGGACCTATCCCTGAGTGGAAGGGCATTCCAACAGCTTGAGACTTGACAAGAAAAAGATGTTACATAAAATCTTTTAGGCCCCAATATTCAAAATGATTTAAACGGCCAGGAGCTGGCCATTTAAACCATCTGTTCGGGGCTAACCAGACATTTTCAGCAGCAGTTAACTGGATATTTTGGAGGCATTCTGGGGGCAGAGTTGGCACTTAGCCAACTAAGATAACCACATAAAATGCAGTCCTATCTTTATCGGTCAAATTTTGCCGGCATTGTATACCTGAAAATCCAATGCCATAGCCCGGACATGGTGCAGCATTGAGTAGTGGTCAGCAAAATTCTGATCACTGCTAGCTGAATATCAGGAACTTAGATTTTAAAAGTTTTGCCAATGTGTAGTGGAGAATCAAAAAGTCCTTCAAACACAAAGATTTTTAAGTAAAGGTAATGGCCTGACCCCATAAAATCTTAAAAACAAGAATATACAGAATATAAATTTACAGGGCTGGGAGCTGAAGGTGTTGTGGTACAGTCTCCGTCACAGGATTATGGCAGGGTGCAGGAGGGGGTCACAAAACAGCCCACATCATAGTGTTTGCTGGGGGTGTCTTACAGGATGGTTTCTTTCACAGTGCTGGAGGAGTGGTGGTGTTACAGGACAGTCAATCTGTTCTTGGCCAGGGAGAAGGAGCCTACATGTCACAGGGCAGCTGTCAGATTGCTTTGGCAAGGCAGCTTTTTCTTTGTAAGTACATTCTTTCAGTGCCTGCAAAAGACACAGAGTGACTTCCTGTGGCATTTCAAGCTTGCTAAGTGTCTTTATTTAGCCTGTGGGCGTCAAACATGACATATATCTACAGCTGGAAGCACATCAGAAACTCAGCAGTTTCCTTCTATCTGGGAACCAGCTGCCAGTCTAGACTGGAAGGAGTCCTAAATCTGTACAAAGGGGAGGGGCACAAATCACATCCTCATACACCACAGTTTAATGCATAAGAGTGGCACACTTTAATTTTGATTGTTGTCAAAAGACAGTGATTCTTCCTAGTTAGCGATGTGATCATCATACAATCTGTTAATAAAGGTACGATAATTTATTGTTTATTTATTTACTATACTGTCTCTTATTGCATAGTAAATCAGAACGGTTTACATATCAAAAAATATACAAATAACATATGATGTAATTTAAGCTATGAACTCCATTTTATGATAGGACAGCATAGACACAACTTCCATACCGAAGAAGACATAGACATTTAGTACAACAATCGTACATCTCACATCAATCATACTTTATCTCTAATAATTCATATTTTCTATATAATGTGGAGGGGCATAATCGAACGGCGCTGGCCAAATAGATGGCCAGCCATCTTCAGGGCCGGCGCAGTAAGTGGGCGGAGCCAACCGTATTTTCGAAAAAGATGGCCGGCCATCTTTTTCTTTGCTAATACAGTTGGGCCCGGCCAAATGCCAGAGTTCGCCGGGTTTGAAATGGCCGGTATCGTTTTCCGGCCATAATGGAAAATAATGCCAGCGATCTCAAATCCGGCCAAATCCAAGGCATTTGGTCATGGGAGGAGCCAGCATTTGTAGTGCACTGGCCCCCTTCACATGCCAGGACACCAACCGGGCACCCTAGGGGACACTTCTAAAAATTTAAAATAAAAATAGCTCCCAGGTGCATAGCTCCCTTCCCTTGGTTGTTTAGCACCCCCCCCAAATCCCCCCAAAACCCACTCCCCACAACTCTACACCATCACCATAGCCCTAAGGGGTGAGAGGGGGCACCTACATGTGGGTACAGTGGGTTTTGGAGGGTTCCCATTTACCACCACAAGTGTAACAGGTAATGGGGGATAGGCTTGGGGCCACCTGTCTGAAGTGCACTGCACCCACTAAAAACTGCTCCAGGGACCTGCATACTGCTGTCATGGAGCTGGGTATGACATTTCAGGCTGGCATAGAGGCTGGGTGGGAGAGGGTTGGTGACCACTGGGGGAGTAAGGGGAGGTCATCCCCGATTCTCTCCGGTGGTCATTTGGTCAGTTCAGGCACCTTTTTTGAAGCTTGGTATGAAAAAAAAGGGACCAAGTAAAGCCGGCAAAATGCTTGTCAAGCCTGGGGTTTTTTTTCCCATTATCAGGCGACGCCGGCCATCTCGTGAGCATGTCCCCGCCCCCATCCCACCTTCACTACCCTACTGACACGCCCCCTTGATGTTTCGCCAGCTCCGCGACGGAAAGCAGTTGAACCCAGCCAGAATCGGCTTTCGATTATACCGATTTGGCCGGGTTCAGGAGATCGCCGGCCATCTCCCGATTTGTGTCGGAAGATGGCCGGCGATCATTTTCGAAAATGAGCTGGATAGAGATCTTGTTTCTAACCTGAGTGGTTTCCTGAGTAAACAATGTTATATTTCAAAAGCTTTCTCAAAAAAATATGTTTTCAAAGCTTCATGAAAAAGCATATACGAGTCTTCCAGTCTGATATATTTTGGGAGGGACTTTCATAATTCTGGGGCCAAAAAGAAAAAGGCTGAAGCTTGAGTAGATTCCCACCTAGCTCTTGAAGGCGGTGGAATCACTAATCTAATGTATGTGAGTGAATGGAGTGTTCGTGTTGGTATGTACGGAATAGTTAAGGCCACGAGATAGGACAGGATGGTTGAGTGAAGCACTTTAAATGTCAAAACAAGAATTTTAAGTGAACTCTTAAATCTAACGGGATCCAGTGAAGCTGACGTAACAAAGGTGTGGCCCTATCATATTTAGAGGCTCGACAGATAACATGGGCGGCCGTATTTTGAATGGTTTGTAAATGCCTTAAAGTTTGCTTAGTAATGCCTGCATAAATAACATTACAATAGTCAAAACGTGTTGCAATATAAGCGTAGGCTAAGATACGCAATGAATTATTATCTATAGCATTTCTAATAGAACGTAATTTTCTTAGGTGATAGAAGGATTTTTTTTTTACTACCTCTGATATCTGATCATCAAAAGAAAGAGCTGAATCTATGATCACACCTAGGTATTTAAAAGATTGCACTGGAACAATTTGCCTGTCAAACAAAATAGGAATTACGGTTATTACAGGACTATGACCTGTTATCCAAGAATATTGTCTTTTCGGGGTTTAATATCAGGTGGTGCTTAGAAAGCCAAGTGGCAACCTCGTTTAGACAGTTCTGTAGTGGCTTTAAATCAATATTTAAAGGATTGACATAATGAATCAAGAGGAAATCATCTGCATACCCAAGGATTGAATAAGCAGTGCTAGCGGACTGACAAATAACAAACAATAGTGGTGATAAGACCGATCCTTGTTGTACACCACAGGAAATGGAACGAGATCTTGAGAAAGATGAATTTTGAGCCACTGTAAAAGAACAACTACTAAGATAATTAGAAAACCATTTATGGACAATGCCAGATATACCAAGAGACCGCAAATGCTCGAGCAATAAGCTATGATCAATCAGATCAAACGCCACGGACAAATCTAATGACACAAGTAAAGCAATCTGGCCTTGTTCCAGTCTTGAATGTAATTCACTTAAAAGAGCTGACAGTATTGTCTCTGTGCTGTAACCTTTCCTAAACCCTGACTGTCTGGGATGTAAAGCATTCATAGATTCAGAGTATGATTGAAGCTGTGAGAAAACGACGGTTTCCAATATCTTTGTCAGAAATGGGAGATTGGAAACTGGGTGATAGTTACTAGGAGATAGAGGGTCGTGAGGGGTTTTTTTCAGGCTAGGTTTAACCAAAGCTTCTTTAAGGGCTTTCCGAACGACTCCTTCTGCAAGACTTTTTATTATCATTGAGTGTATGTGAGCTGATAAACCCAAAGAAGGGATTTTAAGGGTCTAGGGAACAGTAAGTACATAAGTACATAAGTACATAAGTAGTGCCATACTGGGAAAGACCAAAGGTCCATCTAGCCCAGCATCCTGTCACCGACAGTGGCCAATCCAGGTCAAGGGCACCTGGCACGCTCCCCAAACGTAAAAACATTCCAGACAAGTTATACCTAAAAATGCGGAATTTTTCCAAGTCCATTTAATAGCGGTCTATGGACTTGTCCTTTAGGAATCTATCTAACCCCTTTTTAAACTCCGTCAAGCTAACCGCCCGTACCACGTTCTCCGGCAACGAATTCCAGAGTCTAGTTACACGTTGGGTGAAGAAAAATTTTCTCCGATTCGTTTTAAATTTACCACACTGTAGCTTCAACTCATGCCCTCTAGTCCTAGTATTTTTGGATAGCATGAACAGTCGCTTCACATCCACCCGATCCATTCCACTCATTATTTTATACACTTCTATCATATCTCCCCTCAGCCGTCTCTTCTCCAAGCTGAAAAGCCCTAGCCTTCTCAGCCTCTCTTCGTAGGAAAGTCGTCCCATCCCCACTATCATTTTCGTCGCCCTTCGCTGTACCTTTTCCAATTCTACTATATCTTTTTTGAGATACGGAGACCAGTACTGAACACAATACTCCAGGTGCGGTCGCACCATGGAGCGATACAACGGCATTATAACATCCGCACACCTGGACTCCATACCCTTCCTAATAACACCCAACATTCTATTCGCTTTCCTAGCCGCAGCAGCACACTGAGCAGAAGGTTTCAGCGTATCATCGACGACGACACCCAGATCCCTTTCTTGATAGGGAGACTTGATAAAAGTTTTTGAACTGATGTAAAAGAGTACCACGACTCAGAGAGACTTAAAATGGACTTATCATTTAATGTATTGGTAATACTAGTAAACTATGCTCATAGCTTAACAACTTTTGATATGAAGTTAGCTAATATCTCAATATCCACATGTGGTGTAATAACCCTAGTATCTGGTTTTGCTGTTACTTGTTTTATGATAGAAAAAAAGTTGCTTAGGTGAATTAGAGGCCCATTGAATTTGTTTAGAATAGTAAGAAGTCTTAGCTATTCTAATCTGAGTTTTAAAATACCGTTGGCATTGTTTACATTTATTTTTCAATTCTTCAGTTTCCCCTATTTTCCATTTCCATTCTGCTTTACGTACCTGCTTTTTACGTGGAGGGGCATAATCAAAAGGGGCGCCCAAGTTTTCCTGAGGACGTCCTCGTAGGACATCCTGGTGAAGGGGCGGGGAAACCCGTATTATCAAAACAAGATGGGCGTCCATCTTTTGTTTCGATAATACGGTTGGGGACGCCCAAATTGTGAAATTTAGGTCGACCTTAGAGATGGTCGTCCCCAATTTTTGGCAATAATGGAAACTGAGGACACCCATCTGAGAAACGACCAAATCCAAGCCCTTCGGTCGTGGGAGAAGCCAGCATTCGTAGTGCACTGGTCCCCCTGACATGCCAAGACACCAACCGGCAACCCTAGGGGGCACTGCAGTGGACTTCAGAAATTGCTCCCAGGTGCATAGCTCCCTTACCTTGTGTGCTGAGCCCTCTAAATCCCCCCCCCCAAAACCCACTCCCAACAACTGTACACCACTGCCATAGCCCTTATGGGTGAAGGGGGGCACCTACATGTGGGTACAGTGGGTTTGTGGTGGGTTTTGAAAGGCTCACATTTACCACCACAAGTGTAACAGGTGGGGGGGATGGGCCTGGGTCTGCCTGTCTGAAGTGAACTGCACCCACTAAAACTGCTCCAGGGACCTTCATACTGCTGTCACAGAGCTGGGTATGATATTTGAGGCTGGCATAGAGGCTGTAAAAAATATTTTATTTTTTTGAGGTGGGAGGGGTTAGTGACCACTGGGGGAGTAAGGGGAGGTCATCCCCGATTCCCTCCGGTGGTCATCTGGTCATTTAGGGCACATTTTTGTGGCTTGGTCGTAAGAAAAAAAGGACCGGGTAAAGTCATCCAAGTGTTCGTCAGGGACGCCCTTCTTTTTTCCATTATTGGTCGTGGACACCCATGTGTTAGGCACACCCCACTCCCGCCTTCGCTATGCCTCCAACATGCCCCGTGAACTTTGGTCATCCCCATGATGTAAAGCAGTTGAGGACGCCCAAAATCAGCTTTTGATTATGCCGATTTGGGCAACCCTGTGAGAAGGATGCCCATCTTGCGATTTGTATCGAAAGATGGGTGCCCTTCTCTTTCAAAAATAATCTTGATAGTCTAAGAGCAGGGTTGGGACTTTTTTTACCCATGTTTTAATAATCTTGGGGTGAGCAATAATGTCCAGTGATTTTTTAAGGACATAGTTCCAAACTGTGACTTGTTCCTCCAGTGGTTGATCTTTAAATTCTTCTGGAAAATGATCTGAGAGAGAGGGCAAGGAAAGAGGATCAACACGACTCAGGCATCTTGTCTGAATAAAGGAAGACGTAGCTAATTTAGCTGGTTTGGTAAGTAAAAATTTAATGATCAGACCAGATTGTAAGCTCTTTGAGCAGGGACTGTCTTTCTTCTATGTTTGTGCAGCGCTGCGTATGCCTTGTAGCGCTATAAAAATGCTAAATAGTAGTAGTAGTAGTAGTAGAAACTGGCATGGTCAGAAGATTAGTACAACGAAGCAGGTCTGGAGAATTAGTCATTAGTAGATCCAAGGTATGGCCTGTGTATATTCCTTCCTATGCTAGGCCTGTTACTAAGGCCTACACCTGACATTGCTCTGTTTGTTTCTCACATGTTAGCCTACTAACTCAGCATCTTTTGTAACAATCAGTGCTTTCTCAGGAGCTGAGAACAGACACTTCACAGATGCACATTTGGCTGCAGCTGAGACTATGCCTTTCATATAAGGTGGATAAAACCTTGGGAGATGGTGAAAGACTGACAATACTCAGTGAGCCTAAGATGTCCAGAATGTTTCATTTGTGGGGAGAGAGACAGAGAGAGGACACAAGGGTATTGTTTTAGTTTGCACGCACTACTGGTGGCTAATTAGCCAATGGCCACTGAGTGTTCACGTGAACACACATCAGGAGAGATTGGTATAATACAGGAAACTCCATACAGTGGGGGAAATAAGTATTTGATCCCTTGCTGATTTTGTAAGTTTGCCCACTGACAAAGACATGAGCAGCCCATAATTGAAGGGTAGGTTATTGGTAACAGTGAGAGATAGCACATCACAAATTAAATCCGGAAAATCACATTGTGGAAAGTATATGAATTTATTTGCATTCTGCAGAGGGAAATAAGTATTTAATCCCTCTGGCAAACAAGACCTAATACTTGGTGGCAAAACCCTTGTTGGCAAGCACAGCGGTCAGACGTCTTCTGTAGTTGATGATGAGGTTTGCACACATGTCAGGAGGAATTTTGGTCCACTCCTCTTTGCAGATCATCTCTAAATCATTAAGAGTTCTGGGCTGTCGCTTGGCAACTCGCAGCTTCAGCTCCCTCCATAAGTTTTCAATGGGATTAAGGTCTGGTGACTGGCTAGGCCACTCCATGACCCTAATGTGCTTCTTCCTGAGCCACTCCTTTGTTGCCTTGGCTGTATGTTTTGGGTCATTGTCGTGCTGGAAGACCCAGCCACGACCCATTTTTAAGGCCCTGGCGGAGGGAAGGAGGTTGTCACTCAGAATTGTACGGTACATGGCCCCATCCATTCTCCCATTGATGCGGTGAAGTAGTCCTGTGCCCTTAGCAGAGAAACACCCCCAAAACATAACATTTCCACCTCCATGCTTGACAGTGGGGACGGTGTTCTTTGGGTCATAGGCAGCATTTCTCTTCCTCCAAACACGGCGAGTTGAGTTCATGCCAAAGAGCTCAATTTTTGTCTCATCTGAACACAGCACCTTCTCCCAATCACTCTCGGCATCATCCAGGTGTTCACTGGCAAACTTCAGACGGGCCGTCACATGTGCCTTCCGGAGCAGGGGGACCTTGCGGGCACTGCAGGATTGCAATCCGTTATGTCGTAATGTGTTACCAATGGTTTTCGTGGTGACAGTGGTCCCAGCTGCCTTGAGATCATTGACAAGTTCCCCCCTTGTAGTTGTAGGCTGATTTCTAACCTTCCTCATGATCAAGGATACCCCACGAGGTGAGATTTTGCGTGGAGCCCCAGATCTTTGTCGATTGACAGTCATTTTGTACTTCTTCCATTTTCTTACTATGGCACCAACAGTTGTCTCCTTCTCGCCCAGCGTCTTACTGATGGTTTTGTAGCCCATTCCAGCCTTGTGCAGGTGTATGATCTTGTCCCTGACATCCTTAGACAGCTCCTTGCTCTTGGCCATTTTGTAGAGGTTAGAGTCTGACTGATTCACTGAGTCTGTGGACAGGTGTCTTTCATACAGGTGACCATTGCCGACAGCTGTCTGTCATGCAGGTAACGAGTTGATTTGGAGCATCTACCTGGTCTATAGGGGCCAGATCTCTTACTGGTTGGTGGGGGATCAAATACTTATTTCCCTCTGCAGAATGCAAATAAATTCATATACTTTCCACAATGTGATTTTCCGGATTTAATTTGTGATGTGCTATCTCTCACTGTTACCAATAACCTACCCTTCAATTATGGGCTGCTCATGTCTTTGTCAGTGGGCAAACTTACAAAATCAGCAAGGGATCAAATACTTATTTCCCCCACTGTATATGGCACAGGCTAGTTTCTGATTTCTAGTTTGGGAGAAATCACATGATTTGGGAGAAACGAAACTTACATAGGCTATATATGTGATGTCTGGGACAGTGTTAGCTGAGCAGTCTGTTATATAGTGATTGCATCTGGCATTGCTGTCTGACAACCTGCTCCAGAGAGAGAACAATTATTTTGTATATTGGCTCTGTGAGATACCAATAAAGATAATTACTGGTTGTGCCTGAGTATGTTTTCTCTCTTATTTTTAAGTCTACGAGGCTGAAGTGTTTCCCCTCCCTGAGGGTGGCAAAGGGATTGGGAAAACACAGCTGCCAGATGAGTTGGCCCTTTTATGTATTGCGTTACCCCAATATCTTGTAAGAATGTTGAAAATCTCAGGGAATGCGGTTTAGTAGTCATCGAGATGGATATTAAAGTCTCCCCAAATCAGGAGAGTAGGAAATGTTAAGGCTGCATCAGATTGGTATATATTCTCCCAATCTTCCATTGAAGCAGAAGGGGCACAATAGAAGAGAAGAATATGAAAGGTGGTAGTTGAATTTACCTCTAATAAAAGAAGTTCTGGATAAGAGAGACCATGAACAGGAATTTCCTTAACTTTAAGAGTAGAAGAATAGATGAACCTATTTCAGTTAATTGTTTGCATGTTCGATGCAGGAACATTTACCAGTTTCATCTGCCATGTGGGGTCAGTCTCATGTTATGAGCCACAAGGTTCTGGAATCTTGTGGTTCATACTGTGAGATTGACCCTGTGCCAAAGAGAAAACTGCACTATTAAATGCCTCCTTCCAGCTGGCTAATGGGGACAAGCTGCCAGGGGAAGTGCTGGTGTAGAGCCTCCATGATAATGGGAACTGGTATGGAGGAAATTTAAATTACCTGTCTGCTGCCTTTTCTCCCCTTCCCCCCTCAAAATAAATCTCAGTGCTCTAGGTGACTGCCTAGTTTGCCTAATGGAAGCACGAGCCCTGAATGTTTGGATTCATAGGATTATGTAATAATTGCCCTAGCAGCATTAATACCCACAGAGAAAAGAGACCCCTTACTGAACATTGGGTTACTACTGTATCAGAGGAGACTGTTCACTAACACCATGCTGGGACACTGGGTTGGTACTGGCTCAGAGGGAAGAGTTTCCTTTAATAATTTGCTTGGATACTGAATCACTACTGGATCAGGGGGAGAGTGCACCCAACTCCATTCTAGGACACTTGGTCAGTACTAGCTCAGCCCAGAGAGTGCCCCCTGACACCATGTTGGGACACTAGGCCAAAAGTGGTTTGGAGAAAAAAAAGTCACTCAACACTATACTAGCTTTCTGGATCAGAGTTGGCTAAGAAGTGTGAATGCCCTTTAACAATATGCCAGGACACTGGGACAATACCAGCTCAATGGGAAGAGTGCCCTTAATACTATGCTGGGATACTGGGAGGAAATCCCCCAACTGAAACACCACTCTCTACAGCATAAAAGATCTTGTCGAAATCTATTACTCGTCAGGACATCTCATTCAGTTTCTGAGCTCTTCTGTGGTGGCATTTTGATGCCAGAATATCTTTCCAGGATATTTATATTGAAATGCATCTGTAGTTGAGCCCACAGCCAAATTCTTTGAGTCTTAATTTGACTTCACTTTATAGCCTGTCATAGTCTGGCAGCCTCTGAAGAGAGAAGTTGTGGTTGAGGAAAGGAGGGTATGGTCATTGTGATACAGTGAATATGCTTTTCTTATGACCTCTCACATTAATCTTTTCTAGATGCAGTCAGTCTAGACCCAGATTTAGGCCTGTCTCTAAATGAGATGAAGTAGATGAGAGCAGTATCGGAATTTATGAAATCCTGGGCCAGGGATCTGTACTGGGACCAGTGCTATTTAACAAATTTACAAATGATTTGGAAATCAGAACAAGTGAGGTGATTAAATTTGAAGATGACACAAAGCTGTTCAAAGTTGTCAAAACACACAAGGACTGTGAAAAATTGCAGTAAACCCTTAGGAAACTGGAAGTCTGGGCATCCAACTGGCAGATGAAATTTAATGCAAAGTGATGCACATGGGGAAGATTAATCCGAATCATACTTACCTGATGCTAGGGTACACCTTAGGAGTCAGCACCCAAGAAAACGATCTAGGTGTCATTGTAGACAATACACTCAAATCTTCTGCCCAATGTGCGGCGGTGGTCAAAAAAGCAAACAGGATGCTAGGAATTATTAGGAAAGGGAAGATAAATAAGACCAAATATATTAGAATGCCTCTGTATCGTTCTATGGTGCGACCTCACTTTGAGTATTGCGTTCATTTCTGCTCGCCATATCTAAAAAAAAAATAACGGAATAGGGAAAAGGTTCAAAGAAGAGTGACCAAAATGATAAAGGGGATGGAACGTCTCTCATATGAGAAAAGGCTAAAGAGGTTAGGGATCTTCAGTTTGTAAAAGAGACAGCTGAGGGGACAAATGATTGAGGTCTACAAAATCCTGAGTGGTGTAGAACAGGTAAAAAGTGAATTGATTTTTCACTCTTTCAAAAAGTACAAAGACCAGGGGACACTCAATGAAATTACATGGAAATACTTTTAAAACAAATAGGAGGAAATATTTTTTCACTCAAAACCAGTTAAGCTCTGGAACTCTTTGAAGGAGGATGTGGTAACAGCAGTTAGTGTATCTGGGTTTAAAAAAGGTTTTGTCAAGTTCCTGGAGGAAAAGTCCATGGTCTGCTATTGAAATAAACATGGGGGAAGCCACTGCTTGCCCTGAGATTGGTAGCATAGAATGTTGCTACTATTTGGGTTTCTGCCTGGTACTTGTGACCTGGACTGGCCACTGTTGGAAGCAGGATACCAGGCTGAATGGATCATTGGTCTGAACTAGTATGGCTATTCTTATGTTCTTAACTGAGGGACAAAACTGGAAACCATCTGTAGTATTACATCAGAGACAGAATGGGATAGAAGCGTTGATCTGCTTTCACTGTCTGTTTTATAAGGACCTTGAACTGGGGGGCAAGTGAGGAGCCCAGCTAATGCCAAACATGAAGATACCTCTGTCTCTTTAGTATCTTGTGGAGTCCTGCCGAGAGCTACCTTCTTCTGCGCTGTCCTTGAGAATACTTAAATCTCAGGAGCATCTCGCCTCAGCCTGTCTTCCATTTCCCACTCTTGTTTGCCTTTCTGCCTATTGGATTCTCTGTCCAGAGCATAACCATGCACCCTATCTGCCTCCCTCCTCTTCTTCCCTTTATCATTATTACTAGTATTACTCCTATTTCTCATTTCTAAAGTGCTACCAGGCATGGGCAGTGCTATATAGACACATATGAGAAAGTCTCTGATCTGTAGAGCTTACAAGCTAGACAAGACAAACATACATGAAAACAGATTCTAGGAGAATGTGAAAAGAGAAGTAGATTATCTGTATAGTGCTCTAAAGGGGCACAGAAGAGATGTCCTTACTCCTTGCTTTATTCTTCTGTCTCTCCTTTATCTTTGTCCTTTTTACATTTCTTCTGTCTCTGTCTCTCTAAATTCCTCACATAAAACAGTGGTGTACTCCCATAGGAGTATGAGAGGTCACTTCCAATGAAGAAATTGAAGATGTTCCCCCGTGCCCAGAAAAAGACATTCAAGAATTAAACTCAGGAACATGGCCTTTTTTTCAATCACATTTGATCAAGACAATTCTATCCTGCCTGCAAAAGTGAGTGAGATTCGCAGCAGAGAGAGGAGGGCAGGGGACTAAGAGAGTGCAAAGGATAATTTTAGCAAATGTATTTTGCCTCTGAGGTTGGGTTACAGTCTTATGGCAATGGCAGACAAGACTGTGGAGGAATAGGAGAGAAGACGAGAATGCCAACTCCGCAAGCAGAAAAATGCTTCTGTCCCTCTGCCATGATCATGTACCATCCCCTGTGTCTTGGATCGACATGTTGTGGGGCTAGCTGTAATCCTCCGCCAGGATAAAGAGTACTAGGACCACCAAAGAGCATAGTGCCTTCTATGTGAAGGTGACAAGGCATCACAGACATACAATGGGAGTGGAGAGACATGACACATGGTATACAATTCTTCTAACCGATAACTCCCTCCTATCCCCATCTGCGCCCAAGTATCTTCTGGATTCATACACATAGTAACATAGTAACATAGTAGATGACGGCAGAAAAAGACCTGCACGGTTCATCCAGTCTGCCCAAAAAGATAAATTCATATGTGCTACTTTTTTATTTGTACTGTCCTCTTCAGGGCACAGACCGTATAAGTCTGGCCAGCCCTATCCCCGCCTCCCAACCCCCAACCCCGCCTCCCACCACCAGCTCTGGTACAGACCATATAAGTCTGCCCAGCACTATCCCTGCCTCCCACCACCGGCTCTGGCACAGACCGTATAAGTCTGCCCAGCACTATCCCCGCCACCCAACCACCAGCCCCGGCACAGACCATATAAGTCTGCCCAGCACTAGCCCCGCCTCCCAACCACCAGCCCCGCCTCCCAACCACCAGCTCTGCCACCCATTCTAGGCTAAGCTCCTGAGGATCCCTTCCTTCTGCACAGGATTCCTTTATGTTTATCCCACGCATGTTTGAATTCCGTTACTGTTTTCATCTCCACCACCTCCCGCGGGAGGGCATTCCAAGCATCCAACACCCTCTCCGTGAAAAAATACTTCCTGACATTCTTCTTGAGTCTGCCCCCCTTCAATCTCAATTCATGCCCTCTCGTTCTACCGCATTCCCATCTCCGGAAAAGGTTTGTTTGCGGATTAATACCTTTCAAATATTTAAACGTCTGTATCATATCACCCCTGTTCCTCCTTTCCTCCAAGGTATACATGTTCAGGTCCGCAAGTCTCTCCTCATACGTCTTGTAACGCAAATCCCATACCATCCTCGTAGCTTTTCTTTGCACCGCTTCAATTCTTTTTACATCCTTAACAAGATACGGCCTCCAAAACTGAACACAATACTCCAGGTGGGGCCTCACCAACGACTTGTACAGGGGCATCAACACCTCTTTTCTTCTGCTGGTCACACCTCTCTCTATACAGCCTAGTAACCTTCTAGCTACGGCCACCGCCTTGTCACACTGTTTCATCGCCTTCAGATCCTCAGATACTATCACCCCAAGATCCCTCTCCCCATCCGTACCTAGCAGACTCTCACCGCCTAACACATACGCCTCTCTTGGATTTCTACTCCCTAAGTGCATCACTTTGCATTTCTTCGCATTGAATTTTAAATGCCAAACCTTAGACCATTCTTCTAGCTTTTTCATATCCTTTTTCATGTTTGATTTGTACCTGCGCTCTTCAGGGAACAGACTGTATAAGTCTGCCCAGCACTATCACCGCCTCCCAACCACCGGCTCTGGCACAGACCGTATAAGTCTGCCCAGCTCTATCCTCGCCTCCCAACCACCAGCCCTGCCTCCCAACCACCGGCTCTGGCACAGACCGTACAAGTCTGCCCAGCACTGTCCCCACCTCCCAACCACCAGTCCCGCTTCCCACCACCGGCTCTGGCACAGACCGTAAAAGTCTGCCCAGCACTATCCCCGCCTCCCAACCACCAGCCCCGCCTCCCAATCTTGACTAAGCTCCTGAGGATCCATTCCTTCGGCACAGGATTCCTTTATGCTTATCCCACGCATGTTTGAATTCCGTTATCGTTTTCATTTCCACCACCTCCCGCGGCAGGGCATTCCAAGCATCCACTACTCTCTCCGTGAAAAAATACTTCCTGACATTTTTCTTGAGTCTGCCCCCCTTCAATCTCATTTCATGTCCTCTAGTTCTACCGCCTTCCCATCTCCAGATAAGGTTCGTTTGCGGATTAATACCTTTCAAATATTTGAACGTCTGTATCATATCACCCCGTTTCTCCTTTCCTCCAGGGTATACATGTTCAGGTCAACAAGTCTCTCCTCATACGTCTTGTAACGCAAATCCCATACCATCCTCGTAGCTTTTCTTTGCACCGCTTCAATTCTTTTTACATCCTTAACAAGATACGGCCTCCAAAACTGAACACAATACTCCAGGTGGGGCCTCACCAACGACTTATACAGGGGCATCAACACCCCCTTTCTTCTGCTGGTCACACCTCTCTCTATACAGCCTAACAACCTTCTAGCTACGGCCACCGCCTTGTCACACTGTTTCGTCGCCTTCAAATCCTCAGTTACTATCACCTCAAGATCCCTTTCTCCGCCCGTACCTATCAGACTCTCCCCGCCTAACACATACGTCTCCCGTGGATTTCTATTCCCTAAGTGCATCACTTTGCATTTCTTCGCATTGAATTTAGACCATTCTTCTAGCTTCCTCAGATCCTTTTTCATGTTTTCCACTCCCTCCCGGGTGTCCACTCTGTTACAGATCTTAGTATCATCCGCAAATAGGCAAACTTTACCTTCTAACCCTTCAGCAATGTCACTCACAAATATATTGAACAGAATCGGCCCCAGCACCAATCCCTGAGGCACTCCACTACTCACTTTTCCCTCCTCCGAGCGAATTCCATTCACCACCACCCTCTGGCGTCTGTCCGTCAACCAGTTCCTAATCCAGTTCACCACTTCAGGTCCTATAAAAAAGATATGGCAGTGCACAAAGCCTCATATGTCCTATTCCTGTTCCTTACAGCCAGTGTTCCTGCATCATTCCCTACAATGCCTCCTATTGAGAGAGGAGCTGTAAGCTTCCACATATCCAGTGTTTCTGCACCATTCTCTACAGTATCTCCTGCTAAGAGAGACTGGAACTGCAAGTGCTGTGAGCTCTCCCACACTCAGCACTCCTGCATGATTTCTGATAATTCCATCTGCTGGGAAAGCCAGGACGATAGGAGCAGTGAGCTTCCCCTACAGCCAGCACTCCTGCACCATTCCCTGCCTCTCTCCTTTACACATTCCTGATCATAGGCTGTGTCTGCCATCGACCCACAGGAGATCCTTTATTCTCATGGTTTTTCCATTCTTCCCAATATTTTCCTTTACTTCAGCAGGAAGGAGTGCTACACAGAAATATATACATGGATTTACATATGGATGCATATGGAGACAAAGCTTGAACTACAGAGACACTGCCAGGGGCAGACAGTGTGACACACATCCAGAGTAAAAAGAATGAAAACTATTACTAGCCATGCTATACTATTGGCTCATATTCAAGCCATGGGAGTCATAGAGAATGTTTTTAGCATGGCTCTTCTGTTGGATAGATGTCAGCAGGTTTTTGTACATGGTAATAGGTCATCCAGATACTAGTAAGTTGTGACCTACACTATAGTATCTACATGGATGAAAAACAGTTTTTCTTATCAATCATCTATGGCCTGGCAGATATCTTATCAAAAGTAGAAATATGTCTAATAGTGGTAGAAGAATGATGAAGGCTAACCATTAATCTGAATAAAATGAAGTTGATGAGTTTAGGTAGACCTAGAGCAGTGGTTTTCAACCCAATCCTCAGGGCATAGCTAGCCAGTCAGATTTTCAGAATGAGGAACCTCTTGCAAATATATGACATGCATATTCATTGTGGATATTCTGACTAACTAAGCTGTGTCCCAAGGACTGGGTTGAGAACCGCTGACTAGAATGACTGGTTGTTCAGTTGAGGACACAGTGTTTTAACTGGTTTGATATCTGTTTAATCTGAAAACTACCAAAAGAATTAGATCTTTTGTTTGCTCCCTAAAAGTGTACCCTTCCCCCATCTGGCTTGTAAATCTGTAGGTTAAGGTGAGGCTGATAGCTTGTGTTGTTGTAGAAGGAGCAGTTAAACCACATTGTCTTTACTGACTTCTGCCTAAAGGATACACACAGATAAGAATTGCTCTGGCTTAATTCTGGCTTAATTCTGCATTTATATCTTTATATCTTTCCTGTTTTTGTTACATACTCTGCTAAAATTGTGATTTGCATGTCCCAATCCTTAGAGCTGTACACCTGGACATTTCTTCTGGTAAATTTAAGTGCAACTTTTCAGATAGGTTACAGCGGAGACATTCCTAAAGTCTTAAGCTTAAGCCCACCCACCCCAATGCGGACACTTCATAAATAACTTCCCCAAATACACTACTTATCACAAATTAACTCCACCCATATTACAACTGTCTCTGAAAAGAAAACCCCTCATTATCACAGGAATCCCCAGTCTTCTACTCACCAGCTAAGGATTACTGCTCTAATAATAAGAATCTCAGCCAAAAGATCCATAGGCTGCTGATCTCACTATATCACACCTGTTCATACCCATTTCAACCAATCAGGATGACTTTTATCCTCTGTAATAATTGTGGTGCTTTACTTTCAAGACCAATTATCTGGAGACTTAAGGCTTGTCCTATCTGTCTGCAACTCACCAGATTAAAACACGAGCTCAGTAAAGTAAAACAGGAACTAGATGCACTTAAAGCAGCATCTAGGACCGCACAATATCATACTGCACAGAATCATACCAAATTATCACCACTACCAAAAAGGATAAAACTACCTAAAAATAGATTGAGCACTGTAGGCTCAGGCAGACTTCGTTATGTGACAAGAAAACATCCGACCTCACAAGTGTTGCCCCTACAAAATTCTTTTACTCCATTACAGCACTGTGATGTTCTTGAAAACAGAACTGAAGCCAAAGAAAAAATAATAAAAGTGGAACAAAAAGATATGAAGGTACCCAAAGAGAAAAGAAACCCCCAAATCACTAATGATGAAACGCATACCAGGAAATGTAGATGGAAAGCGATGACCACAAATGCTCGCAGTCTAAGCAATAAAGTTCATGACCTTCAGGCCCTGATGTTGGAGGCAGACTTGGATGTTGTTGCAATCACAGAGACGTGGCTAAATGGTTCCCATGAATGGGATGCAAACATACCAGGCTATGATCTATTTAGGAAGAATAGAGAGGGTCGTAAAGGTGGCGGAGTAGCTCTGTATGTGAGGAATGATATCACTGTGACTGAAATGACAGGGACATGGGGAAAGGAAGAAGCGATATGGATCACCTTAAAAAGAGATGATAGAACCTCTGTCCACGTGGGTGTTGTCTACAGTACAGACCTCTGACACAATTGGAGGAATTAGATAAAGACCTGATCGCAGATATTCAAAAGTTGGGAAACAAGAGAGAGGTGCTGCTGTTGGGAGATTTCAATCTGCCGGATGTAGATTGGAAGGTTCCGTCTGCGGAATCAGAAAGAAGTAGAGGGATTGTGGATGCTTTCCAAAGTGTTTTGCTCAGACAAATGGTGATGGAACCCACGAGGGAGGGAGCGACACTGGATCTGGTGCTCACAAATGGGGATAGCGTGTCAAATATCCGAGTGGGTGCCCACCTGGGCAGCAGTGACCATCAAACGGTTTGGTTTGATATAACAGCTAAAGTGGAGAGCGGCCACTCAAAACTCAAAGTCCTGGATTTCAAGCGTGCTGACTTTAGTAAAATGGGGGAATACCTGAGGAAGGAGATGATGGGCTGGGAGGAAGTACGAGAAGTGGAAGGACAGTGGTCCAGGCTGAAAGAAGCTATAAACAGGGCCACGAACCTTTATGTAAGGAAAGTAAATAAAAGCAAGAGAAAAGGAAAACGATATGGTTCTCCAAGCAAGTGGTTGAGAAAATAAAGGCTAAAGAGTTGGCGTTCCAGAAATACAGAAAAACTCAAGAAAAGGAACACATGGAGGAATACCGGATGAAACTGAAAGAAGCCAAGAGAGAGATACGACTGGCAAAAGCGCAAGCGGAAGAACAAATGGCTAGAAATGTAAGGAGGGGTGACAAAAATTTCTTCAGGTATATTAGTGAAAGGAGAATGACTAAAAAGGGAATTGTGAGACTAAAAGATACTGCGAACCGCTATGTGGAAAATGATGAAGAAAAAGCAAATTTGCTAAATAGATACTTTTGTTCTGTTTTCACAGAAGAAAATCCTGGAGAAGGACCACAATGGACTGGAAATAGTACAAATGAGAATAAAGTGGATAGAGCACCGTTCACGGAAGAAAGTGTGTATCAACAACTTGAAAAGCTAAAGGTGGACAAAGCCATGGGACCGGACGGGATCCACCCCAGGATATTGAGGGAGCTCAGAGAGGTTTTGGCGGGTGGTGGTGAATGGAATTCGCTCGGAGGAGGGAAAGGTGAGTAGTGGAGTGCCTCAGGGATCGGTGCTGGGGCTGATTCTGTTCAATATATTTGTGAGTGACATTGCCGAAGGGTTAGAAGGTAAAGTTTACCTATTTGCGGATGATACTAAGATCTGTAACAGAGTGGACACCCGGGAGGGAGTGGAAAACATGAAAAAGGATCTGAGGAAGCTAGAAGAATGGTCTAAGGTTTGGCAATTAAAATTCAATGCGAAGAAATGCAAAGTGATGCACTTAGGGAATAGAAATCCACGGGAGACGTATGTGTTAGGCAGGGAGAGTCTGATAGGTACGGGCGGAGAGAGGGATCTTGGGGTGATAGTATCTGAGAATTTGAAGGCAACGAAACAGTGTGACAAGGCGGTGGCCGTAGCTAGAAGGTTGTTAGGCTGTATAGAGAGAGACCAGCAGAAGAAAGGGGGTGTTGATGCCCCTGTACAAGTCGTTGGTGAGGCCCCACCTGGAGTATTGTGTTCAGTTTTGGAGGCTGTATCTTGTTAAGGATGTAAAAAGAATTGAAGCAGTGCAAAGAAAAGCTAAGAAATGGTATGGGATTTGCGTTACAAGACATATGAGGAGAGACTTGCTGAACTAAACATGTATACTCTGGAGGAAAGGAGAAACAGGGGTGATATGATACAGACGTTCAAATATTTGAAAGGTATTAATCCGCAAATGAACCTTTTCCGGAGATGGGAAGATGGTAGAACGAGAGGACATGAAATGAGATTGAAGGAGGGCAGACTCAAGAAAAATGTCAGGAAGTATTTTTTCACGGAGAGAGTAGTGGATGCGTGGAAATGAAAACGGTAACGGAATTCAAACATGCGTGGGATAAGCATAAAGGAATCATGTGCTGAAGGAATGGATCCTCAGGAGCTTAGTCAAGATCGGGAGTTGGGGCTGGTGGTTGGGAGGCGGGGATAGTGCTGGGCAGACTTATACGGTCTGTGCCAGAGCCGGTGGTGGGAAGCGGGAATGGTGGTTGGGAGGCGGGGATAGTGCTGGGCAGACTTGTACGGTCTGTGCCAGAGCCGGTGGTTGGGAGGCAGGGCTGGTGGTTGGGAGGCGAGGATAGTGCTGGGCAGACTTATATAGTCTGTGCCAGAGCCGGTGGTTAGGAGGCGGGGCTGGTGGTTGGGAGGCGGGGATAGTGCTGGGCAGACTTATACGGTCTGTGCCCTGAAGAGCACAGGTACAAATCAAAGTAGGGTATACACAAAAAGTAGCAAATATGAGTTATCTTGTTGGGCAGACTGGATGGACTGTGCAGGTCTTTATCTGTTGTCATCTACTATGTTACTATGTTCAGTTACATAGTAACATAGTAGATGACGGCAGAAAAAGACCTGCACAGTCCATCCAGTCTGCTCAATAAGATAAACTCATATGTGCCACTTTTTGTGTATACCTTACCTTGATTTGTACCTGCCTTTTTCAGGGCACAGACCGTATAAGTCTGTCCAGCACCATCCCCACCTCCCACCCCTGGTTCTGGCACAGACCATATAAGTCTGCCCAGCACAATCCTTTTCCCGAATTGATTTTTGGCTAGGGGAGGCTACGGTGGCAGGGATGATGAGCTCTCACCAGATACTGCCTCGTACCTGGTCCGATCACTCCCTGGTCCTAATGCAATTGAGGGTATCTGTGGCAGGCGGGGTAAAGGGGAGCTGGCATTTGGACGATGCTCTTCTACGAGACCCATTCAATATAATTAGCATAGAATGCAATATTAGAGAATACATTCAGTTCAACGACAATGGGGAGGCCTATCATGGTTTGGGAAGGATTCAAAGCAGTGATGAGGGGCCACTTAATAGCACTGAAGACACATGTTAGGAAACAGCGGATGTCTAAGGAGGCTGCACTTCGGAGACAACTGGAAAAGGAAGAAGCTAGGCTCCGCCTGGATGGGTCTGGGCAGTCACAGGCAATTATGGACAGCATCCGCCAGCTACGGAATCAAATTTGTGACCTTGAGCTGACGGACCTATCGGAGAACCTCCAGAAGACCCAACAGTCACGCTATGAATTTGGAAATAAGGCCAGTTGACTTTTAGCCTATAGGCTTAAACAAAATGCAACTCGCAATGTAGTTGCGAGCTTGAGAGATGAGGGAGGGGGGACTTGGGACGACCCTGAGTATATTAAAGGAGCCTTTAAAGACTTCTATGAGAGGTTATATGCCAGAGGTGAAGAGGTTTCGATAGCCGATATGGAAAGCTATCTAGAGGGCGTAGAGCTCCCCAGACTGACAATAAGTGCTGCGCAGGCGCTATCGCACCCCATTGAATTAGAAGAGATTGTTATTTTTGTTACATTTGTACCCCGCGCTTTCCCACTCATGGCAGGCTCAATGCGGCTTACATGGGGCAATGGAGGGTTAAGTGACTTGCCCAGAGTCACAAGGAACTGCCTGTGCCTGAAGTGGGAATCAAACTCAGTTCCTCAGGACCAAAGTCCACCACCCTAACCACTAGGCCACTCCTCCACTCTCGTCATCAAAGGGCTTCCTACAGGAAAAGTCCCGGGCCCTGATGGATTCACTAACAAATTTTATAAGATATTTGGGAAGCTCTTGGCCCCGTTACTGCTGCGAGTATTTAACTTTCTTGGGGACGGCTCAGGTCTTCCGCCAACGTGGAACTTGGCCAACATTATGGTCATTCACAAACCAGGGAAGGACCCCTAACTCTGCGGATCTTATAGGCCCATCTCTCTTCTGGGGATCGATTATAAAATCTTTACAAAGATCCTAGTGACGCGGTTGCAGAACTATTTGCCCTCCCTGATCCATGAAGATCAGGCAGGTTTTGTGAATGGGAGACAGACAATTGATAATATACGTAGAGCCATACACATGGTTTACCACGCACAAGATACGCAGACCCCCCCTATGCATCTTATCGCTAGACGCTGAAAAGGCGTTTGACAGAGTGAGCTGGTCCTTCCTGTTTGGAGTGCTAGATAAAATGGGGTTTGGGGGGCTATTTACTCAGTGGCTCCGTCTGATCTACAGGGCCCCCCAAGCCTCGATTCGAATCAATGAAAAGCTTACAGAGCCTTTTCGTCTATATAGAGGGACGAGGCAGGGGTGTGCGTTGTCCCCTCTGCTTTTTGCCATAGTGATAGAGCCACTTGCAGAGTGACTTAAGACACATCCTGATATCAGAGGGCCGCGGCTCGGTGGGATGGAAACACGAGCTCTCCCTTTTGCAGACGATATCCTGCTCATGCTAAGAGATCCCAAGACCTCCTTCCCGAAAGTGCTGGAGACACTACATGATTATGGGGTGGTCTCGGGCTTCAAGATTAATCTAGGTAAGTCTGAGGCACTAGATATAAATATACCTATTGAACAAAAAACACGACTGCAACAGACATCTCCCTTCCGCTGGGCGCAACGTTATATCTGAAACTTAGGGGTTAACATCCCGAGGCGTACAGAAGAGCTCTATCAGTCTAACTTCTCCAACATAGTACGATGACTCTTCCAAGACCTGCAGAGGTGGGAAGGTCTGACACTGTCCTGGGTTGGGCGGATTAGCGCAGTCAAAATGGTGATACTACCGAGGATGTTGTATCTCTTTATGGCGCTGTCGATTTCAGTCCCGGGCTGCAGAGAAAAATTTTCTCATTTATCTGGAAAAAGAGGCCCCCACAGGTTAGAAGAGAAGTTATGTATCAACCGAGGGAGCGGGGTTGGGAGGATGGGGATTCCCTCTTTCACTTCGTACTTCCAGGCAGAACATCTCAGAATAATAGCTACATGGTTCACAGACATGGAGAAACTAGGGACAAAGATAGAGCAGGGATGGATGGGACCTTTTCCGCTCAGGGCTATACCATGGCTGACTAAACAGGAGTTGGAAGCGCTAATTAAGAAATGCCCGCCACTGATACAGTGGCCCCTACTTACTTGGAGTAAAATTTGAGATCAGTTCTTCCCGGGGAGCAGATATTTTCGACACATGTTCCTGAGGTTTGCTCCCCACTTTGGCCCGGGCAGGCAAGATACGGCTTACTGCCACCGGGAGGACATGGGATTATGTGCACTGCGCCAAATGTGGGACGAGGATAAGACGATACTGTTTGAGGAGCTTTGCAGGGAGCATGGGTTATCCCCCCCCCCCCCCCTTGCAGGCTTTCCAATATTACCAAGTACGGGATTTTATAATTCCACGGGCAAAAGGAGAGCTTAGTTTGCCTGAAACCAGATTAGAAATTGGGCTGGCAAAAGTGTGTGTGGGGGGGGGGGGGGGGGGGGGGGAGAGGCAGCATATCAAGACATTATGAAGCGCTACTTTTGCACTCCAACCCGATAGAACATTATCTGACCAAATGGGGAGAGGCCTTGGGGGTGACATATACGTTCCCACAGTGGAAATTGGCATTTCGCTCTTTGCTTAAAGTCTCAATATCTAGTGCCATGATTCAGAGCGGTCACAAAATCTTATACTGCTGGTACTATACTCCACATCGCCTGGTAAAGATGTATAAGACAGGCTCGGCCCAGTGCTGGCGACAGTGCGGTGACATTGGAGATATAGTAACATAGTAACATAGTAGATGAGGGCAGAAAAAGACCTGCACGGTCCATCCAGTCTGCCCAACAAGATAACTCATATGTGCCACTTTTTGTGTATACCTTACCTTGATTTGTACCTGCCTTTTTCAGGGCACAGACCGTATAAGTCTGCTCAGCACTATCCCCGCCCCCCAACCACCAGCCCCGCCTCCCAGCACCGGCTCTGGCACAGACCGTATAAGTCTGCCCAGCACCATCCCCGCCTCCCAACCACCAGCCCCGCCTCCCAATCTCGGCTAAGCTTCTGGGGATCCCTTCCTTCTGAGCAGGATTCCTTTATGTTTATCCCACGCATGTTTGAATTCCATTACCGTTTTCCTCTCCACCACCTCCTGCGGAAGGGCATTACAAGCATCCACCACTCTCTCCGTGAAAAAATACTTCCTGACATTTTTCTTGAGTCTGCCCCCCTTCAATCTCATTTCATGTCCTCTGGTTCTACCGCCTTCCCATCTCCAGATAAGGTTCGTTTGCGGATTAATACCTTTCAAATATTTGAACGTCTGTATCATAGCACCCCATTTCTCCTTTCCTCCAGGGTATACATTTTCAGGTCAACAGGTCTCTCCTCATACGTCTTGTAACGCAAATCCCATACCATTCTCGTAGCTTTTCTTTGCACCGCTTCCATTTTAACATCCTTCGCAAGATACGGCCTCCAAAACTGAACACAATACTCCAGGTAGGGCCTCACCAACATCTTATACAGGGGCATTAAAACCTCTTTTCTTCTGCTGGTCACACCTCTCTCTATACAGCCTAGCAATCTTCTAGCTACGGCCACCGCCTTGTCACACTGTTTCGTCGCCTTCAGGTCCTCAGATACTATCACCCCAAGATCCCTCTCCCCGTCTGTACCTATCAGATTCTCACCGGCTAACACATATGTCTCCCGTGGATTTCTACTCCCTAAGTGCATCACTTTGCATTTCTTCGCATTGAATTTTAATTGCCAAACGTTAGACCATTCTAGCTTCTGCAGATCCTTTTTCATGTTTTCCACTCCCTCCGGGGTGTCCACTCTGTTGCAAATCTTGATGTCATCCACAAAAAGGCAAATTTTACCTTGTAACCCTTAGGCAATGTCACTCACAAATATATTGAATAGAATCGGCCCCAGCACCGATCCCTGAGGCACTCCACTACTCACCTTTCCCTCCTCCGAGCGGACTCCATTCACCACCACCCTCTGGCGTCTGCCCGTCAACCAGTTCCTAATCCAGTTCACCACTTCGGGTCCTATCTTCAGCCCGTTTAGTTTATTCAAGAGCCTCCTGTGGGGAACCGTGTCAAAAGCTTTGCTGAAATCTAAGTAGATTATGTGGACCTCCAAACATGCTCACTTATTGGATTGAGGTTCTGAAATTTATTACGGAGGTTACTGGGGCGACATACCCAATGAAAATGGACCACTGTTTACTACATTTCAAACCTCAGGGGGTTCAGAACCCTATACACCAATTTGCTGGCCAAGTATTTGTGGCAAGGAAGATGGTTCTAGCTGCAGCTTGGAAGCAACCATCACTCCCTGGCCTTCAGAGAATCCTGCATAAACTGGACTACCTTTGCTTGATGTCGAAACTCACGGTGATGCGGACTGGCCTTCTGGTGCAACATAAGAAAATTTGGAACCCTTATGAACAATGGTTAACCTCACCACACATCTCTGGACAGTAATATATAACACTATGTCGTGACAGATAGAGCTGTCAGAACTCCTGGGAGGGGGGAGGGGGGGAGGGTGATGAGGATGACAAGGCTTGATTTGTGGAACTATTTTGGATGATTTCTGACTAGCATTCCTGTTGTAATAGAAATGTTCTATATACTGCAATGTTTTAAAAATTGAAAATAATAAAATAGATGGTGAAAAAAAATAAAATTTCCAAAGCAGAGTGAATCATAAAGGTAGAATAACATAAACTTTCCTCACAGCGAACAAACGGCCCAGAACAGAAGCAATAACCACACAAAGGAGGGAAGATCTCAACCTCCTGTAATAGAACAGTATGTAGAAATTCTGCAAACTGGTTTTCAACTTCTCCCGATGAGATACATATCTGCATGAAAGATCTGAACAAAAAACAATGTCAGACAGGGAGGTATCATGGATTCATCTGCTGTGACTAAAGGAAAGAAAATTACCAAGGTAAGAATCTAATTTTCCCTTCCTTGTCATCAGCAGCAGATGAATCCATTAACTGATGGGATGTACAAAAGCACTCCCTACTTACGGTGGGTACAGGCCACTCCGTGAGCAAGCACTTGCGCTCCAAAATGTGCGTCCTGCTTCGCTGCAACATCCAGCCTGTAATGCCGGACAAATGAGAGCTGAGAAGCTCAGGTAGCCGCACTACAGATCTCTTGAAGAGAAAGTGCAACCGTTTCAGCCCACGATGAGGAAATCGCTCTTGTGGAATGCGCCTTAAACGCTTCAGGTGGAGACCGTCCTGAAAGCAGGTACGCAGAAAAAATGACTTCCTTGAGCCACCGTGCTATAGTGGCCTTAGACACTGGACACCCGCGTCGAGGACCTGTCAACAATACAAAAAGGTGATCAGAAGTCCTGAAGTCATTTGACATCTGTAGATACTGCAACAGGGCCCTACAGACATCCAAAAGATGCAATTGCCCAAAGGAATCGGAAATCTTCCCTAGAAAGGAGGGAAGAAAAATGGGCTGGTTCAGGTGAAACGCTGAAACCACTTTAGGCAGGAAGGAAGGCAATGTACATACCGTAACTCCGGACTCCGAGAACTGTAGAAAAGGGTCCCGACAGGACAGCGCCTGAAGCTCAGACACGCGTCTAGTCAATGGCATGGCCACCAAAAAGACTGTCTTGAGAGTCACATCCTTCTCCGAAGCTCGCTTAAGCGGCTCGAAAGGCAAACGCTGAAAAGCCTTCAACACCAGTCCCAGGTTCCAGGCCGGACAAGGCAACTGCACGGGAGGGCGGAGCCAAAGCGCCCCTCTGAGAAATCGGACAATATCAGGATGAGCAGCAAGGGATAAGCCCGAGACTTTCCCTCGAAAGCATGCTGTGTTTTTTCCCCATCTCCTAGCCCTGATAGTGAGGGGAAAAACAATACAGCCTCATAGGCTGAGAAAAAATAATAAGAAAGAGAACTTAGACTCTGTTAGGCGCAGCCAGTAAATTACCTTTATTATTATCTCACAGAGCCAAAATATACAAACAATAGTTCTCTCCCTTGGAGCAGGTTGACAGTCAGCAATGCGCATCCACCTGAAAGACAAGGGACTGCTCAGCTAACATTTCCCGGACATCACATATATACTGTTACAAGTTCTGCTTTCCCAGAAATCAGATTTAGAAGGCTTTCCAACTACATTGTCTAGGGGTCATTTTAAACCCATTGTTATGCATGAAGGCACATGGAGAAAATGGGTCTTACCTGCTAATTTGCTTTCCTTTAGTCCCTTCAGACCTGTCCAGACTGATGGGTTATCCACTCTTACCAGCAGAAAGAGACTGAGAATTCCTGATTCCTAAGTGAGTCTATAACTGTGCTGTGCAGTACCTCAGAGAGTCAATATTTCTGTACAAAAGTAGAGTACTAATGCTCCAAATTGTCCCTTTCAATGCTCTGCTCAACCTTCCATTGCAAAGCATATTTGTGCTGCATCAGCTATGCTCACTCCAAAATTTGGCGGCATATTAGATTCCATTTTCTTTTTTTTTCTAAACATCAAACTATTCCAATGCATCTCAGCGCTGCCCAAGATAAACGACCCAACTGACGCAGCAACTCTAAGTCCACCAAAGGTTTGCACTCTCTCAGGAGAAACAACACAACAACAAGAATAACCTGATTAGGGCAGGTTCTGGGCCAGTCTGAAGGAACTAAAGGAAAGCAAATAAGACCTAATTCCTCCTTTTTAGTCATCCCTTCAAACCAGCCCAGACTGATGGGAAGTACCAAAGCGGTGAAGGTCATTGGTGGGACCCTCAAAGCCTCTCAGACGGGTGCCGAAGGTTATGTCCTGTCGAGCCTGAACATCTACTCAATAGTGTCACACAAAGGTATGCAGACAGGACCAGATCGCTGCTCTACAAATTTCTTGAGGTAGAACCAGTGAGCTCTCAGCCCACGAAGTCACCTGTCTTCTGGTGGAATGAGCATTAAGGGCTTCCAGAACCATCCTCCTGCTGAAGAGATAAGCTGATGCAATTGCTTCCTTTATCCACCTAGCCATTTTGGGATTGAAGCTGGCATGGGTAACCCATCCTGCCTGGGCCAGCTCCAATCCCAAAATGGCTGCTGCGACCCCCAGTGGCAATCTCACAAGATTGCTGCGAAGTTGCAGCAGCCATTTTCACTATGGAGATGGCATGGGCATGAGCATGTGGGGATCAATCCCGCCCCAACTCACCACTAGATCACTAGGGCTGTACCAGTGGCGTAGCCACAGGTGGGCCTGGGTGGGCCGGGGCCCACCCACTTAGGGCTCAGGCCCACCCAGCAGTAGCACACGTTTAGTGGTAGCTGGTGGGATCCCAAGCTCAGCCAGCTGAAGACTTCCTCCTGATGGTAACGAAAATGCTACTCTCCATGATACCTGCACCTGCGTATGTTCAGTTTTCAGCGCATGCCTGCTGCAGACTGCCAAGGTGGAAAGAAGAGTTTTCCCACCAGCTGAGATATTTTTTGGATGGTGGTTGGGGGGGGGGAGAGAACAATTGGTGCCCACCCAGTTCTTCCTTAGGCCCACCCAAAATCTGATGTCTGGCTACGCCCCTGCTGTACATTAGACCCCTTTTTAGGGGGAAAATGTTATTTCAGCTTATATTCAGATTGGTTTTTATTCAAGTATGTACAGTAAGCTATGAGCACCCCCAGCCCTTGAGGCTGGCATCCATAGTTATATTGTGCACTCTGGGAGCTCCAGATTCATGCCTCTGTTCAAGCTGGGAGAGTTCAGCCACAATCTCAGGCTGCGCCTTGTCTGACCCCAGAGCAATAGCCAGGAAAGAAACGCCTGCTGCAGCAGTCTCATATGGGCCCTGGCCCACTGTACCACCTCCTGAGTAGCAGCAATTGAACTCAGTACATAAAGATAATCTCAGGCCTGCAGACACCTTGCATGAAGGATGGACTGCAACTTCTGAACTCTCGCTGTTCACAGAAAGACTCAGCCTTGAGGTATATTAAACTGGACCCCCTCAGTACTCCAAGTTCTACAAAGGATTCAGATTGCTCTTGGCTGGATTAACAATCCAGCCCAATGACTCCAAAAACTGCACCATCCAAGTAGTGACTTGTCTGCTCTCCTGACTGGATTTCACTCAAATCATCCAAATACAGGTGCACTAGAATGCCCTCTTTTCAACGGGCCACCTTGGAGAACGTGTGAAGAGCTGCTGCCAACCCAAAATGGAACACACAAAATTTATAATGCTGCCCCAAAAGGGCAAAGCATAGAAATCAAAGATATAGGCCTCTATCAGGTCCAGGGAAGTAAGAAACTCCCCAGTTCTCACTGCCACAATGATGGAGTGAAGAGTTTTCATGCAAAATCTGGGCACTTTGAGGGTCCGATTCAACCCATTTTAAAATCTAAAATAGGGCAAAAAATCCCTTCCATGTTTGGAACCCCAAAATAAATTGACCATTACCCCAGCTACTTGCATGGAGCAGGGCTTACCACCCACAGCTGCACTAACCTTTGCAGCATTTCTCTGATGGCCCCCACGTTCCACCGAGATCAATAGGGGGACTCCAGAAAGGCATCCAGCAGTGAGCATGCAAACTCTCAGAGGTAGCCCTCGCAGATGATTTCAAGGACCCACTGGTCTGAGGTAATGTGGGCACACCTTCAATAAACGTTTTGATGCAACAGAACCAGAGTCTCTGCTGCCACGCTGCCCTATATGAAAGGACTGACAAAGATTGAAGTCCTTCAACCAGCCGATTTTTGTCGATCCTCTGGTTCAAAATACAGCTGCCAGACTACTTTGCAAGCTGAAAATGTCAGATCATATCACCCCTCTCAATTCATTTGCACTGGTAACCCCTCCACTATCGTGTTTCATTTAAAATGCTTACTTTGACTCACAAAACTCATTACTTAGGCCAATCGCCTTATCTATCTTCTCTCACAATACCATACGCTCGCTCCCGTCATCTGCATTCACTGCATTTAGTTCTGCCAAATCCGTCCATTATGAATCCACTCGATATACTGCATTCCTTTTTCTATCACCAATACTGTGGCATGATCATCCACCTAATATTCACTGTCAATCTTCTTTTGCCAAGTTTAAAACTCTATTAAAAACACATTATTTTAGACTGGCTTATAATGTTTTGCTATGATAGTACTCTCCCATGATCCTTTTCCCATAGTGGATCAGTGGGTCTGAGTGCTTTGTTGAAATTGTAGGATCAGTGGTGTGCAGTGACATTTGTAGCAGGGGATTCAGTAGATGAGCTAACCAGGGGTGTCCAACCTCATTCTTTTCTAGGTCAGGTTTTCAGGATTTCCACAATGAATATGCTTGAGATCTATCTGCATACAATGGAGGCACTGTATGCAAATAGATCTCAGGCATGTTCATTGGGGAAATCCTGAAAACCTGACTGGATTGTGGCTCTTTAGGACCAAGGTTGGAACCCTTGTGCTAAACATCAGTGCAATACATACCCTTAACCAAAGTTAATGTACTCACCGTTTGTGCTGGATGATGTCACGTCTTGGTCTCTTTCTGAGAGTCACCTATAATATTTGCCACTTCTCCTTTTGACTTCTGTGTTGATTAGAAGAATCGGAAGTTCTATATCACCACCACCTTTCTGAAATCTGTCCTTCAGAGTTACACAGACTGATATTATGTGGTGTAGAACTGCAGATTCCATGAAAAAATACTGAAGGCAGTCCAGCACAGCACAGCACTCAAGTCACTCACCTCTGTCACAAGCAGAGGAATCAGGTTGGATGACTCATGAAATTCCAGGGCACAAGGAGCCCCATTCACTAGCTCAAAGCTTTCCCTTTGCATTTTCTCCTCTCTTATGGCATGCCCACTGTCTTTCCCTCCAATCCATGTTTCTTGCCCACACCAGTACCTTGCTTGTTGCTTTCAAGACATTGCAAGTTGCAGATCAGAAGATGCAGATTGTGCTAAGGCATTTCCATGACTAGGGAGGGGGCAAGGGAATGAAAACAAAATTACCCATTCCTTGTTTTACTTAAAACAAACAAACAAACAAACAAACAAACAAACAAACATTATCCATAAAGCAAGCAGGTGTAAATCCATGGATGATTTTCAAGAGGACCAAAAATTAAAGCAAAGATACTCAGACACTGAAAGTGTGTTGGCAATCTGTTTACAGTGATATTAAAGATAAACTGAACTGAATACCAAATAGAAATAAGTAAATAGTTTTATTATAATATGTCCCATGCCCCTGTAACAAAAAATCAGAAGTACTATTGTGAGCATGATGAGAATATCCACTGACTGAACCTAAGGAACATTCGGAAGCCTAAGTTATGCACGATATCTGTGGGGGCGGTTCGGTACCGTTTTTTCCTGGTCACATTCCAAGCTGGCACCAAGAGAGCGCCAGTCGTGAGAAGAGCCACTTAATCTCTGGATGGCGGGTGTTGTTTGAGGGCGTTGTTGGTTCTCCCCAGTTTTTATTTGCTCCTTCCACCACCCAGCCCGCTGATAGCCTGCCCGACCTGTTGCCAGGTGGGCGGTTTTACCGCCCATTGGGCGGTTTTCCGCGACCCCGCCGCGGAAATTTTTGACCCGCGGCGGGTTGCGGTTTGTTTTGGGCTTCTCTTTTTTGTGTTTTGGGTGGTTTTTTGGCGGTTTTTTCGGCCGCGGGGGGCGGGGTTAGTGACGTTTTGGGCGGGGTTAATGACGTTCTGGGCGGGGCCGATGACGGTGGGGCGGGGTTGATGACGGCGGGGGCGGGGGTGATGACGCAGGGGTGGGGGTGTCAGGGGCGGGGTTTGAGTTTGGGCGGGTTTTGGGCTGGATTTAGGCTGGTTTGGGTGGGAAAAATTTTTTCCACCTGGCAACCCTTCCAGCCCTCACACAGAACAGCAGAAGCAGCATGTAGCATGCTCTGTGGCATCCCTCTTCAAAGGCCTGTGAAGAGAGATGCCACGGAGCATTGCTGCTTCAAAAAGTCGGGTCTGTGAAGAGAGATGCCGCGAACGTGGAGCATGCAGCTTCTGCTGTTCTGTGCGAGAGCTCAGAGCTGGAAGGTCGGATGGGCTATCAGCAGGCCAGGCATGAAGAAGCAAATATAAACAGCCTCGAACAGCGCCCGTTGCTGTTCTGCATGAGAGCTGTGCTGGCACAGGCAGGATCGGGCTGTCCGTGTGCAGGAAGGAGGCAGAAAATTGCAGAAAACAGAAGCCTTTTGGGGGGCAGGTGAGGAACTAGCAAAAGTTTTTAAAAAGCCCTTGGGGTGGCTAGAAATATTGGGGGGGGGGGGGAGGGAAGGCATTTGCCCCCATAGTGAAGCCTGAAGCCTAGTTCTCTGGCTTACCAAATCCAAAGTGCTCCAATTCAGTCGCGCGGCCACCATGGCAGGTTACTGCCTTTGTGGGGGAGGTCACAAGTTGTTTCTGAAGTTGAAATGGAAGCTCTAGACTTTTCAAATGGCACCTAGAGCTTCTATTTTCAACTTCAGCACAACTTTAAAGTACCCCGTTCCTGATGAAGCCGAGTTCTAGGTGAAATGGGTCCCCCCAAGTTCTTTTGTTATGCTGATTTTGATTTAAGTCGCCTGAGAAAGTGACTGCATAAAGGAAATGTGAGGGATGACTCATTTTTCATTAGTTATTTAAGGCATACAATTTTGAGCCTGTGTAAGTGGAGTATTTTTGTGCCCAATGATAGAACCGTCTGTGTGTATTAATCAATGTAAATAATATATAACACGTGCTAAACCATAGGTAGTTTACCTACGGTTTCTGAGGGCTTTTTTCTCCACTTTTCCAATTTAGCACTGATTATTTTGCTGCTAGAGCTTCTTTTGGTATTAGGTCACCAACCCCCTCCCACCCTAAAAAAAAATTAAAATATTTTTTTGCCAGCCTCTATGCCACCCTCAAATGTCATACCCAGCTCCATGACAGCAGTATGCAGGTCCCTGGAGCAGTTTTAGTGGGTACTGCAGTGCACTTCAGGCAGGCGGACCCAGGCCCATTCCCCCCACCTGTTACACGTGCTGGTAAATGTGAGCCCTTCAAAACCCACCCAAAACCCACTGTAGGTATATATGTAGGTGCCCCCCTTCACCCCTTAGGGCTATGGTAGTGGTGTACAGTTGTGGGGAGCGGGTTTTGGGGGGGAGGTTGGGGAGCTCAGCACCCAAGGTAAGGGAGCTATGCACCTGGGAGCAATTTCTGAAGTCCACTGCAGTGCCCCCTAGGGTGCCCAGTTGTTGTCCTGGCATGTGAGGGGGACCAGTGCACCATGAATGCTGGCTCCTCCCACGACCAAATGCCTTGGATTTGGTCATTTTTGAGATGGGCGTCCTGGTTTCCATTATCGCCGAAAACTGGGGACGACCATTTCTAAGGTCGACTTAAATGTTGAGATTTGGGCGTCCCCGACTGTAATATCGAAACGAAAGATGGACGCCCATCTTGTGTCGATAATAGCGGTTTCCCCGCCCCTTCACCGGGACATCCTTAGAGATGGGCATCCTTAGAGATGGTCGTCCCCGTTCTATTATGCCCCTTCATGTGTTTTTGCCTCCAATGCAATCTTTTTTTCAAAGTCCTTCTTAGCCTTCCTTATCATCATTTTGCATTTGACTTGCAATTCCTTATGCTGCTTCTTATTATTTTCAGTAGGTTCCTGCTTCCATTTTTTGAAGGATTTTCTTTTAGCTGTAATAGCTTCCTTGACCTCACTTTTTAACCATGCCGGCTGCCATTTGGTGTACCTCCCTCCTTTTTTAATACACGGAATATATTTGGCCTGGGCTTCCAGGATGGTGCTTTTGAACAGCATCCACGCCTGATGTATATTTTTGACCATCGCAGCTGCTCTTCTAAGTTTTTTGTTCACCGTTCTTCTCATTTTGTCATAGTTGTCACGCTTCTCACGGAAACTCTGGGTTTGTGAGTCCTTGGACCACTGCCAGTGCCGAGGAGCAGCAGTGGCAGGCAAAACCACCCCCAATCCAGAGACAAGGCAGGACAGGACTGGAACCTCGGACTGGAGTTGCAGCAGAGGCAAACAAGGTGGGACAGGCAGAGCAGGAACAGCTAGACTTCACCTGCGCTTGACCGCCGTTCCCAGGAATTGAGCCCCTGGGTGCAGGCGGCCAGCAGGACTTACAAGACAGAGCAGGAACTGGATACCAAGAAGAAACACACAACAGAGTCAGGACTAAAAGCTGCCAGGCAGCCACTAAGACAGAAACACAGACAGGTAAGAGTCAGGACTGAAAAAAGGAACATAGACACAAGACAAGGAAATGCAGACCAGAAACAAGAATAGGAACTAAGCAATAAAACCAAAGCTAACTACACACAAACAAACTAGAACCAGGCAAGAAACTCAGATTAGAACTGGACTAAGCAGAAGTGCACAGAGCACACCCACATACCAGGGACCTTAGATGATGCAAAGGCATCCAACCGATTCTTTTGCCAGCTTCTTGCTTTCAATATACCTAAAAAAGATTTTTACTATCAGGCTTATTTTCAAAACAGAAGGACTCCCATCTTTCGACACAAATCGCACGATGGGTGTCCTTCTCTTAGGGTCGCCCAAATCGGTATAATGGAAAGCCGATTTTGGGCATCCCCAACTGCTTTCCGTCACAGGGGAATGACCAAAGTTCCCAGGGGCATGTCAGAGGCTTAGCAAAGGTGGGACTTGGGCATGCCTAACACATGGGCGTCCTCGACCCATAATGGAAAAAAAAGGGCGTCCCTGATGAACACTTGGACGACTTTGCCTGGTCCTTTTTTCTTACGACCAAGCCACAAAAAGGTGCCTGAACTGACCAGTTGACCACCGGAGGGAATTGGGGGGTGACCTCCCCTTACTCCTCCAGTGGTCACTAACCCCCTCCCACCCTCAAAAAACATTTTTTAAATATTTTTTGCCAGCCTCTAATATCATATCCAGCTCCATGGCAGCAGTATACAGGTCCCTGGAGCAGTTTTAGTGGGTGCAGTGCACTTCAGGCAGGCAGACCCAGGCCCATCCCCCCTACCTGTTACTCTTGTGGTGGTAAATCTGAGCCCTTCAAAACCCACCGTGCCCCCCCTTCACCCATATGGTGCACAGTTGTGGGTAGTGGGTTTTGAGAGGGCTCAGCACACAAGTTAAGGGAGCTATGTACCTGGGAGCTTTTTCTGAAGTCCACTGCAGTGCCCCCTAGGGTGCCCGGTTGGTGTCCTGGCATGTCAGGGGGACCAGTGCACTACGAATGCTGGCTCCTCCCATGACCAAAGGGCTTGCATTTGGTCGTTTCTGAGATGGATGTCCTTAGTTTCCATTATCGCCGAAAATCAGAAACGACCAAGTCTAAGGTCGACCATCTCTAGGGACAACCTAAATTTCAAGATTTGGACGTCCCCGACCGTATTATCGAACGAAAGATGGACGCCCATCTTGTTTCGATATTATGGGTTTCCCTGCCCCTTTGCTGGGACGTCCTGCGAGGACATCCTCAGGAAAACTTGGGCGCCCCTTCGATTATGCCCCTCACGGTTTTTGCCTCCAATGCAATCTTTTTTTAAAGTCTCTCTTTGTCTTCCTTATCAGCACTTTGCATTTGACTTGCCATTCCTTATGCTGTTTCTTATTATTTTCAGTCAGTTCCTTCTTCCATTTTCTGAAGGATTTTCTTTTAGCTCTAATAGCTTTCTTCACCTGACTTTTTAACCATGTCGGCTGCCATTTGGTCTTCCTTCCTCCTTTTTTAACACGTGGAATACATTTGGCCTGGGCTTCCAGGATGGTATTTTTGAACAGCATCCACGCCTAATGTAAATTTTTGATCTTCGCAGCTGCTCCTCTAAGTTTTTTTTTCACCGTTCTTCTCATTTTATCATAGTCTCCTTTTTGAAAGTTAAATGCTAACACATTGGATTTCCTGTGTGTACTTACTCCAAAGCCAATATCAAATCTGATCATATTATGATCACTTTTATCAAGCGGCCCTAGCACCATTACCTCTTGCACCAGATCATATGCTTCACTAAGGACAAGGTGTACAATTTTTCCTTCTCTTGTCGGCTCCTGTACCAGCTGCTCCGTAAAGCAGTCCTTGATTTTGTCAAGGAGCTTTACCTCCCTAGCATGCCCTGATGTTACATTTACCCAGTCAATATCGGGATAATTGAAATCACCCATTATTATTGTGTTGCCCAGTTTGTTTGCATCCCTAATTTCCTTTAACATTTCTGCATCCGTCTGTTCATCCTGGCCAGGCGGACAGTAGTACACTCCTATCACTATGCTTTTCCCCTTTACACATGGAATTTCAATCCACAGGGATTCCAAGATGTGTTTTGTTTCCTGCAGAATTTTCAGTCTATTTGATTCAAGGCTCTCCTTAATGCTACCCCTCCACCATATCACTACGATCATAGGCGCCGACTCCGTGTGTGCTGTGGGTGCTCGAGCACCCCCAATATTTCACTCACCGGAAGTTCGTTCCCTCCCTCCCTCCTCCCATCGAGTTCCAGGCCCCCTCCCTCCAAAGTTTAAAAGTCATCTATTTTACCTCGTCGGGGTTAGGGCAGCAGCAGCAGTAATAAGCATGCAGGCTCGGCTCGGTGCCTGCATGCTTTTTACTACTGCTGCTGCCACCCTAACCCTGATGAGGAAAGATAGATGACTTTTAAAATTCGTAGGGAAGGGGCCTGGAACTCGGAGGGAGGGAGGAAGGGAGGGACGACGACCCTGGAACTGGGAGGGAGGGAGGGGGCCCTGGAACTTGGAGGGAGGGGGGAGGGAAAGGAGAGAGAGAGACGGGGGAGGGATGGGGCCTGAAACTTGAAGAAAGGGAGGGAGGGGGCCTGGAATGGGAGGGACTGGAACTGAAAAGAGGGCGGGAGGGGAGCCTGGAACTCAGAGGGAGATTGAGGGGGGACAGGGGAGGGAGGGAGGGATGAGGGGGAGGGGGAGGAGGGAGGGGTCAAGGGGAGGGAGTCGGGGGGGGGGGGGGAATGCAACACCTATAAAAAAAAAAATTCAGCATCCCCAATCATTTTGAAAAGTTGGCTCCTATAACTATGATATAATTTGTACCTCAGTATGACAGTGTCCCACTGGTTATCCTCCTTCCACCAGGTCTCAGAGATGCCTTTTATATCAAATAGGGCTTCGTTAAAATCAAGTATTTACTGGTGTCTTTGGCACAATTTTACATACTGCTCAAAGATTTACTGCTAAACATTTCTGCAAGCAAGTCTCACAAACAGGAAATTGGTATGTCTTCTTCCTCGGGAGAAAAAAGGAAGAAATGTGATATACAGTCTCCTGAAAAGATGGCGCCGAACAGGTCTAACGTGTACCCTTCTGAAGCTGTTCTTGAAGAACTAAAGGCATTAAGGGATCTCACTGCAAAGCACTTTGAAACAACTTGCAGCTTGAAAAACAATCTCTTGGCACTTATAATGTCTGTCTCCATTTTCAAACAAGATTAGAAGCAGTAGAAAAACACTCAGAACAAACCGCCACAGATTTACAACAACATGTGCACTTAACAACCGACAAACTTCTCTACTTGGAAAAACAGCTAGAAGATCTTGCAAACAGAAGCAGGAGAAACAATATCCAAATTTTGGGCTTACCAGAACAATCAGAAGGATCTGATTTACCACTGTTTTTAAGCCAGGGGCGTAGCCAGACAACAGATTTTGGGTGGGCCTAGACAAGAAGTGGGTGGGCACCAAGTGTTCTCTACCCCCCCCCCCCCCACCACCACCACCACAAAAAAAAAAAAATCTCTGCTGGCGAGAAAACGCTTCTTTCCACCTTGACAGTCTGCAGCAGGCATGCCCTGAAGACTGAGCATGCACAGGTGACAGTATCTAGGAGAGTAGCATTTTCATTACCATCAGGGGGAGGTCTTCAGCTGGTGGAGCTGGGGATCTCCACCAGCTACCACTAAACGTGTGCTACTGTTGGGTGGGCCTGAACCCTAAGTGGGTGGGCCCTGGCCCACCCAGGCCTACCTGTGGCTACGCCACTGTTTTAAGCACATGGCTCCTGAAAATCTTGCGTTTATCACCTGAAACAGTTCTTGAATTGGAGCGTGCACACAGATCTCCGGGGAAGATTAAGTACAATGCTAAGACATCGCGCCCTATAGTTGCAAAACTACATCGATATCCTCAAGCTCTATTAATTTTGACAACAGCAAGATCCATTTCATCTCTGATTTTTGAAGGCAGAAGGATAAATATTGACCCAGATCTATCGAAAACCACTGCACAGAAACAGAAGCAGTTTCTATGAGAGCACAACTTAAAGAAAAAAGACCAAGGTTTGGATTACAATACCCTGCAAGGATGATTATCACATTAAACAACATCACCGGAGTCTTTGACTCTCAGGAATCCTTACAACTATTCCTGGATAAAAGGGACAGGGAAGGTATGGCTAGATTAGTTAATCTCTATGCATATATTCTTTTTTTTCTCACTCTGCTGAGCTGTTTCATGCTCTAGTAGGTCATGTGCTGGTGGCTGTTTACTCACTGCAATGGTATTGAAACTTTTGCTAGTCACAGTTTCCTTTTTTTTTTTAATGCAAATTCTCTTTTCATGGACAAATGACAACGACTTTTGTTATGTTGATTTTCTAGTACTTGAATGGAAATGACTTCAGTGACAGAGTAACGCTATTGACTAGCTTGTTTTTGTATGTTTTCACCTACTTCTACAAAAGGCAAATTTTTCACTTTGAAACTATACTAAAATTGTTATTATTAGATATATAACTTCAGTTATATTAATTGTCACCAAATTTTATTAGGCCTGGGAGTTCTCCTTGCCTGCTGTTCATTTCTAATATCCTCTTACACCCATCTATTTTTCTCAAGCTGAGCTCTCAGCTCTTAGCTCTTTCTTCTTATGGCTTTTGTCTTTCCTTACATGAATCCAAGCTATACTTTTCTTTCTAACGTAATTGCTGGATGTAATAGTAGCAATATGATGATGTATATTTGTCATCCTTCACTAGGATATACACAATATTTGAAATGGAAAATGTTTCATATAAAATTTTGCAACACTTTTAATGTTTTTTCAGATCTTAACATACTTTCACAACATGGCTCACAATATAAAAAATTATACTAAGTTTATTTCTTGGAATGTGCATGGGCTCCGGCACCCAATAAAAAAGGGGAAAATATGTTTAGCTCTTTAAAAAATGAAAGCACAAATCATGTTTTTACAAGAAACACATCTCCCGGACATGCATCTTTTTATCAAAACTGGTAATTGGTTAGGTGAATTCTACCAGTCTCCATCTGATGGTAAAAAGGGAGGAGCTGCTATTATATTTGATAAAAAATTAACAGTTAACCTTCAAAAAGAAACAAAAGATGCAGGGGGACGATGGCTTCTGTTAAATATAGCTGTAAATTGTTTAAAACTAAAGTTGTTCAATGTTTATGCCCCTAACAAAGATGACCCTTCTTTTTTTTATACAATAGCTGAAAAATTGGCAGAATACCCTCCAGTTCCCATTATCACAGCCGGTGATTTAAATATGCCTCTAGATACATGGTTAGACAGACAATCCAATACAATTTACCATATACCTAAAGCACACATTGCCTTACTCTCTATGATAAATACATATCATCTGATTGATCCATTGAGACGGTTTCACCCAGATTCCAGAGAATACTGTGTTTTTTCTAATCCTCACCATCTATATATATAAAAGGCACCACTGAAGCCTCCAGCCGGAAGTGTGAAGCGCCAGAGATATCCGGTTTCCCCATGAGTGAAGGAAAACAGCACAGCACGAAATCTCACACAGTGAAGGACTCAGAGGGGGGAGGGGAGAGAGATGCCCTCACTCTCTCTCTAACAAAAACACAGAACAACAGGAAACAACACTGAAGGACTGGACTCGGAGGGGGGAGGGGGAAGGGGAGGGAGAGAGGGCAGAGGGCAGGGACACACACACTCACTCCCACATGCACACTCTGAAGAAAACCTTGCTAGCCCCCGTTTCATTTGCATCAGAAACGGGTTTTTTTTTTACTAGTAGTTTAACAAGAATTGATTTTTAAATTTCTAATAATTTACTGGAACCAACCATTTCTTCAGACATATTGTAATATATGGTAACATATATTAAATGTTTTTTCCTGGGGCTCTGGGGGGGCTTGTTCCAGGGTTTTGGTGGAGGCTGCTGGCTGGAAAAGGTTTAAAGTTTAGTTTGGGAATTGTTAATGGAGTTAGCTGAAGAAAGTGTGAGATGTTTCTTAAATGTGGTTTTATTTTTCAAGAAATAAACCATGATTAAGTGGGGATTGTACTTTAAAATGTTCCTTTCTGTTTTGGGTACAAGTCAGGTTAAAATTGACTTTGAAATTCTCTTTATAGGAAGTTTTGCATTTACTTCTATGGTTGAGGGAGATTCTAAACAGATCAGAAAAAAAAACTGTCTTTCTCTGACAAGCTGATTGGTTGAGTGATGTCAGATCCTCTAGGTGGGGGTGAGTTGCCAGGGAGACTGGAGTGAGCAGAGAGACCAGGGCTGTGAACATGGATTGAGAAAGAAAAAAACGTATAGTGTGTGTCTGTGTAAAAGTAAGAATAAAAGTATGGATTTTGTGAGTTTAAAGTGAAATGTGATATTGAAAAAGGGTACTTTAATATTGAAAGTGAGTGAAGGTGAGCTTTGGTGATTTGAGCTTAAAAGTGAGTACTTCAATAAACAGACTGCCTTTTTCATTATTGTGTTGCTGAATACATGTGGGGAAAAACATGTATTTTGGGTGGGAGAGAGCTGTACTAATAGAAAGCTGTGAGAAGTTTTAAACCAAATTTAGGTTGGTTTGGAGTGAAACAGAGGTATGTATGTCCCAGCATGCAGTGAATGGAATGATTAAGTTCTAAGGGAATTTAAGGTCATGGAAGGTGGAATGAGAATCTGTAGGCTCAGGTATTAAGTGGACACATGGCTGCCTACTCTTTTTAGAATAGGGGAAACAGTTGAGACTCAGGTTCTGAGAGACTGTGATTTCTGCTGGTAGTTATACTAAGTGAAAGAAACTATAAGGGTGTCAGGAAAAAGTGTGTAAGGATTTTAACTCTAACACAGGGGAAGGACTGAGAGGTGAATCTGTGATTTTAAGAATGAAGCCATTAAGCTGTGTCTGGGGGGAAGGTGTGTTGTTTGTGAGAGTTCTGAGTTCAGTGCAAGCAAGGTTTGGAATCTGACTTCAGAATAAAGAAAATCCAGCACTGCTGTTGTCTGAGTGTGCTGTATTCTCCAGATTGATCTGATAGCTGTGAAGGGAAAAGTTATGCTTTTATTTGAAGTCTGGGAGATGGAATGTTGAAGCCTGCTGGATTTTAGACTAGGGAAACAACAGTGAGAAATAGGTTTTCTAGTGAGAAAACCTTTAACTTATTTTATTTCAATTAGAGAGTTTGGCCACAGTATTGAGAATTGGTTAATAGTCACCAGAGCCTGAACAAGAACAGAGGGAGTTCAAGGGTCTTGCCTCCATTTATTTTCTTTATAAGTGAGGTTTAGGGAGAAGAAATCTGGGGGAGTCATCCTCTGAAGGGTTCCAGATGAGCTCCAACGCAAGAAAGACATCACCTAAATAAATTCAACCACAGCTAAGTGACATTGCCAAGGGTGTTGAAAGAAATATATTATTTTTTCACAACATTTTAAGGGAAACAAAGGAACAGACCATCAGATCTTAAAAATCTATGAGATCCCTGCAAAAACACCAATAGTGCACACAAAGAGACCAATTTCTACATCAGGAAAGAGAATAACCACAAATATCTGATTTTGATAAAAGACAATTTAAATACATATCTGAAAAGGTTCTTTTCCGCCTTTTTAGGTGAAACAGACAAAGTTAAGGGTATACATGTAGTTCTACATTTGAATGTTGAATATGTTATTGTAGTTCTATTAAGCTTCACACTAATTGTGAATTTGAGTTTATTTGAATGAAAATTTGCTTGCATTTGTATTCAATAAAGAAAGAGATAATTTGCAAATCTGAAAGTTTGGTCCTTCCATTTCAGGAACAAATCCTAAATTTAGATTCTTTTCCTCCTTTATTCTTTGAGAGTAAAGGACGAGGTTAGTTTATTTGTTCCACTCCCTCGGCTGTGAGTGTGTGTTCCCTGGATATTCGCCACGACTACAACCATCAGGTATCTGGGAGCACATCACTACAGTCCAGCCGAGAGGGGTGGTAACAATATCTCCAATTACAATTTCAGATCTTGCAGCAATCTCTATTACTCTTCAACTTAATGCATCTACTTCATTAAAAAACCCTTCTGGAGACTTACTATATTACATTGTAAGCTCTGTCGAGCAGGGACTGTCTCTTCATGTTCAAGTGTACAGCGCTGCGTACATCTAGTAGCACTATAGAAATTATGAGTAGTAGTAGTAATTATTAATGGATGATAGCTACAAGAACAGAATTAAAAATGCAATTGTTGATTTTTCTTTTGCCTATAATCAAGATCCTAACATAAACCAAATCACAATTTGGGAAGCTTTTAAGGACACTATAAGTGGAGAATTCATGCTATCTCTGCACACCAAAATAAAGAAAGATAAACACCTTACAGGATAAGAGAATGAATTAAAATTACTGGAAAAAAAATATATTGTTATCTCCTAATCCAAACATTCTCAATTCCATATATCAAACCAAATACAAATATAACAGATTATGGAGTATAAAAGCTGGCCATGAGATCTTTATTCGCAATCAATCCCAGTATGCTGAACAGAATAAATGTAGTCAAATGCTTGTTATCAGAAAAGGAAAATAATTAAAACACAGATACCTACAATAAAGCAAAAAAATTCAGATATTTCTTATACTAAAACAAAAGATATACTTGAAGCTTTTCACAAATTTTATACAGAACTTTATCAATCAGAAACTTCATATGCCCAATCTCAACTACAAAATTTTCTAAATAATATCTCTTTCCCTTCCTGGTCCACAAAAGAAAGAGACTCACTCCATTCCCCTATAACTGATCAAGAAATCTTAATCTCGATTAACCAATTGAAGTCTAGGAAAGCACCTGGACCAGATGGGAGGGGCATAATGGAACAGAAACGCCTATCTCCATGGGCGTTTATCTCCGAGAACGGGTCCGTGAAGGGGCGGGGCGGATCGTATTTTTTAAAAGAAAAAGACGCCCATGTTTTATTCGTCAAGGTGTGAGCTGGGCGTTTTTGCTTTTCAGCGATAATGGAATATGAAATCGCCCAGCTCAAAAACGAATAAATCCAAGGCATTTGTTCGTGGGAGGGGCCAGGATTCATAGTGCACTGGTCCCCCTCACATGCCAGGACACCAACCGGGCACCCTAGGGGGCACTTTTACAAAAACCAAATAAAAGGTAAAAGAGCTCCCAGGTGCATAGCACCCTTCCCTTGGGTGTTGAGCTCCCCAAATCCCCCTCAAAACCCACTGCCCACAAGTCTACACCATTACTATAGCCCTAAGGGGTGAAGGGGGACACCTACATGTGGGTACAGTGGGTTTGGGGGGGTTGGACGACTAGTAGCACTAAGCAGCACAATTGTAACAGGTAGGGGGGGGGATGGGCCTGGGTCCACCTGCCTGACGTCCACTGCACCCCCTAACAACTGCTCCAGGGACCTGCATACTGCTGCTTGGGAGGAGGGTATGACATTTGAGGGTGAAAGTAAAAAGTTGTGAAACATCATTTGTTGTGGTGGGAGGGGGTTAGTGACCACTGGGGGAGTCAGGGGAGGTCATCCCCGACTCCCTCTGGGGGTCATCTGGTCATTTAGGGCACTTTTGGGGGCCTTATTCGTCAAAAAACAGGGTCCAGGAAAAGTGTCCTAAATTCTAGCTCAAAACTGTTCCAGTATCGGCGAAGGGCGCCCATCTCTGTTCGCCCGATAACCACGCCCCAGTTCCGCCTTCGATACGCCCCCGTCCACTTTGTCCGCATCCGCGACGGAGTGCAGTTGAAAGCGTCCAAAGTTCGGCTTTCGATTATACCGCTTTATTTGTTTTTGTGAGAAGAACGCCCATCTCCCGATTTAGGTCGGAACTTGGGCGTTATTCTCGTTCGATTATAAGCTGGATGGTCTTCCTAGCGAATTTTATAAAGTATTTAGTAAAGATTTAATTCCTAACCTTCTTAATTTATTTGAACAACTAGAAAATTACTCTTCATTAAAAACACTCATTAAAAACACTCTGAGGCAGTTATCACTATTATACCTAATAAGGATCCTACACAGATCTCCAATTATCGGCCAATATCTCTATTAAATGCATATTACAAAATATTTGCAAAAATCCTATCTAATCTTTTACGTTTAATCATTGGCTCTGTTATTCACTACAATCAAGTTGGGTTTATGCCAGGGAGAATAATTACCAACAATGCCCGCTTGTTTCACCAGATTTCCTTGCTTGCTAAATCTCTAGATCAACCTGTTATAGCAATGGCTATTGATGCTGAAAAAGCATTTGAGAGAGTAGAATGGAACTTCGTATTCTCTGTCCTTTATAAATTTAGAGCACCAGACTCTTTCATCAATAAAATTAAAATGCTGTACACTAAGAGGTCACGTGATCGCCATGGTCGGGAGCAGACGCAGTAGAGTGTAGCTCCTACGACTTTCCCGCTGATCCGAGCATAATCGGCTTATTTGGCTGCAAATTCCCACAAACAGAAGTTGGGAGTAAAGAGATTTGAGTGGAGGTGGAATCTCATTCGAGCAGCTTGAGGAACTATGACATTGAAGCCGCCAAGGAGAGAGTGAGAGAGGCAGAGGCCAGCTCATTCTAAAATGGCAGATACATGTGGTGACTCGAGCCCCCAGCAAAATGGTATGTGGATCTCTGAGTTGGTGGCATATGGGCAAACTTAGATGAGCTGGCACAGAAAATAACAGCTGGGACAGGCCATTTTCAGAAGATGTGGTCAGAGATATTCTGCAAAAATAGTCATTTTCAGTAAAACAGGTGAAAGAAAACGGAACTTTGTGAGGAGCTGACCGAAACTAGAGGACTGAGAAGACATTGTGGTCGAAAGTGAGAAATTGCTAAATAGATTAGACGAAATTGCAGAGAATTGCAAAAATATGACTGATAGGTGCTAATGAAAAAGATAGGACACAAAAGGATATATAAACTGACAGCAAAGAGCAATCTTGGAAGAATTCAGATACTTTGTTAACTGATTGAGTTACAGTTTGAGCTTCCTATGAGAAATCCTATGCTTGTATTGCTTTCCTTATTCATCCTGTATTGCATTTATGTGGTGAGTATAATAATAAAAACTTAAAAGATAATTTCTCATATCCACTGTATTTATTCTAATTATTATCGCTATAATTATTCAGAGTAAGTGCATTGCTCTGGGTACCTGGGAGTCTAGATAAATGAGGAAAAATATATCCTGATGCAGCCTTGGGTGGTTAATTCATCCCTAGCCTTCTGTGGCTGGACCACAGGCCTGGGAGGGATTAATACACCCTAAAATATTTACATTAACTAGCCATTAAGCCCATTAAAATGGGCGAGATTTCCAGCTACCCTCCTCGCCGCCGCTCCCTCTCCCCTCCGTGCCGGGCCCCCTGCACTGACCTCACAGCGCCTCTCACCTCCATGTGGAAGCGCTGCTGCAGCGCTTCCACATGGAGGTGAGAGGCGCTGTCAGGTCAGTGCAGGGGGCCCGATATGGAGGGGGGGCGGGAGCGGCGGCGGGGGAGGGGGGAGGTTGGTGTGCGTGATGTTCGTTTCCAGGCTCCAGCTGCAGTGGCAGGGTCTGACAGTCCGACTCCGTTTCCCTCTCTGTTCCGCCCTCTGACGTCATCACGTCTTGACGCGAGGGCGGGACAGAGAGGGAAGTCTCTACTGCGCATTTGCAGGTGAGTCGGTCACTTGCCATTTATATGTTTGATTGGTGACTAACCCGACTGCTGATAGAGGGGAATTCTGTGCCCTTAAAATCTGGAAATCCCCGGCTTTTTATCAGTCTTTGTCTAAATTTAATCTCCTCACAATTTGTTATGCCTTTTTCAATTTCCTCTATTGTTTTCACATTTTTATCCTTGTAGTTTGAGAAGTTACAGCTGGCTTCTTGTTGCAAGTACAAAGGCTACTAAACATTTCCTATTTCAAACCTTTTTTACTGCAGTTTTAAAAGTTAGGTAATTTTCCCTTCACATAGAAGTTCTCAAATTTTACCTTGAGTTCTTCATTTCTCTATAGTCTGATAATTTTGGCCTCCAGGACATCTCATTTTAAGAGCTGGTCCTTGCTTCTAAATTGCCAAAAATCCTTTTTCACATATATATGGCACATATATATGGGTATTCTGTTGTACTTCAAGTTTCTTGTAATGGATCCAAGGGAGGAAATTTTTTGGAGACGTCCATCTAGATTGACCTCCCGCGGGAGGTGGTGGAAATGAAAGCGGTAACAGAATTCAAACACGCGTGGGATAAACATAAAGGAATCCTATTCAGAAGGAATGGATCCTAAGGAGCTTAGCCGAGATTGGGTGGCAGAGCCAGCCTGTGGTGGGAGGCGAGGATAGTGCTGGGCAGACTTATACGGTCTATGCCCTGAAGAGGACAGGTACAAATCAAAGTAGGGTGTACACAAAAAGTAGCACATATGAGTTTGTCTTGTTGGGCAGACTGGATGGACCATGCAGGTCTTTTTCTGCCGTCATTTACTATGTTACTATGTTTAGAACTGGGGTACAACTTTGCCCCTTGAGTTTATAGTTTTATTGATTATTGTCCCGGGCGGGCGTGAGGCCCTCTGCGAGCCCCGAGGACAACCGCTCCTCTATTCACTGTCTCTCGCAGGACGTCTGAATACAAGAAGGGGGTTTTGCATATTCCCATTGTGAGCTCCATGCCAGTTGAGTGAGTCCTGGAATTCGAGGCATACCCTTAGAGAGTAGTGATTTTACACCGGTCGAGAGATTCTCAGGTAAACAGTTGTGCGTATAAGCCGATTGAGTGATTCTCAGCTGTCCCACGGTAGAGTGATTCCTGCATGGACTACTATCCCTGAAGATTGGTGAGTATTAATTTTATTTACCTGTATATTATTTGCTATAAGTTTTGGTTCAGAATAAGCTCTTACCCACCCACTATGTCCGCAACATCTTTAGATACACTTTTAAAATTCTTCCCTTCTGAAAAAAAGAATTCACACGCATTTGTGAAAAATGGTTTAAGAAATGGAATAAAAATGACAAGGACCTAAAGTGGCCTGTCTCCGGCTCTTTTGAGCCTGCTAAGTTACGGGCATTAATTGCCTACAATGATTCCCATAAAACCGGGAAATCTAGATCCAAGCATCTTGACACAATCAATAAATGGATCCTTATTGGAGATCAGGATGCTGACCATAAATCTCTACCCGACTCCCATATCGGTTCACCTCCACCTTTGGAAGCGACCGCGCCCTTAGCGTCACCTCCTTATGAGCCTGCACTTTCCACACCCGCTCACAAATTGTTAACCTGCGGCACAGCTGTTGGCTATACCACCATTCCCGTGGGCTACTGTGACCAACCTTCAGCCGCTGAGCCAACACTTACAGACCCATCCCTACTCCCTGAACCCCTTACCTTCATTACTCTTGATAGCCCTTCTGCGGTTCACATCTCTGGCACAGTGGATCTATCCCCACTTCCCTCCCAATTGCAGCCCAGTGGCCCCGTTGCTGTTATGCCCTCTGCACCTGGGGCCGGATCGCAGCCTCTTGCGCCTGGACCTCTGCCTCTTTCTGCGGAACACAATCCAGTTCTGCCTCACCCTTTGCTTGTGCCCTCTCCTCCAAATTCGTGGAAGAAGGATTGCTCTGACCCCCCTCAGCCTGCTGCGCTTTCACTCTCGTCTGCCCAACCACTGCCTGCGCAGTCCGCCCAACATGCTGAAGATTGGCACCAATTGGGTGCTCGTCCCAAAGAACGGAGCCTTTCCGCTCCTATATTGTCTGAAGAAAATATGGATTTTCTTAAGCTACCATTGGAGGATGGTCTAAAAACCATTAAGTGAGATCTGCTCCATTTAGGGAGACTTGTCACCTTTGCCCAACCCTCACCTGTGCAGCAATTCTTCTGTACTGTTTCCCTTCCCCCGAAGTCAGACCACACCCCGATACAGTCTGATCCTTTTCATGATCCCAAGCTCCACTTCACGACCCTTCATACCATACATAATAAGCTAGTGGATATCTATAAGGATATCAAACACTTCCAAAACTCCCGGCACTCTGTCCTACAGGAGCCTGTGTTTGCGGATAACCTGAACCTAGACCATATTCCAATACTAAGTGATCCCATTGCAGATCATGGTCCCTCTTGCCCCCCATCTCTTCAGGAAGTCCGTGAGAAGCTTGTTCACATTTCGCATGGACTTGATGCCTTAAAAGATTCTGTGTGCCCCGCACCACGAAATACCTGCATAGCGGACAATATTAGATTCAAACATCCCAACGCACCTGAACTCAGTCTTGCTGTTGTCACCCCCATGCCTCAGGAGCCCACCCATTCTATTCCCGCGGCACCTGATGAATATGTTGCACAACAGGAGAACTCCTGGTTTTACGCCCAACCATGGGCTTCTCACCTGGCAGGATGGTCTGAGACTCTTGCTCCTCAGTCTACTACTACTACTATTTAGCATTTCTATAGCGCTACAAAGCGTACGCAGCGCTGCACAAACTGCCCTTTTCCCTCCTCCACGGTTCCCTTGCAACTGATAAATTATTGTTAGCTCATGAGCTCATTTTCTCCCATCCTGACCCTACCTGGCCTCACAGGACTAAGACCTATTTGATTGAAGGTTTCCAGGTGTGGAAGAAATATGAAAATAAGTTCCTGGAGCCCACTCTTACTGTCCCTAGTGCCCCCGATTCCATTAAAGTCATGCCATTGCTGAACAAAATGTCCAGTGGTGTGCCTCACACCAAATACACCCCCTATTCTGCAGTAATAAGTACATAAGTACATAAGCACTGCCACACTGGGAAAAGACCAAAGGTCCATCAAGCCCAGCACTCTGTTTCCGACAGCGGCCAATCCAGGCCCCAAGAACCTGGCAAAAACCCAGAATTTAATAACGATCAATGGACTTTTCCTTCAGGAATCTGTCCAGACCCCCTTTAAACTCAGCAAGGCCAGCTGTCGTCACTACCTTCTCCGGCAATGAGTTCCAGAGTCTAACCCACGCTGAGTAAAGAAAAACTTTCTCCAATTTGTTTTAAACCTACCACATTCTAATTTCATCTTGTGTCCCCTAGTTCTATTATTGTTAGAAAGCTTAAACAAACGCTTCACATCTGTCCGCTCTACCCCACTCATTATTTTGTAGACCTCTATCATATCACCCCTCAGCCGCCTTTTCTCCAGGCTAAAGAGTCCTAGCCCTCTTAACCTCTCCTCATAAGGTAGTCGTCCCATCCCTTTTATCATTTTCGTCGCCCTTCTCTGCACCTTCTCCAATTCCATTATATCTTTTTTGAGATGAGGCGACCAGAACTGAATACAATACTCCAGGTGCGGTCACACCATGGAGCGATATAACGGCATTATAACATCCTCATGCTTGTTTTCCATCCCTTTTCTAATAATACTCAACATTCTGTTCGCCTTCCTAGCCGCCGCAGCACATTGAGCGGAAGATTTCAACGTTCTATCCACGATGACTCCCAGATCCCTTTCTCGGTCCATAACTCCTAAAGCGGAACCTTGCATGACATAGCTGTAATTCGGGTTCCTCCTTCCCACGTGCATCACTTTGCACTTGTCAACGTTGAACTTCATCTGCCAAATGGACGCCAAATCCCCCAGTCTCACGAGTTCCTCTTGTAGTCTTTCACACTCCTCCTGCGACGAGACGACCCTGGATAACTTTGTGTCATCTGTGAATTTAATTGAGTTGAGCTTAATAGTTTGGTATAAAAATTACCTGATATTTCCACAGGGAGTAATAAATGGATTCACAAATTTCAAGAATCCACACTTGGTACTACTCTTGCTGTGGGTGACATCAAAGCTTTACTTGCCTGTACCCCACATGCTAATGTTGGCGACTTGTTCACACAAGCCGGCTATTCCAAAATGATGACTGATTGCCAATATGATGGTAATCCCCTTACCACCATTGAAGTGAACTTGTTTGCAGCCATCCATACAGCCTTTCCCCCCCCCATAAGGACTTCTCAGTTCTCACTTCACAGCAATGGGTTTCAGACTCTGAATCCATCGAGACATATATACTTAGAATGCAACAGCTCTACAGAGATTAGACAGAAAAGAGGTTTGATGCTAAAAATGCTCTTCCTGTTTTCTACCACCTCCTAAAAGAGACGTTACCCTCCAAAAGTCAAGGAAGGCTTGGACAACACTATGGGCCTCCCACACAAATTGTGGCCTGAAATGAAGGACCACATTCTGCATCACTGCAGACTGTTTGTCAAAAATAAACAAAACGAGGACCACAAGGAAAGGGCTTTACACACTCATCTCATGTCCATGCAGATAGCTAAGCTAAAAGATGAGAAAACCCCACAAACTAGTGCTTCCACTTCTAGCTCTAGTTCTCCCATGTCCTCGCCTGTCTACCCTGCAACCCCCCAATCATACTCAGAACTAAACTCATCACTGTCCTCTAGTTCTTGCTCTACCCCCGACCCACAGGACCCTTTTAGGGACTCTAATTGGCCTTCAGATTGTTCTGACTTTCCCTTTTGTGGAAAGCATGATCCCCACAGTTATACTATGTATTCTGGCAATCGTAATAATAATGCAAAAGGCCCAAATCCCAGGCGATATCGACAGGACCGAGATCAGTTCCCCAATACTCGGGGAAGACAGAACATGAGAGGTCCCCCAAATCGCGACAAGCAATTTAACCATAACCCCGGGCAATCTAGTCCCAACCACTGTCCTAACGTTGAATGTTACCGTTGTCATCAGTTCGGCCATTTTGCTGCCGAATGCAGGCAACCTCCTCAGAACATTGACAGGCAGGCAGGCACGACGCTATCCTTCCCCCGCCCGGCAATCGTTCCCCTTGTGGAACCCTGACCAACGTCATTCACAGTGACTAGGTGTGGTCCGTACCCAAGCAGGTTATGATGACCCTATGATCACACTGCTCATCTGTGATGTACCTGTATTTTTCTTAATTGACACCGGAGCTTCTCGCTCTGTATTAGCTAATGCTCCCCAGAAATTGAAGAAGCATCTTAAACTGTCCAAAGAAAATATTACCACTACTGGATTCAACGGTATCTCTACAGATACTCCATTACTGGAACCATTGCCCATACAGTATGCGGATCAACAGCTATCCGCCTCGCTATTATATGCTCCAGTATGCCCAGTTAATCTGCTCGGCAGAGACTTGTTGACACTGTTCAAGTTTGAAATTCACTTTGATTTGTTGCATCCAACTGTCAGTAATTCTCTGTTACTCGCAGTTACATCCTATGTTGACCAACAGATAGCTGCTGTCCTTAATAAGTTACCCGATTACCTTTGGGCATCTCCTTTCTCACCCTACGGTGAAGTGGTTAATCGATTGCACCACATTCAACTCATGCCTGACTGCAAAGGCCCCAAGATCTCTGAGTACCCTTTGAAACCTGAAGTTATAGCCGGTGCCCAAGAACAGATCAATTCCCTATTGCAGCAGGGGATAATTGAGAAGTGTCATTCTCCATATAATACCCCTTTGTTCCCGGTTAAAAAGAAGGAACCAGGGCAATGGTGCATAGTTCAAGACTTGCGCGCCCTTAATGACGTGACCCCAATTTTCTCTAATGTGGAAAATCCCACTACACTCTTAAATAGTATCACCCTTCAAAAATACCATTCAACCATTGATTTGTCCAATGCCTTTTTCTCTATTAAACTTGACCCTCAGAGTTGCCCACTAACTGCTTTCCAGTTTGATAACACTATCATCAATGGACATGCATTCCTCAAGGTTTCATTGATAGCCCTACCATCTTTTCTCAGACATTTGCAGTACACATACGCGACTTTAAGGTATGTTTTGCACCCCACACATCTACTATTCAATATGTTGATGATAAAAAAACTCAAAAATGATCCACTTCATTTTACTCCTGATGAAACTGAAAATCTTATGTCATTGGTTAAGGATGTTATGTTACATTCTCCCCTTGCTACTATTGATGTTTCTCAGGATGTCCATTTATGGATTGTACATTCTGAAGACACATGGAGTTGTTTAATAATACAGGCAGATGAGGATATAGCTTGCGGTTACCTATCTGGTACTTTTACTCCCATTGAAAGAGCTTTCGCTATTTGTGAAAAAGGATTGGTTGCTGCTGCGACCGCTATTATGAAGCTGTACAGCTATATCCCCCACCTCCCTGTTGTTTTATATACCTCACATGATGTTAAGTACCTTTTAGATAAACAATTTAGTCACATGACTGTTTCACGCCTTCAGAAATACCGTGCTCTTGTTTAGTGTTGTACACTCTATACACCCACTGACTTTGACTGACATTCAACGTCTTGATCCTATGCTCATGATTACTCTTACAGCACACAGCGCCCCTTTCCCCATCAATGTACTGCCCACTTGACCCCCTTACCTAATTCCCTTGCAATTCACTATGAGATACTACAACACAGACAACTGTGGTTGATGGTTCATGCCAACATGGCAGAGCTGGTTTTGTGGCTCTTCAATACACATCGGAAGAGGATATCCTCGATCCGGTACAATTCAGACTCCCTGAAAATTTTACTGCCCAAACTGCTGAACTGGCAGCTGTACTTTATGTTTTGCTATTCAAAGCCTTGAACACTGTCCTCTCCATAGTCACTGATTCTGACTACGTTTTTTCTTCCCTGCATTCTCATGCCCGTAAATGGAACCAGAGAGGCATGATATCCTCCACTGGTCAGCCATTAAGTCACTTATCTCTGTGGACTGCCCTTTTGAGGCGCTTCAAGAGCGCCATCAGAAAGGCTTTTGCACAGCAATTACCTGGATTCGAGCCCACCAAGAGACCCTTTTTTCCTTTGCAATCAAAGGGAACAATTTAGCAGATGAAATGGCCCGTGAGGTGATGTCAGCACCTGACTGCTCCCCCGACCGTGATCACTCCCTTACATTGACCACCGACGTTCTTACGTCACCACCCTCAACCTCACCCCTCGATCCTCCTCCTGCCTTGCCTCTTACTCTGCCCCTTGACACACCCCCTTCCACACGCCCCCATCCAAAACTACTCCCCCGGTCACATGCCCACCTCCTGATCCGCCCATTTCTGATTTTTCCTCGACGTTAATATCATCCATCACACAGTCAGAACTTAACCAATGGAGGTTATCAGGTTGCTTCATTAATTCTGAAGGTCTCTGGACCCACCCTAATGGCCAATTATGCACTTTCCATTACATTTTATCTTTTACTTCATGCTTTACATTACCCACTGCATTTGAATGCTGCCACAATGTACGACCAACTGTCCACTAAACTTTGGGCCCCTCGGCTGCTTTCACTATGTAGGACTGTTGTTCAGAATTGTTACAAATGTTTTCTCTACGCACCTAAGTGTGGACTCACTGTTCCGGCTGGCCACTTGCCCATTGTGCAAGGACCAGGACTACATTGGCATGTAGACTTTACTGATATGCAGATACCTGTGCAAGGTAAAAGGTACCTGCTTGTCTGCGTGGATGCCTTCTAAGTGGATAGAAGCTTTTCTGTGCACCAGAGAAACTGCTCAAGTCATGGCACTTTCTCTCTGTCACGAGATCATACCCCGATTTGGTATTCCATCTAAAATTACAACAGATAATGGTACACATTTTGTTAATGAGTTTCTGAAGTCTTTACTTCCAGCTTTAGGTATTACCCATCGCACAGTTTGTGTTTACACAGTCTTTGGTATCTAGTTATAGGGTCCCAGGTGGGGTCGTCATCTGGGGCAGGATCCCAGGGTATGAGTTGGGTAGGGGTGCTATGACTCATGTACTGGCAGAAAGTTTTTCAAGAAGAAAAAATGCTAACAGAGTTAAGGTCAAGATAATAGCGATAGTGAATATCACATAGAAGGCCCAGTCGGTTCTAGAATTTTCAACACCTAATTGTGCTTTCCTCAATTGGGATAACTGTGTCAGTCTGTGTTGTAATACAGGGTGGGTGGTTTGCAGAGAAGCGTGTTGAGGTTGAGGTCCCTGTGAGGGAGGGGTAGACATGTAATTCGTAGAAGACCTTCTAGGTTAGATGAGATAAAAAAAGTAGAGAGGCATCCAAACCACCCCTCGATGCAACTGGCTTCATAGAACGGCGTTAATGCGAGCTGCTGAAGTAACCTCACCTGAGAAAGACGCGGTACTTCCAGTTCGTCTACCCGCCCCCAATGCAGTGGCACTAGGTGAGGGCTGCTGGAGTAACCTTGCAAGAAAAAGGCACTGGACTTCCTGGTTCATCCGCTTGCTCCCAACGCAGGCTCATCCTTCCCAGCTGAACAAGGATACGGACAGTCGGAGAATAGCGGATTTAAGAACATGAAGAGAGAGCTGGTCGGGAGGAGAGTGAGGCCCGATCTGACCTAGCCTTCTCAAGCCCAACAGCCCCACTTGGTCGCATCCTGCCCGCGTGGCGGTGCCTGAATCACCAAAGCACAGGACCGAAGCTAATCAACGCAAGAATAAGAAAGCAACACCCGAACAACCAAAATATCTCACCAACATGCTCCTCCTAAACATACTCATCATCATCTACGTTCATCCATGCAACATTCACTACCCCCCCCCCCCATCAGAACTCAATGTTATACCAGTTCTTCACTACCACAAAAGAACAACCAAACTAATCACACCCCCGCAAACCGACAACAACCAAACAAACCTACCATCACGCAGACAACCATCACTAAAAACAATCTCACCTAAACCCAAGACAGCTATAACAAGGCAGCTCACCAATATCCACCTATCAAACCCAATTCATGAACCATACCAAACCATCCGAGTGGGTTATACCAATGCAAGATCAGCAGTCAACAAAACTGAAATCCTCACAGACTGGATCAAGTCAGACAATCTTGACCTCTTATTCATCAAAGAAACCTGGGTACGCGATCCAAAAGACCCCATCATACTTGAACTATGCCCCCCTGGTTATAAACTCTCACACTGGACCAGAAAAGAAAAAAGAGGTGGAGGCATAGCTCTCATCTACAGATCACGCTTCTCCACTGAACCCATTTCTGAAACCATTACACCACAACTTGAAATTGCTTCAATCAGACTTCACAGCCCCACACTCTGTGACCATCTACCCTGTATCCTATTCTACAGACCTCCCACTAACTGGAATAACAACCAATCCACCTTCATAGACTTCATGTCAAACGCATACATCAATAATCCCAATGTACTATTAATTGGGGACTTAAACCTACACTTAGAAGATCCCAATCCACCTTCATGGACTTCATGTCAAACGCATGCATCAATAATCCCAATGTACTATTAATTGGGGACTTAAACCTATACTTAGAAGATCCCAACTCTGCCTACACCCATGAATGTAAGGATCTCCGTCACCTTTGTAACCTTGACATCCCTCCTATACAACCTACCCACAGCAAAGGGCACTCGCTCGACATCATCTCTTACAAATTCTCTACAGACCAAAACATCTACATATCCGATATCAACTGGTCTGCCACCCCCTGGTCGGATCATCATAAATTGACACTATCCCTACACTGGTGAAAAAAAGGCCAGCCTAAAACACAAGACCCTGTAAAAATCATCACTAGAGGATGGATTGACAAAGAAAGGTTCTGGCAACAAATCTACAACAACAACTGGTCTACACAACCAAACTCAAATTACTTCCTTGCAGAATGGGACAACAGATGCAAATATACTGGATGAAATTGCCCCACTGCGCACTAAAATTCTACATAGGTGCAATCCATCACCATGGTTCAACGACATACTAAGAAACCTAAAATCACAAACCAGGAAACTAGAAAAAACATGGTGTAAATCAAAAAATAGCATCACCTACAACGCATGGAAGCAGTCACACAGGAATTACAAAAACGCCATCAAACGAGCCAAGAGATCCTACTACACACAAACAATTACAACCAGCGACACAGACATAAAAAAACAATATCAACTCATTGTAAGCCACATTGCAAAGAGCCTGCAAAGAGGTGGGAAAATGTGTGATACAAATGCAATAAATAAATAAATAAAGAATCTTCTTAACACCAACCCAATCACATCCTCCCCCTCAAACTACCCATCTGCTAACCAACTGGCCAAATACTTCAACGATAAAATTACCAATCTTTGCAGCATGATCCCCCAGGATTGTGCAAATATCGATACCTTTCTTGACAAACTAGACCCATACTTAGATGAAATTCCAGCCGACCACTCATGGACAAACTTCACCCTCCTCACCACTAAAGAAGTTTCTATGACGGTCACCAAGCTCTCCAAATTGCACTGCCACCTTGACCCTTGTCCCAACTACCTAATGAAAGATGTCCCAGAACGCTTTATTACAGATCTTGCCTCCCACCTAAACTTTCTGCTACAGCAAGGCTCATTCCCTACTGAACATGGCAACATACTACTCACACCAATACCTAAAATCCCCAAGAAACCAGCGAGTGATGTCACCAACTACCACCCTGTCGCCTCCATCCCGTTGCTAATTAAATTGAAGGAAAACAGGGTGACCTCTCAAATCAACGACTATATACAAAAATTCTCCATTCTACATGAATCGCAATCGGGTTTCCACCCAGCCCACAGCACAGAAACCATCCTACTCACTCTAATAACCAAATTCAAACAGGAAATCTCACTTGGAAACAACATCCTCCTTCTACAATTCGACTTATCCAGTGCATTTGACATGGTAAATCATAATATCCTAACCAAACTACTAGATAAACTTGGGATCGGTGGAAATATCATTAATTGGATAAAAGGCTTCATCACCACAAGATCTTACCAAGATAATCAGCCTCAACTATCTCATCTCCCTGGACTGCGGTGTACCTCAAGGATCCCCTTTTATCACCGATCTTCTTCAATCTTATAATGATCCCCTTAGCCAAAGCGCTATCCAGACATGGTCTTAACCCTTTCATCTACGCCGACAATGTCACCATATTTATTCCCTTCAAATCTAATCTAACAGAAATCTTCAACAAAATTTCCTTGGGCATGAACATCTTAACCTCCTGGGCCAACGCCTTTATGATGAAAATGAACAAAGAAAAAACACAATGCCTAATCCTCTCATCCCCACACTCCACGCTCCTCCCAACTAATCTTAACACATCTGACATCACAATCCCCATATCTGACAACCTGAAAATCCTTGGGGTGACACTAGACAACCATCTCTCACTTGAAAATCACGCAAAATCTGCTACACAGAAAATGTTCAACATGATGTGGATACTGAGACGCGTAAGACTATATCTCCCCTTGAAAACTTTCCGGTACTTGGTACAATCCACGGTACTTACCTACGCCGACTACTGCAACAGTATCTTCTTAGGCTGCAAGACCCATATCCTGAAAAAGCTTCAGACTGCCCAAAATACAGCAGCAAGACTCATTTTTGGCAAACCACGATTTGAATGCGCAACACCTCTTCGTAAAAAACTTCACTGGCTCCCTATTCAAGAGCATATCAACTTCAAGGCCCAAACGTTAATCCACAAGATTATCCACGGTGAACCCCCGAGCTATATGCTCAATCTGATCGACCTCCCTACCAGAAACATGTCTGAAACTTCGTGAACTTACTTCAACCTACATTACCCCAATTGCAAAGGAATCAAGTGCAAAACATATTATGGATCCAACTTCTCCTTCTTAGGCAGCCAACTCTGGAATGCCCTCCCCAGACCCATCCGTTCAATCAGCGAATATCTTCCCTTCCAGAAATCGCTAAAAACCCATCTGTTCAAGCAAGCCTACCCAAACTAACCCTATGAACCCATCTAGCAACACATCCAAGAAACAACGACAATGACCAAGATTACACCTCCCATCAATTTCCCTATCCCATACCCCATCCCCCCTCTCTTTCAGCATTCTAATATACTTAACTTATATTCTCTCTAACAACATTATGTAACCTCTATTACTATGTAAGCCGCATTGAACCCTCTTTGAGTGGGAAAGCGCGGGGTACAAATGTAATAAATAAATAAATATTAATTATAGCTAGTAGATTAGACCTATATGAATTATTGGGCTCAGGTTTCGCTCAGCTCCAAGAGGGGTTAAATGTAGAATATGTAGGTTCCTTGGGTTGGTAATTGTTAAGGGATTTCCCAAACTTCCCTTCATAGGGATGACATAGTTTTATACTGGGAAGCAGCTAAGGCAGTCTTAAGAGGTGATATTATAGCCTTTAGTGCAATGAAGAAAAGACGAAGGGATGCGGCTATTTTGCAGTTGGAGAAGCAAGTGGGCTTTTACCAACGGCAATATGGGAAAGTTTTATCTGATGAAAATAGAGACTGGTTTCTAGCTGCTCAGAGTTCCTTTAATGAACTGCTACACCAAAGAGCCAAAAAATCGGCCATATACTACCAATATCAACTCCATAAGCATGGAAATAAAGCAGGCAAACTGCTGGCACATTTGGTACACCAGAATAGGGGATCTAGGAGAGTGTTAGCTGTTCATACTGCTTCGTGGCATTTGGCCAATACTGATGAGGAAATTGTTCAGGTGATTCAAAATTATTATCAATCATATATCTGACTTGACACAAGAAATGGATTTGGATATATACTTAAATAGTTTAGACTTACCTAGAATTTCCAATAATCAAGCTATAGCCCTTAATGCACCCATTGGAATAGATGAAGTTGCATGGGCAGTGGGAAAGAGTGCACTATATAAAGCTTCGGGTCCATGGTTATAGAGCTGAATTTTATAAATTATTATTGTCTGACATTCAACCTATTCTAGCTTGCTTATACAATAGAGTAATAGAGGACCTGATTCTTTGCACTTGGCAGAGATTGTAGTGTTTCTCAAACCAGGAAAAGACCCTGGATTTCCCGAATCTTATAGACCAATTTCTTTGATTGGATATAAGGCAAAACTGTTAGCTGGGATTCTGGCAAATTGTTTGGCTTGTGTGTTGCCGTTGGTGATCACAGAAGGGAAAGGGAAGGGAAAGGGAAATGGGACTTGTTATACCGCCTTTCTGAGGTTTTTTGCAACTACATTCAAAGCGGTTTACATATATTCAGATACTTATTTTGTACCAGGGGCAATGGAGGGTTAAGTGAGTTGCCCAGAGTCACAAGGAGCTGCAGTGGGAATCGAACTCCCCAGGATCAAAGTCCACTGCACTAACCACTAGGCTACTTCTCCAGAGCCTCAGGTAGGATTTATTCATGGGAGACAGGCGGTTAAGAATATTTGGACTATATTGGCCACAAAGGAGAAAGTTCAAGAGTCACATACTCCATCGATTCTAATTAGTTTTGATGCAGAAAAGGCCTTCGATAGGGTTACTTGGAACTTTTTGTTTGCAGTGTTATGTAAGTACGGTCTCTAGGGTTTTTTTGCACTGGCTATTCAGGCACTATACGCTGAACCAATGGCTAGAGTTATGGTTAATGGCTTGATGTCTGAAGCTTTTCCCATACTTAGAGGTACCCGGCAGGGTTGCCCTTTGTCCCCATTGTTATTTGCTTTCACCTTGGATCCCCTGATAAGGGAAATTCTGCACAATCACGATATCAGGGGTATTATGCTGGGAAGTTATGAGTTTAAGATCTCGGCCTTTGTGGATGACCTGCTAGTGCATTTGTCTTTGCCAGAGTGATCCCTATTAACCTTGTTGGAGAGTTTCAACGAGTATGGTTGCTTCTCGGGATTTCAGCTTATTATGCATAAGTCAGAGGGACTGCCGACCAGTCCAGAAGTGCGCACTAGGTGGGAGGGTGAATTTCCCTTAAAGTGGGCGTTGGGGTCCTTCCGATACCTGGGTATCTTGTTACCCAGTGATATCCGAAATCTTTACAGAATAAATGTTGATTATTTGTGGAGGAGTGGAGGAGTGGCCTAGTGGTTAGGGTGGTGGACTTTGGTCCTGAGGAACTGAGTTCGATTCCCACTTCAGGCACAGGCAGCTCCTTGTGACTCTGGGCAAGTCACTTAACCCTCTATTGCCCCAGGTACACATAAGTACCTGTATACAATATGTAAGCCACATTGAGCCTGCCATGAGTGGGAAAGCGCAGGGTACAAATGTAACAAAAAAAAAAACCCAGCAGCTCTTTATTTGGCATACATTGCCACTCTCACTTAGTGTTAAAATCAGTCTATACAGTATGATTTTGTTTCCTCAATGGCTATATGTGTTAAGACAATTACCTCTCTGTTTGCTGCAAAAAGACTTGTGTCACATTCGGAGATCTCTTACATTTTTTTGCTGGGGGGGGGGGGGGAGGAAGCCCAAGATTCCTTTGGAATATTTGTATGGTAACTGGAGGGCAGGAGGGTTAGGATTGCCTAATTTAAAATTATATAACTTGGCATGTTTGCTACGACATTTGGCGGACTGGGTCCTAGGTATAGAACATTATACATGTTGGTCTTTAGAAAGGGAATTGTTTTCACTATTCCACCCTCACTATCTCTCATAGGAGCCGACTCTGTGGGTGCTGTGGGTGCTTGAGCACCCCCAATATTGAGAAAATTCCATGTATGTGTCCAGGGAGGGGTTATTTCCACTGGGCTTAGCACCCCCAATAATTTTGAAAAGTTGGCTCCTAGTATCTCTTGCATGCTACGCAGCAAAATTTGCCTTCAAAGTTGAAAAAGCATGTTTTGTTACATTCAGTGAAATATGCATGGAATTCCCTGTTTTGGTATTTACAAGTAAACCCATGATGTACAGATTTCCTGCCATTAGTGGGGAATCTAGATTTTGACCTAGGCCAAACCAGAGGAATATTTCATAAATGGGCTTCCCAAGGGATATTTTATGTTGCTGATCTATTACAGGAAGATGGTTCACTGAAAGCTCTTGATAATCTGTTAGAGCACCTACAGGCACACCCACTAAATTCTTATGTCTATTTGCAGGCTTGCCATTATGTAAAATCTTTAATGTCGGAATGCACTAGAGGATTGTTTTCGCTATTGGAGAAGTTTTTTAGACCAACAAGTCAGGTTTATATTTCTGTAGCTTTTCTGCATAAATCATTAGTATCACGCATACCAGGGAAGGATTTTAATACATTGACACTTAGATGGCGGGTGGACCTGGAGTACTCGACCAGTGTTAGGGATATTTTGCGTTTAATACAGTTGATTCCACGACATATTTATAGTGCACAATATAGAGAGTGTCAATTTCGAATTGTTACTAGATCTTATTATTCCCCTCGACAGGCGTATTATGCTGGTTGTTTAGATGTCAAGAATTGCGCAAAGTGTGGAAATCCCGATGCCACTTTGGTTCATGCGTTGTGGTATTGTCCAAATGTACAACAATTTTGGTCATGTTTGATTAGATATTGGGAGCAACTGCTAAATAAACGAGTGTTTCTATCACCGGCAAGTCTCCTGTTTGGTTGGGTGGGGCGTGAGGATTCCCTACTATTAAATGAATGCATTTTTATATATAAAGCAGGGGTGGTGGGAAAGAAGTGTATTATGCAGTGTTGGATTCAGAGTGTGGCGCCTGGTTATTGGTCCTGGCGGAGTGCTTTTCATAATTTAGCTGTCATGGAAGCTAGAGACGTACGCCTGACATCAATTTGGGAACCCTATATAATGTCTCTATCCCCAAGAGTTTGCAGTCTTCTAATGAACCAATCTTCCATATAACCTTCTAAAGAGTCATGAGTAGTCCTTTGGTATATGGGGGGGGGAGGGTTGGGATAGACTGAGGGAGATATGGGCAGTCTCAGGATTTTGGGGAGTGGCTCTGTTCGTGGGTTTGGTTGATGAGAGAATGTTAACTTGAGTAGAGTAATATAATATTTAGGCTGCTTAGTTCGTTCACATAGTCTTCACTGTTGAAGAATGTAGATGAAAGGGGAAGGAGGGTGGGGGAGGGGTGAAAATTCAAGGTATGGTTCCTGTTTAAGTTTTATAGATGGTTGGAGAGATAGTGGTCTTGGGCTATGAAGTCTTGAGACATAGTTATTGGTACAACAAAACAAACAAATGGATGCCTGTTTTCTAATGTATATTATGGTAGAATAATGTTAAGAAAATGTTTACTTTGGTGACACTTGTATATTGCCTATTTGATCAATAATAAAGATTATTTTCACTAAAATACTATACACTAATCCCTCTGCATGCATTATTACAAATAATACGTTATCAAAGCAAATAAGTTTAAAGAGAGGCACCAGGCAAGGCTGCCCGCTGTTGCCTCTTCTATTTAATTTAGCTCTGGAACCCCTACTTATTTCCATCCATCATAATTCTACTATACATGGTATCTCCTTTAAAAATGAAGAAATCAAAGCAGCGGCCTATGCAGATGATGTTCTACTATTTTTCACAAACCCTATACAATCTATAGAAAATTTTCTAAAACTGGTAGAAACTTACTCTTATTTTTCAGGCTACAGGATTAATAAACAAAAAATGGAGTTAATTCCCCTTAATGTACATGCCATTCCAACCATTAGCTCACATTTTGATTTTGTTTGGTCATCTAGTGGCTTTCGTTACCTTGGATTAGATCTCTTACCAGATCTTGAATCTACTATGACATCTAATTCAAAGAAAATTCTTTCAATAATCAAAGAATTACTTCTTTCATGGAGCTCATTGCACCTTTCCTGGTGGGGAAGATTGGAATCTATAAAAATGGTAGTAATGCCAAAAATCAACTTTATTTTAAGTATGATTCCAGTTTATTTTCCCCACACTGTCTATCAACAAATAGATAAATTTCTATCACAAGGAGGAAGTGACGTCAACTCCTAGAGATGGCTGCTTAATTGAAGAGCTCTGTAAGCTCCGGAGTGAATTGAGGCGCTACCCCCCCCGCAAAAACGCAGCGAAATACCCTCAAACACAGAGACCACAAACGTGATCGCGGTGAGGAAAAAGCTGGCCAAATTTAAATATTCATCTGAAGCTCCGAGTGCGGGTAAAGGCACAGGAGCCAGAGCGGTGACACGAGGTACCAAGATGGCAGCTGAAGAATACGAATCAGACCCAGACCTCGAAGAGACTGTGGACCAGCGATTCAGAGATCTTTAAGCAGGCCTTTGTAAAGTGGTTCAAGGAAATAAAGACGGAGCTAGTGGCCACTAGACGCAGCATCCATACAGCTGTAGAGGAGCTGCGGGACGAAATGAGAGAGATTGGTAACAGGCTGGCAGAGACGGAAGCGATAACGGAGGAGATGCGGGAGCTGCAGAAATCCGTTAGAACAGAGCAACAGTCAAAACTGGAGATGGAGACGCTGTTAGAAGATCTGGAAAATCGCACACGGCGATGTAACCTACGTTTCAAGGGAGTCCCGTAGGAAGATCAATTTACAGATGCAGTACAAACGGTTAAAGATATTTGTGCCTTTTTGCTTCAGAAGGACAACAACCCTCGGTAAATTGCTGGAGATGAACAAGTGGAAATTGAGAGGGCACAGAGAAGCCTGGGCCCTCAAAGAGGTGGAATACCTAGAGACATAGTAGCCTGTTTCCACAAGTTTACAGTTAAGGAGGCTGTGTGGCGGAAGGCAAGAACCATGGGAGAAATAGAGTGGAAATCAGGGAAAATCAAAGTGTTCCAGAACTTGGCTCGAAAAACATTACAAAGGAGGAGAGACTTTAAAGAAGTCACGACTTATCTCCAGAAGGCTGGGCTGCGGTACAGGTGGCTGCATCCATTTGGAATACAAATCACAGTGGGGAATGCCACACGCAGGCTACAATCGCATTTGGGAGCATGGAAAATATTGCAAGAAATGGGCTGTACAGATCTCTTGAGAGAGGCAGTGGGCACACAACAGCAGCAACAGCGGAGCCCGGTGCGAAAGGAACAAAATGGCTGGCAGAAGGTGACAGGGCAGAGGGAGCGCACACCGAAGCGGGTGGAAAGACCAGAGGCTGGGAATGAGGATGGAACGTGAACAGAATGAAAGACTGGAAGGACAAAATTTGGTCAGAAAGACCTGCGGAGTAAAAGCAGGGGGAAGTTTGTTGGTTAATGTTTGGGGGGAGGTTGGAATGGGGGGATAAAAGAGGGAGAGTGCACATTATTGAGTTAAAAAGTTAATAAGTGGGTATCTGGGGAGGGCTCACTTCCTAAGGTGCAAAACTGGCAGGAGGGGGTGGTGGCTAGTTGTGGGAAAGGCCCACAGAAGGGAGGGTGGGGGTGGGGTACAGGGGAGGGGGAAGGGGCGGGAGGAGGGTTAAGGGTAGGGTCGTGGAATATAAATGGTTTGAACAGCCCGAATAAGAGAAGTGTTATATTTAGAGAGCTACGAAGAATGCACTGGGACATAGTTATGTTGCAATAGACCCACATTAGGGCACAAGACACACACCTAATTTTGAATAAAGGTCTGGGAGAAGGCTTTACACTGGCAGATCCGAAGGGGAGCAAAACGGGTGGGCTGGTTATCTATGTGAAAGATCACCTGTAATTTGTTAAAGAAGCAGTATATAAGAATGGGGAAGGGAGATGTATTGCCATTAAGGGGAGGATAAATAATAGCCTAATCACATTAATAAATGTTTATGCACCTAATGTAAGGCAGGGGAAGTTTAACGATCATTTTAGACAAGAAATGAAAACTTTTGTGGAAGGCAGAGTCATTCTGGGGGTGGATTTTAATTTCCCGGTGGCTGAGATTGATCACTCTAAAGGAAGGGTGGGAGGGGGAGGACCTAATAGAAGCTCATTACTTAGATTGATGAGGGAACTGGACTTGATTGATGTGTGGAGACTCCAACATCCGGGCCAAAAAACATACACTCACTATTCTCATGCTCAAAGCTCATATGCTAGGATTGATATGATTTTGTGCAGTAGAGCGTTATGGGGAGTAATAAATAATGCGGAAATTGAAAGTTCAGTGCAAAGACAGTGGGAGAATGACCAAGGATACCAAAGACAGGAAGATGTTCCTTAATAAAAGAGTTTATTTGGAGGATGAAATTGAAAGTTTACATGCCTCTGATCATGCCCCAGTATGGGTATCAATGAAGGGTATGGGACAGGGAGCGGGAAAGGTTTGGCGGCTTAATGAAACATTATTGGATCTTGAGGTGGATTGTCAGAATATCCGGGCTGCCATTACAGATTATCTGGATATCAATGATAATGGGGAGGTGGGGGAAGGGACTTTATGGGATGCATTGAAGGTGGTGATCAGGGGCCATCTTATCCAAAAAGGGGCCTTTCGGAAAAAGGAACGGGAACATCATGAAATGCAGGTTCGGAAGAAACTGGTGAAACAAGAAGCTAGGTATCAAAGAGAAGGGGGCACCTATAACTTACAAGAGCTCCTTAAATGTAGAACAGAGTTGCAAACTATACAGATGAAAAGGATGGAGTTCCATAGAAGCTTAATGCAGCAGAAATTCTTTGAGTTTAGCAATAGGGCAAGAAATATGTTGGCTAGGAGGTTACGGGAGAGAAGGGTTAAAAATACAATTGTAAAGATAAAGGGAGCAAAAGATGCAATGTACTACCAGGATGAAGACATTAGAGAGCAATTTGTGAAATATTACATCAAATTGTACTCTAAAGGATTGGAGACTCAGAAGGAAGAGATGCGAGAATTTCTGCAGGACTTAGATTTGCCAAAGATAACGGCAGCGCAGAGGGCTGAACTGGAAGCTGCCTTTACTTTGCTGGAGGTACTTTCGGTCATAAAGGGTTTGAAGGGAGGGAAGTCACCAGGATTAGATGGATATACTGCTAAATTTTATAAAGTATTCCAGCAAGAGTTAGGATCATTATTGGTGAGGATAGGGAACATCTGTTTTGTCGACAGAATTCCGCCACTAAGTATGCGAGAGGCGGGGATCTTGGTATTGCTAAAACCGGGACGAGATCCCACGGCTTGTGGATCGTATAGGCCGATTTCCCTGCTTAACATTGATGTTAAGATTTTAGCAAAAGTAATGGCGGAAAGGCTGAAGAAGATTCTCCCCTCTCTCATACACGAAGATCAGTCAGGATTTATAGCGCATAGACAAGTGGGCGATAACATCAGGCGCACCTTAAACATCATTTGGGGGGCACAGAAAAGGGGGGATTTCTTAGCGTTACTCACGGTTGACACTGAGAAAGCGTTCAATAGGGTGGAATGGGAGTATCTATGGGATGTTATGCTAGAGATGGGATTAGGAAGTTTATTCGTAGGATGGGTGAAAGGCCTCTACACAACACCGGTAGCACAGATCAAAGTAAATGGGGGCTAGTCTAGCCAGTTAAAATTCAGAACATCCCCTTTATCGTTTGCCATTTCTATAGAGCCACTAGCACAACGAATAAGAATGTTAAGGGATGTTAAAGGGGTTCGGATGGGTGGGAGGGACCACAAAATGGCATTATTTGCCGACGATATTCTATTCTATGTTGGATATCCGCTTTTGACTTTACCTATAATAGTGAGGGAATTAAAATCATTTGGAGCATTGTCAGGTTTTAAGGTGAACCTAGACAAATCAGAAATAATAGGGATTACGACATCAGACCAAGAACTGGAACAGATGGGGAGGAATTTTGTGTTTCGGGTGGCAGCTGATAGCTTCCAGTATTTGGGCATATGTATTCCGCGAGATCTTTAGCTTATATTTGCTGAACTATGTCCCCCTTCTCCGAGCAATACGAAAGGTGGAAGTTGGGCTGGCTCTCATGGTGGGGATGGATAGCAACGATAAAGATGAACATATTGCCCAGGTTATTGTTTTTGTTCCAGACTCTGCCTATCCCAGTCCCTAAAGGGGAGTTAGGGAAAATACAAACAGAACTAGGTAGATTTGTATGGGGAGGGAATCAGGCACGACTATCCCAGAGGATTTTATGGAGGGCGGTGGATCAAGGTGGAAGGGGCATGCCAAATATACTTTGGTATTATTGGGCAGCTCAGCTGAAACAGATTGGGATGTGGAGTAAAGTGGACCTATAACTTGATTAGAACAGATATTTGTCCGGGGGGGGGGGGGGGGGGGGGGGGAAGAGATTAGATGCTTTTCTATGGAGCTCTATTCCTGAAGTAAATTATAAGAAGATATCCCTGAATCCATTTGTATCCCACCTGTTGATGCTATGGGGGGGCCCTTAAGAAGAGGCTACGGGGAACTCAGTATAGATCCACATATGCATGGATAACTCAAGAGCCAAGATTTCTAGGAGGGGGGGAAATCGGGTGTTTCTCACATGGTTTCATAAGGGACTGATTCGATTCAGGGAGTTCTTGGAGAATGGCGCAATCAGAACCTTTGAGGAGCTCAGCAAAGCTTATGATTTGCCTGAGACAGACATATATGCTTATCTACAGGTGAAAGATTATATTATGAAAGAGAAAGGGTTGAAGGATGGCCCAGCCACAACTGAAAAGTTTGAAAATCTGTGGGGGGACATAGACCTGAAAGGTAAAGGGATTTCTAAACTTTATGAATACATTAGGGGACGGGATTTTGTAAAATTACCATTTATAGATATTATTTATTTATTGATTTTAGATTACAAGTACATTAACTTGCACAGGAAAAACAGAAAGCAACAATCTCATGTAACATTATATTGCATATATCTACCTAAAATGATAGAAATACATTCTTCCTTAGACCTCTATTGGTGAGAGACGTTAAGAAACATGAGGAGACATTTAAATCAAAAAGAAAAATTTTTTTTTGTATAATTCGGCTTGCCTTTAAACCCACACATACTATTAGTTGATAAGTGATGTTATTACAAAACAGGTGCCTGGATTTTTTTCATTTCTAGGAAAGATCGTAGCTGTAAAGGATCGGAGAAAACATATTTATTCCCCTGAAAGTTAATCCTACACTTACAGGGGTAAGCTAGCAAAAACGATGCACCCAAAGCTCTAATATCATTTCTTAAGTCCAAAAATTGTTTCCTTCTATCCTGAGTTGCCTTCGCAACATCTGGGTAGATCCATATTTTCTGTCCATAAAACATTTTAGTGGAATTTTTGAAGTATAATTTAAAGACATGGTTTAAGTCTTGCTCAAACACAAATTGAACCAACAATGTTCCTCTATCAGTTATATCCATATTAGAATCTTCCAGAAATGCAGTCAGATCATGGGGTTCCTGGGGTTCTCCTTGTAAGTTTCTTGCAGGACCTGTATTCAAACCTTTTTTCAGAGGTAAGTAATAAATCTTATTATATAGGGGTAAATTTGAAGCTGGTATCTGCAGAATTTCCTTCAAATACATTTTAAATAACTCATCTGCTTTTATCAACGAAGAAATAGGAAAGTTCAAAAGTCTCAAGTTCAAACGTCTATTATTATTCTCCATTAATTCAATTTTCCTGTGAATTATTTGTTTATCCTTAATTAGAGCTTCTACTGAAGATTTTAAACCATTAATTTCAATTTGTGTCTGTTGAGTTTGGGTGTTAGTATTGTTTTTTATTTTTTCCAATGAGGCATCAAATTTTTCTAGTTTACTTATGATTGTGGCAAATTCATTAGTGGATTTAGTCACTGCTACCGTCAAAGCTTGAACCGCTTTCCAGACTTCCGTTAATGTAACCTCTCCTGGATTTTCCTGGGACTTTGAGTCCTCCCCGTCAGAACTCCGAGGTAGTTTGCCGAACGAAATCCCCCTAGCAGCGACTTCCGCATCCAGCGGGGTTTCCCCATCTCGGGTCGAAGCAGGGCAGGGAGGCGGGATCAACTCCGGCGGTGTGAGAGAAACCTCATAGCCCAGAAGCGCCGACGCTCCTCCGTCGGGGCTTAGCATCGGGCTCGCCAAACCGGTCTCTGGTGGGATATTCTGCAAGAAGTGATCGAGAGTTTGCTGAGTTGGGGTCGAAGTTATTGCCTTCGGCAATAGGCTTTTCGTCGCACCCTTCCTTTTAGTATGTGGCATATTTCAAGGAGGAAAAGTTTTCAGCGTTCTCGGTCAGCCTCGCGCAGCATTCAGGCGGCCATCTTGTAACGCCCCTCCTACCAAAATTACCATTTATGAAGGCTTGGGAAAGGGACCTCGGTACAGAGCTTACTGAAGCTGAATGGAGGAGAGTCTGCATGGAGGTTAAAAAAGCCTCCATATGTGTCCTCATTAAAGAGAATGCATACAAGATACTAAGTAGATGGTACTATATGCTGGATAAAATAAAAGCAATGTATCCGAGTGCAACGGATAACTGTTGGAGATGTGAGAAGGGGAAGGGAATCTATTTTCACATATGGTGGGAATGTCTGGTACTGCAGGTATTCTGGGAAGAGGTAACTGGCCTCCTAACAAAGGCGGTGGGTACCTTGGTCCCTTGTAATCCTAAGTGGTGTTTGCTGGGATGGGGAAACAGAAGGGGAAAGAAATGGCAATGTAGAATTAAGCGTATGGGCCTGGCAGCGGCGAAAACGACTGTGGCTTTAAGGTGGAAACAAACAAGGGGTCCCACAGGGAAGGACTGGGTTGAGAAGCTTAAGATGGTGGTTGCCATGGAAAAGATGACAGATAAACTTAGAGGGAGATTTAGTTCCACCACTGAAGAATGGATACATCTGGAGGTAATCATGGCTGAAGCTTTAGGGAAACAGGCGGGTTAACCAAAACATAAAGGAGGAAGGAGCGGGGGGGGGTAAGGGGGGAGGGAGGGGGGGATGAGTGGGTTGGAAGGGGTATGGGGAGAAAAATGATTTATGGAAATTGTTTGACTAAATGTAATTTGGAATGTTATGAGAGCTCCTTGCTCCAAAGTGCTGTTAACATGGTTGTTTAATAAAATTTATAAATTAAAAAAAAAATTTCTATCACAATTTTTGTGGGCTTCCAAAGTCCCAAATATTGCTTTGAAAACATTGAAAAATCCTAAAGAACTTTCTGGACATATCATAAAGACTTGCTGAACTAAACATGTATACTCTGGAGGAAAGGAGAAACAGGGGTGATATGATACAGACGTTCAAATATTTGAAAGGTATTAATCCGCAACAGGGGCGTATCTGCGTGGGGCCTCAGGGGCCTGGGCCCCCGCAGATTTCGCCCTGGACCCCCCTACCGCTGCCAACCCTCCCCCTCCGTTGCTCGCCTACCTTCGCTGGCGGGGGACCCCAACCCCCGCCAGCCGAGGTCCGCGTCCTCCTGCCGCTGCCGGCTGCCTTTGGTCCTTTAATTCTTCCATTGAAGCTGGCGCCGACGAAAGTTTCTTTTGAGTCTGACGTCGCTGCACGTTGTACGTGCAGGACGTCAGACTCAGAAATTGTTTCTGAGTCTGACGTCCTGCACGTACAACGTGCAACGTGCAGCGACGTCAGATTCAAAAGAAACTTTTTCGTCGGCGCCAGCTTCAATGGAAGAATGAAAGGACCAAAGGCAGCCGGCAGCGGCAGGAGGACGCGGACCTCGGCTGGCGGGGGTTGGGGTCCCCCGCCAGCGAAGGTAGGCGAGCAACGGAGGGGGAGGGTTAGCAATGGCAGCGGCTGGGGGGAGGGGGATCGGCAATGGCGGCGGCGGCGGCGGCGGCGGGGGGGGGGGCTATAATGTGCCCCCCCTCTCTGGCCCTGGCCCCCCCTACCGCCGCAGTTCAGATACGCCCCTGATCCGCAAACAAACCTTTTCAGGAGATGCGAAGGCGGTAGAATGAGAGGACATGAAATGAGATTGAAGGGGGGCAGACTCAAGAAAAATGTCAGGAAGTATTTTTTCACGGAGAGAGTAGTGGATGCTTGGAATGCCCTCCTGCGGGAGGTGGTGGAAATGAAAACGGTAACGGAATTCAAACATGCGTGGGATAAACATAAAGAAATCCTGTGCAGAAGGAATGGATCCTCAGGAGCTTAGTCGAGATCGGGAGGCGGGGCTGGTGGTTGGGAGGCGGGGATAGTGCTGGGCAGACTTATACGGTCTATGCCAGAGCCGGTGGTGGGAGGCGGGACTGGTGGTTGGGAGGCAGGGATAGTGCTGGACAGACTTATACGGTCTGTGCCCTGAAGAGCACAGGTACAAATCAAAGTAGGGTATACACAAAAAGTAGCACATATGAGTTGTCTTGTTGGGCAGATTGGATGGACCGTGCAGGTCTTTTTTCTGCCGTCATCTACTAAGTTACTATGTTATTGGATTGCTACACATTCCAGTTATGAACCTATATGGTTGAAAATTGAAAAGGAATTATGGTCTCAAAACTTACATCCACAACATATTCCTTTCTGTATACCGAAACACTTTACAAGATAATTCTGTTATTGTTTCATCTCATAAATGCTTGATTGAAGTAGATAAATATATGGAAACCCCTAGTGAGAACTCATTACACTCCATAATTTGGGGTAATTCCATTATTAAAATCAATAAATCATATATATTCTGGTTAACTTGGTATAATAAAGGCATATATTATATAGCTCAATTATTATCCAATGGAACACTGCATTCATTTTCTTTATTGCAGAGTAAATATCTATTACCCTTTAATCAGTTTTTTCGATGGTTGCAATTGCAGCTTTACCAGAAATGAAAATATTAAGACACTTTCCTCACAACAACCAACTAAAATTTCCTTTGTTGAGAAACTAGTATTGATCATATGACCTCTAATATATACAGCTTTTTGATATCAAAAGAATCGTCTTCAAAATCTGGCCTCATGCATTCATGGGAATTAGATCTGGAACACAAACTAACATCAGAACAATGGAAAGACTTCTGGAAATTTCTTGAACGACCAGTAACCTCAGCTAATATGATCTATTCACTTTTCTTTTTGCATCACACAGCTATCTGGACTCCACAAAACCTAGCAGTTGCAGATCTACTACCTCAAAATCTCTGTTGGTCATGTAAGACATATCCTGGAACTCTGAAACATCTTCTTTTTGAATGCATGGAAAAAGACATGAAACATTATTTCCAAATTCTACATATTCAACAACCAATCTCCTGGAAAATGATTATTTTTGGTTCTCTGGCATTGGACACCTCTGTGGATAAACATGACTCTAAATTGCTCAACATTTCATTAGCAGTTGCTGTAAAATCCGTACTATCCAATTGAAAAGATAACTCTCTTTTAAATATTCATTTCTGGTGGCAATCTGTATTGCAACTTCATCAATTTGAAGTCTCAGTAATAGATAAAGATCTTTCTCCATTGGCACTTAAAGTATGCTCTAACTTGGACTTTTATATGTCCAATACTTAAATACTTACTTAACAGCTTTGATACATGTTTCTGATATTTTCTAGACACTGTACTTGAAAGGTGATGACTTTCTTTATTCTCACATCCAGCAATTCACCTGACAAATTGTTTTTCTTTGTACTGCTTGGTCTCATTGAATTATTTGAGTATTCTGTTGTACACATTTTCTTTGTACTTTGTACTTTTCAAAGTTAATAAAGATACTTGGACACAAAAAAAGAAGCTACAAAGTAGTAAATTTAAAACGAATTGGAGAAAATATTTTTTCACTCAATGTGTAATTAAACTCTGGAATTTGTTGCAAGAGAATGTAGTAATAGCAGTTAGCTTAGCAGGATTTAAAAAGATTTGGATATCTTCCAAAAACAAAAGTCCATAAGTCATTATTAACATGGACTTGTGGAAAATCCACTGCTTATTGCTTCGATAGTAATACTGGCAATTGAATATACAATACACCCGGGCAAAATACAACAATGGAGACCTGTTATTGCAGGGGAGACAGCAAGATCCAACAGCAGACCCCAAGTTAACGTTTGTCATGAGATACGTGCCTGATGGAGAGAAAGCAGCCTATATTATTCGCCAGCATTGGGATGTAATGCAATCACATCCTTTGTTTGCACATTACAGATTGAGAACTGCATTCTCAGAAGCAAAAAACTTGAAGGAAATATTAAGTCCTGCAGTATTAAGAGAAAGTGAATTGCAATCCACAAATGCCAAGAAGGGACACGTTAAATGTGGCAGGCCAAACTGCAAAACGTGTTCTGCTACAATAGAAGACAACAATTTTGAGCATGATGGGAGGACATATCATTTAAGACATGACACAGCATCTTTCAGTCTCATAATTCCATTTCCAGCCTTCCTTCTTTCATTAATAATTTTGTCTCCCTTCCTTGCATTTGTAGCCATTTGCTCTTCAACCTCTGCTTTTGCTAGATGTATCTCCCTCTTGGCTTCTTTCAGTTTCTCCCAGTATATTTTCTGTGTTCCTCTTCTTCAGTTTTCCTGTATTTCATGAATGCCACCTCTTTTGCCTTTATTTTTTCAGCCATTTGTTTGGAAAACCATATCAGTTTCCTTTTCTTCTTGCTTTTATTTACTCTCCATACATAAATGTCAGTAATCATTTTAATAGCTCCTTTCAGCCTGGACCACTGTCTTTCCACTTCTATGTCTTCCAATCCCATCAGCTCTTTTTTTCAGGTACGCCTCCATTGTGTTAAAGTCAGTATGTTTGAAATCCAGGACTTTGAGTTTTGATTAGCTGCCCTCCACTCTAGCTGTTATATCAAACCAAACCTTTTTATGATCACTGCTACCCACGTGGGCACTCACTCTGACATTAGATACACTTCCCCCATTTGTGAGCACCAGATCCAGAGTCGTTCCTTCCCTTGTGGGATCTATCACCATTTGTCTTAGCAGAGCACTTTGAAGGGCATCTACTATCTCCCCTACTTCTTTCCGATTCTACAGATGGAACTTTCCAGTCCACATACCCTCACTTACCCACTTCCTCCTTCAAAACAAGATGCCAGTAGCAGCAGTAGAAGTGGCTCCTGAACAGGGTGCCTTTTGGGGGATACCCGAGTTGCCTTTGTATGACTCCTTTCTTTCCCAGATCTTTATCAAGCTGCGCCAATTGTGTTGGAGGTAAGATTAGTATGGCATGATTTTCCTTTGGTAAAACCATGTTGCCGTAGATCTAGTAAGCCACTGGATTCTAAGAAGTGTACTATACTTCTTTTCTTCAGCAGTGACTACATAATTTTGCCTACTTCTGAAGTGAGGCTTACCAGCCTGTAGTTTCCCACTTCTTCTTTGTCACCATTTTTGTGCAGAGAAACCACATCTGCCCTCCTCCAATCCCATGGAACCTCCCCTGTCTCTGAGGATCTATTGTACAAATCTTTAAGAGGGACACCAAAACCTCTTTGAGTTCCTTCAATATCCTCGGATGTATCTCATCCAGCCCCATGGCTTTGTCCACGTTCAGTTTTTCCAGTTGTTTATAAACACTTGTCAGTCAACAGAGGTCTTTCTGCAGGATTTTCTCCCGTGAACATAGAACAGAAGTATTTGTTAGTATGTCCGCCTTTTCCTCATCACTCTCCACATATCGGTTCTCAGCAGCTTTCAATCTCACAATTCCATTTCTAGCCTTCCTCCTTTTCCCAATATACCTGAAAAAGGTCTTGTCACCTCTCATCATATATCTTACCATTTTTCTTCCACTTGCACTGTTGCCAGCCATATTTCCCTCTTCACTTCTTTGAGTTTTATGTGGTATTCTTTTCTTCTTTCTGCATTCTTCTGTACTTAATGAATGCCACAAGTTTTGCCTTTATTCCTTCAGACACTTGTTTGATGAACCATATAGGTTTCCTTTTCCTCTTGCTTTTGTTTACTTTCCTTACATAAAGATCAGTTGCCATTTGTATTGCTCCTTTCAGCTCGGACCACTGACTTTCTACTTCTGATATATCCTCCCATCCTGCTAGCTTTTCCCTCAGGTACTCCCTCATTTTACTAAAGTGAGCAATAATTCAGAGCAAAAATTCAGAGACCAGCTTTTGATATGAACAGACTGAATCTGAAGGAAATAGGGAATCATTTCTTAACACAGCTATGTGCTTTGAATTGTTGTATTATCTCCATCTGCTGGAATGTTGAAGCATGTCAACCATCAACTGAAAGGGTGCTGATTCAAAAAGGACTGCTTCAAAGCTGGGCTTAAAACGACATGGGCCAGTGTGTCACTAAGTGCAAGAATCAATCTTCTACACTGGGCAGCAAAAATCTAGATCAGAAGTCTAGCAGTAAGTTACACAGCAAAAGAAGTGCAGGCCACAAAGATGATCACTCCTCGGGATATGGGAAAGCCTCTTGAGACATCTTCCTCAATGGAACAAAGAAAATGGAAACAGTGCAACTTAGGATGCGAAAGAGTGTTCACAGAGAACCAGAAGTGCTGTTGTACGATGATAGTCTGAGCAACAAATGTTAGTAGTTTCTTGCAGCAAAATGGAGGAGTGCTGCAGAATAACAAGGATTCAAGATGGCTACTGTGACTTTGTCCACCAGGAAAAATCCAATGAAGAACTGGTCCCTCTCACATAGACAATGGCAGCAGCAGTGGCAGTACAAGAATTCTTAATCAGTGTGTGCTGAAAGACCCAAGTGCTCTGCGTGGGTTTCCAGTCAAACAGGAAGTCCACATAGGAGAATGGGGCAGAGCCTGGTGAAAATTCATTAGTTCAAAAGCGCCATTCCAATTCCATAGGTACCAGCTCTATTTTCTGATATGTTTTATTAAATTTGGAGCTGAGATCTTCAAGCTGCAGGGCAGCAGAAGAAGGCAGGAAGAAAGTGTTTCTGCTCCCACCTCCCCCTGCAGCCTATTAGGAAGAGGAATAGAGAAGGCTAGAAAGAGGCAGAGGAGATTGAAAGGAGCTACTGACATGGAGAGAGAATTCTACTGTGAAGGGTTTGAAGAGACAGAAATTTGTTGTAAGGGGAAGAGAAGTAGGGTAATGGGGATAGCATCTGGGAATGGAACTTTGGGAGCTACAAAAGGGTGCAGGGAAGAATGTGGCTGTAAGGAGCTTGAAGTGGTTGAATGCAGCTTTAAAAGGAAGAGAGGCTGAGTGATGGGGACAGCAATTGTGAGTGGAGCAGAAACAACCATGATGGGCTGTGATGAAGAAAGGGAACTGGGAGAAGGAGGCATGATCTGGGAGAGAGAAAGAAGAGGAAAGAGTAGCTGAAAGAGATGGAGTGTAGCTATGTGGGACTGAGAAAAAAGGAGCTGAGAGAAAGGTGAGAGGAAAGAGGTTATGATGAAGAGAAAAGAGGAGAGACATGAAGGTGAGAAAAGGATGAAAGGTGACATGAGGGGGTGAGACTAGAAGGCCATTTACAGTGGTGGAAATAAGTATTTGATCCCTTGCTGATTTTGTAAGTTTGCCCACTGACAAAGACATGAGCAGCCCATAATTGAAGGGTAGGTTATTGGTAACAGTGAGAGATAGCACATCACAAATTAAATCCGGAAAATCACATTGTGGAAAGTATATGAATTTATTTGCATTCTGCAGAGGGAAATAAGTATTTGATCCCCCACCAACCAGTAAGAGATCTGGCCCCTACAGACCAGGTAGATGCTCCAAATCAACTCGTTACCTGCATGACAGACAGCTGTCGGCAATGGTCACCTGTATGAAAGACACCTGTCCACAGACTCAGTGAATCAGTCAGACTCTAACCTCTACAAAATGGCCAAGAGCAAGGAGCTGTCTAAGGATGTCAGGGACAAGATCATACACCTGCACAAGGCTGGAATGGGCTACAAAACCATCAGTAAGACGCTGGGCGAGAAGGAGACAACTGTTGGTGCCATAGTAAGAAAATGGAAGAAGTACAAAATGACTGTCAATCGACAAAGATCTGGGGCTCCACGCAAAATCTCACCTCGTGGGGTATCCTTGATCATGAGGAAGGTTAGAAATCAGCCTACAACTACAAGGGGGGAACTTGTCAATGATCTCAAGGCAGCTGGGACCACTGTCACCACGAAAACCATTGGTAACACATTACGACATAACGGATTGCAATCCTGCAGTGCCCGCAAGGTCCCCCTGCTCCGGAAGGCACATGTGACGGCTCGTCTGAAGTTTGCCAGTGAACACCTGGATGATGCCGAGAGTGATTGGGAGAAGGTGCTGTGGTCAGATGAGACAAAAATTGAGCTCTTTGGCATGAACTCAACTCGCCGTGTTTGGAGGAAGAGAAATGCTGCCTATGACCCAAAGAACACCGTCCCCACTGTCAAGCATGGAGGTGGAAATGTTATGTTTTGGGGGTGTTTCTCTGCTAAGGGCACAGGACTACTTCACCGCATCAATGGGAGAATGGATGGGGCCATGTACCGTACAATTCTGAGTGACAACCTCCTTCCCTCCGCCAGGGCCTTAAAAATGGGTCGTGGCTGGGTCTTCCAGCACGACAATGACCCAAAACATACAGCCAAGGCAACAAAGGAGTGGCTCAGGAAGAAGCACATTAGGGTCATGGAGTGGCCTAGCCAGTCACCAGACCTTAATCCCATTGAAAACTTATGGAGGGAGCTGAAGCTGCGAGTTGCCAAGCGACAGCCCAGAACTCTTAATGATTTAGAGATGATCTGCAAAGAGGAGTGGACCAAAATTCCTCCTGACATGTGTGCAAACCTCATCATCAACTACAGAAGACGTCTGACCGCTGTGCTTGCCAACAAGGGTTTTGCCACCAAGTATTAGGTCTTGTTTGCCAGAGGGATTAAATACTTATTTCCCTCTGCAGAATGCAAATAAATTCATATACTTTCCACAATGTGATTTTCCGGATTTAATTTGTGATGTGCTATCTCTCACTGTTACCAATAACCTACCCTTCAATTATGGGCTGCTCATGTCTTTGTCAGTGGGCAAACTTACAAAATCAGCAAGGGATCAAATACTTATTTCCACCACTGTATTTATTTACATTGACTTGATATACTACAAAGGGCCATGGTGGTTTCTATGTGGTTTACAACAAATCTAAAAGCTGCCTAGAAGAAAGAAAGAAATACAATCAAAGAGAGGAAGCACAGATATAGTTAGTGGGTGGAAGGGAATGCAGTTGCAAAGAAGTGAGTTTTCAATGCTGCCTTAAACTTCACATAGGATGGTTCTGAGCAGAGATGGACAGGGAGTGAGTTCCAGTGTAACTAATGGCAGTGGAACAGGTAATGTCAAGGCGAGCAACGGAAGAAGGGGTAGCCAAAGTGAGCCAACTGTAGAGGAGCAAAGAAATTGAGAAGGTTCATAGGGTATGAAGAGGCACAATAAATAATCTGGGGATCATGGATAGTTAGATTTAAAAACAAGAATACCAAGTTTCTATTGAATTTGAGCAGAGAACAGCAACCAGTGCTCTGTACGAAGCAGAGGTGTGACATGATTGAAGGGTCTTGAACGGTACAGTAAATGAACTACAGTGGATTGAATGAGCTGGAGCTGTTTAATGGAGGAAAGAGGAAGAACTATGTAGAGAGAATTACAATAATCAATATGAGTGATGACTAGGCTGAGTAACAGTGACTGGATGATGGAAAGAGAAAAAAGAGAGAGGATGGAGCAAATTCTATGAAGAGCAAAAGAAAGAGGTCTTAATAACCGCATTAATCTGGTCCTTAAAGGTGATATGGGTATCAAGGTGAACACCTAGAATTCTAACAGAGTCCTTAAAAGGGAGCAGCTGGTTATCAACCATAGGAAGAGAAGGAGCTATAGTGGAGAGGCTCCAATGATTCCAAGTGTATGGAGTCAGAAAGTGAGTAGGTTCATATTTCTAGGAATTGAGAAATGGGTGATGTTCAGAAAGCCACAAAGAGACCTTTTTCAGGCAGAGATTGAGGTCAGTGAGATCAGTGCTTGAAGAAGGAAGCGATAAAGGATCTGAATATCATCAGCCTAGCAGAAAGAAAGGCAATGATTAGATTGGATCAAAGTAAGACGTGTGGCCACAAAAAAACATTAAATAAAGTAGGGGCTAGTATAGAACCTTGTGGCACACCAGAGAGTATAGGAACAGAAGGTGAGCGAGCCATGTCATGAATAACCTGACAGGTACAATTAGACAGGTAACTTTTAAACCACAGCAAAACAGAGCCAGAAATGCCAATAGACTGCAAGTGATGGAGAAGAAGAGCGTGATCAACCAAGTCAAAGGCAGAAGACAGATCAAGTGAATCCACGTCAATCTGGATTCAGACCCAGTTAAGGAACAGAAACGATCCTCGTATCCCTACTAGATAATCTTCACAGAAACTGAGACAGGGGATTCGCCTCGGTGTTAGTACTGCTAGATTTCTCAGCAGCTTTTGACACTGTGGATCATGATATCATGCTAGCACGACTGACAGAAACAGGTATCAATGGAACCATACTTGCCTGGTTCAGACCTTATCTATCAGACAGGCAACAATCCACACTGTTTAGCCACAACTCATCACCACCATGGGCACTGACCTGTGGGGTACCACAAGGATTGATACTGTCACCTATTCTGTTCAATATCTATCTCAAGCCACTAGCTGAGCTTATTCAGTCAATGGACACTCAGTTCTACATCTACACGGATGATGTGCAGCTACTCATACCCATTTAACCTGACTTACCTACAGCCTTGAATAAACTGATTACTTGTCTAACATCATTTCAAGAATGGGCTAAACACAACAAACTTTGCCTAAACCCAAGTAAAACCAAGCTTCTCTGGGTCCCTAACACAAGTGGATACATACCTGACATCAAAATTTCTTTTGGGAAGTACGAACTCCTCCTCAAATCACAAGTCAGGAACCTTGGAATACAGTTAGATTCAACACTTACTCTGATTCCCCAAATCCAAGCAACCTTCAAGTTGTTTTTACTATTTGCGACAGCTACGCTGCCTCTCTCCTTACATCAAGAAGGTAAATCTTATCCCAGTTGTGCATGCCATGATAACATCAAGACTGAATTACTGCAATACAATGGTCTTGACTACAAAGGGCCTGCACCAGCTCCAGTTAATTCAGAATGCTGCAGCAAGTCTCATAGAAGGTTGCAAGCGACGTGACCACATCACATCATTTTTGCAAAATGTTCATTGGCTGCCAATACAATACAGGGCTAAATTTAAAACTCTGTCTGATCTTCAGGTCCTTAAAGGAAATGGCTCTGGATACCTGAAAAATAGGATGATCCTCTATACACCACGAAAGACACTAAGGTCCTCTCAAAGACTATCACTAACCACACCCTTTCCAAAAGACATTACACAATGTGATACCCGCAAGCAAGCCTTCTCTGGAGTAGCCCCCACACTCTGGAATGCACTGCCTGAAAGGATCCGCTTAACACAAAACTATCTCTACTTCAGGAAGCAGGTGAAAGCTTGGCTCTTCAACCAGGCCTTTAACAGAAGAAGTAACTAACTTATTAGTCTCACTCACACACACAAGGAGTGACACAGGCTGCACATACTGCAGCAGGACATGTTTATCCACTCCTACCCTAGCTGAGATAAAATTAACTATACAAGACTCATGAAAAACACTAGTATATTGAGCTTTTCAAATTTATATACTGAGAAAGGAGAAAACCCCTCAGAAACCTATCGGATTATGAATCCTAGGTTATAACGGATATAAATATATATTTGACCATTGATTAGTTTCTATCATAGGGATTTAATAAAAACTCCTTGCATTTTTACATATATGTTTTTTGTAACTTCGTTTTTTTATGCAATTTCATTTTTTTATGTGCTAAACTTTAAACCCAAAAAGTGCAAACATTCAATTTAGAAGCGCCAAATATACAAAGAGCAACACTTAGCTTATGTTCGACAGGGCCGGCGTTTCACCTGTACTTAAGTACATAAGTAATGCCATACTGGGAAAAGACCAAGGGTCCATCGAGCCCAGCATCTTGTCCACGACAGCGGCCAATCCAGGCCAAGGGCACCTGGCAAGCTTCCCAAACATACAAACATTATTTTTGAACAGCGTCCATGCCTGTTGTACAGTTTTTACTCTCTCAGTTGCCCCCCTAAGTTTTTTTTTTACCGTTCTTCTCATTTTATCATAGTCTCCTTTTTTAAAGTTAAACGCTAACGTATTTGACTTTCTGTGTACAGTTACTTCAAGGTCGATATCAAAACTGATCATATCATGGTCACTGTTATCAAGCGGCCCCAGTACCATAACGTCCCTCACCAGATCATGCGCTCCACTAAGGACCAAGTCTAGAATTTTTCCTTCTCTCGTCAGCTCCTGCACCAGTTGCTCCATAAAGCTGTCCTTGATTTCATCAAGGAATTGTATCTCTGTAGCGTGTCCCGATGTTACATTTACCCAGTCTGTATTTGGATAATTGAAGTCACCCATTATTATCACATTGCCCATTTTGTTCGCGTCTCTGATTTCTTTTATCATTTCTGTGTCTACCTGCTCATCCTGGCGAGGCGGACGGTAGTACACTCCTATCACCGTTTTTTTTCCCTTTTATACATGGAATTTCAACCCACAATGATTCAAAGGTGTGATTTGTGTCCTGCTGAATTTGTAATCTATCTGAGTCAAGGCTCTCGTTAATATACAATGCTACCCCTCCACCAGTCCGGTCCACCCTATCACTACGATATACTTTGTACCCCGGTATGACAGTGTCCCACTGGTTATCCTCCTTCCACCAGGTCTCAGTAATGCCTATTATATCCAATTTTTCGTTTAGTGCAATATATTCCAACTCTCCCATCTTATTTCTTAGACTCCTAGCATTTGCGTATAGACATTTCAGAGTATGTTTGTTGTTCTTATTTGCATGATGCTTAGTACCTGACACTATTGATTTGACATCTTTTGTCTGATCTTTAGTTGTATTTAAGGGCACCTGGTCTACCACGGTCTGTTGTGCAACCTCACTATCCAGAAACCCTATCTTCCCTGTTTGTGAGGTATCTTTGCAAGATACCTTTTCCCGAACCATGCGCTTTTGAGCGACTGTCGGCCTTCCCCCCATTTCTAGTTTAAAAGCTGCTCTATCTCCTTTTTAAATGCCGACGCCAGCAGCCTGGTCCCACCCTGGTTAAGGTGGAGCCCATCCTTTCGGAATAGGCTCCCCCTTCCCCAGAATGTTGCCCAGTTCCTAACAAATCTAAAACCCTCCTCCCTGCACCATCGTCTCATCCACGCATTGAGACTCTGGAGCTCTGCCTGTCTCTTGGGCCCTGCACGTGGAACAGGTAGCATTTCAGAAAATGCTACCCTAGAGGATCTGGATTTGAGCTTTCTACCTAAGAGCCTAAATTTGGCTTCCAGAACCTCTCTCCCACATTTTCCTATGTCATTGGTACCCACATGTACCAAGACAGCGGACTCCTCCCCAGCACTATCTAAAATCCTATCTAGGTGACGCGTGAGGTCCGCCACCTTCGCACCAGGCAGGCAAGTCACCGATCCTCACGTCCACCAGCCACCCAGCTATCTATATGCGTAATGATCATATGTGGCTTCTTCAGGAAAATGTGCTGCTAATTTGACTTTCACATATCTAAAGAAACAGGATTCAATCAGTTTCTTAAATATATAGTTTAAAAGCTGTAGAGCTCTATCTCCAGTTAACATACTTTCAGTTGTTCAGGCTGCAAACAAAATGGCGCTTATACATCATCACACGCCAACTGAGCCCTTTAAATAGAACATTGGGAACAGCTGATTTTAAAGTGATCGTTACATTAAAGATTCTATATGATTTGTCATTTAATTCAATCCAGTTAATAAAATGCATACCTGTCAATTTTATTGTTTAATCCCATAGGTTCTAGCGTTTTCAATTTAAATGTCCATTTTGCTTCTCTTGGTTGTAACATTAATTTTCTATTACCTCCCCTCTCATTAATTTCAATTCTGTCAAGGACACAACATTTAAGATCTTCAAATTTGTGTTTCAACGCAGTGCAGTGTTCAACAAGTGGCTCTTTCATATTCTGTCTGACAATGTTTGATCTATTTTCTAACATTCTAATTTTCAGTGCCCTTGTTGTCATTCCTATGTATAATTTATAACAGGGGCACTGGATGATGTAAACTACAAAATCAGATCTGCAATTAGTGAAATGGACTAAAGGATATTCTTGTCCATTCAAGACATCTTTGAAACTTTTTGTTTGTACAGTGATTTTGCAAATTTGGCACATGCCACATTTAAAGTGTCCCTGAATTTTTCTGCTCCCATCTGCATATGATGGGAATACTGCAGGGCACAGCTCTTCTTTTAGGTTCCTGCCTTTTGCAAATGCTATTCTTAAATTTGTTTTCTGGAACAAGGGATTAGTTTGCGTGGAGGGGCATAATCGAACGCGAACGCCTATCTCCATGGGCGTCTATGTCCAAAAACGGGTACGTGAAGAGGCGGGACAGACCGTATTTTCAAAAAAATGGACGTTTTTCAGCTGGGCGTTTGTTTTTTTTAGCGATAATGGAAACTAAAAACGCCCAGTTCAAAAACGTCCTAATCCAAGCCATTTGGTCGTGGGAGGGGCCAGGATTTATAGTACACTCGCCCCCCTGACATGCCAGGACACCAACTGGACACCCTAGAGGTCAGTGCGGTGGACTTCAGACAATGCTCCCACATGCATAGCTCCCTTACCACGGGTGCTGAGCCCCCAACCCCCCTCCCCCAAAACCCACTACCCACAAATGTACAACACTACCATAGCTCTTAGCGGTGAAGGGGGCACCTACATGTGGGTACAGTGGGTTTTGGAGACCTCCCATTTACCAGCACAAGTGTTACAGGTAGGGGGGATGGGCCTGGGTCCACCTGGCTGAAGTGCACTGCGGTACCCACTAAAAATGCTCCAGGAACCTGCATACACGCAGGCCTCTAGGACTTGTTGCTGCTATATAACATTGGCACACCAGTTGACACCTGAAGACTAATCTCTCCGAAAACGTCCTTTATTGGAATAAGCATGCTTACTTGCAGTTAACTGCAGATCAGAGGTTGTGCCCCACTGGCAACGAGTCTCCCTGGTACTGAGATGAGCAGTAGGTCAGAGCTGGCAGAATGCTGTACAATGCCCTCTTTCAGCCACATTCAAGGTAAGAACTAAGTTCTATAACGTGGCTAACATGTGAAAGGGATCTAAAACTGGCTTACAAAAATGGTCACTACCTCATGGACTACCGGAAACAAAACAGGGCACACTCTGACCCAGTAAGCAGGGGGAAAAGCACCATGGGAGTAGAGCCTACCAACTACCAACATCGTGAGCATTTGCCACAAGCTAGTGGAATCACGGAGCCCAATACCCTACACCCACCACAATGCATTGCTGATGTGACTCTGCAGTGCGCATAACCAGTGCCTTTTTTTGTGACGGTACACGCCGGTATGGCGTACCGGCACCTTTTTTCACCTGTCCTGACTTTTAGCTGTGCTCTCGCTCGCTCTCTCTCTTTCTCGCCGCTGCCTCTGCTCTGCCACCAACGGTACGGTAGCTGTCCTAAGCTTCTCTCTCAACCCCCCTCCCCATACCCCCATACCTGTTCCAATTCAACTTTCGAGCACTAACAGAAGCAGTGTTTCACATTTAGCTGCCTGTCCTGCATCAGCCCAGGAATCTTTCTCTCTGCAGTGCCGCGCTAGCGCGCCCCTGCGGAAACAGGAAGTTACAGCAAAGGGGGCGGAGCGCAGCACGGCAGAGAGAAAGGACTCCTGAGATGACGCAGGGCAGGCAGTTGAATGTGGAACGCTGCTACTGTTAGCGCCAGAGAGGGAAAATCATTTCAAAATGTACTTGGTAGGTGGGATGCATGGGGAAGTGTTTACCAATGCTGGCAAGGGAGGGGGCGCAGAAGAGAGACATGGGGAGGGAGGAAATGTTCATTTGACCTGTGCACAGGGGGTGGGGGGCACAGGAGAGAGACATCCTGGACTCGAGGTTAGAAAAAGCAGGAGACTGCTGACGGGGTGAGTCTATCACACTGCTTCACCCAAAACAATTCCAAATGCTAACAATAGCAAAAAGATAATAAGAAATAAGGGACTGCCTATGCCTGTCCATCTGTAAAAAAAAGTTTAAAGCTGTCCTAGTTGGATAGACAGTGTCTTCAAAGGTGGCGCAGACAAAAATGATTTTTTAACTTATTGGACACCTTTTTAATTTATTTGAAAGCTTCCCATATGTAGATATAAAGAAACTGTATTTTGTGCTCATTTTTCTACACTGTCCTACAATACAGTTGGCAAAAGTTCAGTGAGGACAACCTGTTTCTTGATGGGTTCATCTTAACTTTTGTTTTAATCTGCCTTGGGAAGCCTGGTATTTTAAATATTGGAAGTACAATTAAAATCTCCATTCATTGGGGCACATGGAATCGCATCTTCACCTAGACATAGATGGAGAGGAAAGCAGGAGAAAGAGAATTGCTGGACATGGATGGCTGGAGGTGTGGACAGGTAAGAGAGGAAAATCGCTATACATGGAAAAGAGGAGAATTGCTGGACATGGATGACAGGGGAGGGGCAGGGGAGAGAGGAGAATTGCTGGACATGGATGACAGGGGAGGGGCAGGGGAGAGAGGAGAATACCTGGACATGGATGGCAGGGGAAGACAGGAAGGAGGAGACATACTGGATATGGATGGGAGGAGAGGTCAGGGAAGAGAGATTTGCTGGACATGGATGGAAGGGGAGGGCAGGGGAGAGAGGAGAATCGTTGGATATGGATGAGTGGGGAGGGCAGGGGAGAAAGGAGAATCACTGGACATGGTTGGCAGGAGAGGACAGGAGACAGAGGAGAATCGCTGGACATGGGAGGGGAGGGCAGGGGAGAGAGGAGAGATGCTGGACATGGATGGAGGGGAAGGAAGAGAGGAAGGAGATGCACATGGATGGGAGGGCAGGGAAGAGAGGAGAAATGCTGCAAATGGATGGAGAGGAGAGCAGGAGATAGAGGAGAATTGCTGGACATGGATGGATGGAGGAGTTGGCGGGGAGAGAGGAGAAATGCTGGACTTGGATGGAGGAGAGGGGAGAGAGAATTATTGCTTTATATGGTTACAGGGGAGGGAAGGGAGAGGAGAAATACTGGACATGGATGGAGGGGAGGAGAGAGGAGAAGTGCTGGACTTGGATGGAGGGGAGGAAAGAAAAAAGAAGAAGATGCACATGGATGGAGATTAGGGAAAGTGAAGACAGGAGAAAAACTGCACATGGATGGAGAAAATAGGCAAAAGCTGAATCCACGTTATACCTCCTCCAGTCAATTCCACGGAGGAGGGCCCAGTTTTTACTTATGGATGTATGGCAAGAAATGAAGAAGAAAGGAGGAAAGTAAAGAAATAATTGGCAAGGAAGCTCTGGAAACAGAGTTAAGGGAACAGATAGAGAGCAGTAGAATCAGAGACTGGGACCAATATGGATAGAAAAACAAAGTCACCAGACAACAAAGGTAGAAAAAATCATTTTATTTTCATTGTAGTGTTTGAAATATGTCCAATTTGAGAATTTACATCTGCTGTCTTATTTTGCACTGGGTATACTGGAGCTGTAACAGCTTACAGAAATTATTTCTAATGAAAAAAATCACGTTATCTTTTTCTCCTATACTAGTATAATATTTACATAGTAGATGACGGCAGAAAAAGACCTGCATGGTCCATCCTGATGTCTGTTTATATGCGCCATAGCTGGTATAAGGGGTGTGGCCAATGTGGGTGTGGCTAGCATAGGGGTGGAGTCATATGTGGTGACCCCGCCCATAGTGAGTACCAGCACCTTTTTTTCTACAAAAAAAGCACTGCGCATAACAGAAAAGGTGTCACACTCACCCGAGAGCCACATCAGAACTAGGGAAAGGCTGTCACAGGATAGAACACATTCTGCTGTCATGGAGGTGAGTACGGCATTTGAGGCTGGCATAGAGGCTTGAAAAAAAGTTTTTAAAGTGGGTTTTGTTTGGTGGGAGGGGGTTAGTGACCACTGGGGGCGTCCAGGGGGGTCATCCCCGATTCCCTCCAGTGGTCAACTGGTCAGTTGGGGCACTTTTTTGGGACTTGTTTGTGAAAAAAAAGGGTCCACAATAAGTGACCCAAAATCGCAGTAAAAACGCCTTTTTTTTCGATTATCAGCTAAAGACGCCCATCTCTCCTCGGCTGATAACCACGCCCCAGTTCCACCATCACCACGCCTCCGACATGCCCCTGTCAACTTTACCCGTTTCCGCAACGGATTGCAGTTGGAAACGCCCAAAATCGGCTTTCGATTATACCGATTTAAGCGTCCACGGGAGAAAGACGCCCATCTCCCGATTTGGGTCGCAATATAGGCGTTTTTCTCTTTCAATTATAAGCAGGACAATCTCCCAGCGTCTTCTCACCATTCTAGAAACTTCGGGGCCCAATGATGTATATTTCATTACCATGGTACATGTATTATTGTGTTTTTCTTTCTGACAATATATATACTAGTGTTTTTTCATGAGTGTTGCATAGATTTACCCTGTCACACTAGTTTCACTGCACTAATCGTCTAGTGATAAAATTAACCATTTCTATGACCTCATGTGCACCTTTCTTTAAATTAGTCACCTTACTTTCTAACCTATATATATGTTCCATCTTTGCTTATACCCTTCACTATCAATTAAAATGTTCTATTATGTATTGTGTTGTCATTGTAAGTAGTAGACTATGCCATACTTGGTATTGTTATTTGAATATTTTTACTGCTGTAATTGCCTATTGCTCATGTTTGATCTATTCTTACTGTACACCGCCTTGAGTGAATTCCTTCAAAAAGGTGGTAAATAAATCCTAATAAATAATAAAGTGAAACAAGGATTACTGAAGAACATTGGTCTAAGGAGGTTCTAATAGTGTCATGCATAGCCACCAAGAGAGTTTCTGTGCTATGCTGTTTTCGAAAGGCCAGTGAAGAATCCAGGAAAGAAGTGAGGTGATAATGTATTACTTTTTCCAAGACCTTAGAGAGAAAAGAAAGGTTAGAAATGGGTGTATAAGTGATTAGGATCAGTACGATCAAGGGAAGGCTTTTTTCAAGAGAGGCATGATCATGGCATGCTTCCAAGCATGGGGCACTTGCCCAAGTGACAGAATTGTCTGGATCAAGGGCAGAAAAAGTGGGAGATGAGATGAGAGAAGGTAGAGAGACAGGCTATGGAAAGACAAACATGTGGAGTAAAGAAGAAACAAAAGGAATGATAAGAAAACTGGAAAAGAAATCATAAAACACAAGGAACTTGAAGGCAGAGAGGAAGCATAAGAGAAGACCAAGAATAAGTAGAGACAGAGGATACAAGACAAACTATAGACACAAAAGAATCAATTTTTGTGGTAACTGGGCTCCTCAAGGGTAGGGAATAGCTGGCATTCTGCCATTCTCCTCCAGCCCTAAGATCATCGGGATAAATAAGTTATTTTACTGAAAGGACATGAGGGAGCAGAGGGAGTTTTGGCAGGATGTGATGCCATGGTGTGAAAAAGTTCTGTAATAGATAGGACCTATACAGGCTTATTTTCGAAAGAGAAGGGCACCCATCTTCCGACAAAAGCCAATTTTGGGCATTCTCAACTGCTTCCCGTCGCGGGGACGAACAAAGTTCATGGGGGCATCTCAGCACCGTAGTGAAGGCAGGGCTGGCGCATGATTAAGAGATGGGCATCCTCAGCCGATAATGGAAAAAAGAAGGGCGTCCCTGACGAGCACTTGGCCGATGTCATGTTCCCTGCCTGCGCAAGGTATGGGCATCTGAAGAGATGGTGGCCATCTTGGATTTGAGCATATCCAGGAGAGGGCGGCCATCTCAGAGGTGGGCGTCTTAGGAGGGGGCGGCCATCTTGCTGTTGGGCAGCTGCAGGAAGGAAGCCCATGTTTGGGCTTGAGGCCATCTTGCTGTTGGGCAGCCGCAGAAAGGAAGCCCATGTTTGGGCTTGAGGGCGTCTCCGTTTGGGGCAGTCATCTTGAAGACAGTTGTGCATGTTTGGGCCTAATTCCTGCACTATTTAAAGCCAGGCCACCAGTCCTCCCACGCTTCGGCTTCTATTCAGTTCTCTGGGTAGTTGCAGTGCTTCTGGTTTTTCTACTGTTTGTTGCCTGGTATTGACCTTCATCTGATTCTGGATTTGCTTCTGTCTGCTGCCTGGTTTTGACCTTTGCCTGATCCTGGATTTTATACTGTCTGCTGCATGGTATTGACCACTGTTTGTGCCTGGACCTTCTTTGCCCGCTGCCTGGCTGTGCCCCGTGGACTCTGTTCTGGACTCAGTTCTTCCTGCTGTTGGCTTCCCGCACCTGGGAGCTCAACCCCTGTGGAACGGAGGGAGACACAGGGGGAACTCTGGGTTGGCCGACAGCTCAGTGGGAATTCTTCCTCCATTGGGCACAAGGGCTCACATCTCCACTTTGCGTGCCTGACAGAAAGCCGAAGCCATGAGCTTGTCGGACAAGTCCGCGATGGCCGAGTTGACCCGAATTGTACAACAGCAGCAAGGACAGCTGAACCAACTATCCACGGCGCTGCAGAATGTCTGCTCCCAGATGCAGACCATGCAGGCGGGCCGCCAGGTTGTTCCTAACCCTTCGGAGCCGGGGGGATCTCCCTTGGGACTCCGGCTGCCGGACCTGCCACGCTTTGATGGCACACCTTCTGCCTGCCGAGGTTTCATCAACCAATGCAGAATGCTATTTGAAATGCAGCCCCGGGCCTTTCCATCTGACCAAGTTAAAATTACATATATGATGACTCTCTTGTCTGGACCAGCCCTGGCGTGGGCCGCTCCCCTTTGGGAGCAGCGGGATCCCATGTTAACTAATTTCAATGAGTTCCTATGCCAATTCCGGACGGTGTTCGACGTTCCTGGAAGACCATCCACCGCCGCTGGGGAGCTGTTGCGAGTGCAACAGAGTACAGACTCTGTGGGGGTATACGCTATTCGCTTCCGGACGCTAGCTGCAGAACTTGGCTGGAATCAAGAAGCCTTGACTGCCATATTCTGGCAGGGATTAAATAGCCGCATTAAAGACGAGTTAGCCGGACGAGAGGTACCTGCGTCCTTGGATGCAGTGATCTCCCTATGTACCCGAGTGGATGTCCGGTTTCAGGAGAGAGCCCGGGAACGGGCGAATCCGCGTTCGGGACCCCGGTCCACCTCGGGGTCACAGTTCCGTCATTCCCCTCAGCGGGCACTGGGGTTTGTGATGGAGAGGTCCAAAGAACCAATGGTAATGGTACGATCACGACTCTCCGAGAAGGAGCGAGCTTTTCGTCGTAGGAATCGACTCTGCTTCTACTGCGGGAAGACCGGCCATATAGTGGCTTATTGCCCTTGCAAGGCAGGAAACGACCAGACCCAGGACCACTAAGGCAGGTGGCCTTGGGTCATGTGTTTGCTAAGCCTGAACAAGTATCCCCATGACATGAAAAATTGGTTATTGTTCCATTGACTCTGCAATATCAGAATTTCACAGTGTCCACCTCGTCTTTGATAGATTCAGGAGCTGGAGGTAATTTCATCGCCGCCGGACTCCTGACGAAGTTAGGTAATCCTTGTGTAACCTGTGGATCGCCACTACATGTAACCTCAGTGCAGGGGATAGCCTTGCCTCACACTATCACGCAAATCACCAAACCGTTACAGATGAGGCTTGGGAGTAAGTCATGAAGAGACGATCCAATTGTATGTTCTTCCTCAGGCTATTCACCCCTTGATCTTGGGCATGCCCTGGCTATGCCAGCACATGCCTCAGATCAACTGGAAGACCGGCGATGTGGCTAGTTGGAGCCCTTGGTGTCAGGAGATCTGCCTTAAACTCAGGGTCTCCTCTGGAGGTAATGTGAAGGTGACAACGGGAGGTTTGAAGGCTTGCCGTTCCCAGCTCCTCAGTGAGTATCAGACATTCCGGGACGTGTTTGATGCCCGGGAGGCGGATGTTCTTCCCCCTCGTCGTCCTTTTGATTGTGCTGTTGATCTTATGCCTGGACAGACCCCTCCCCGGGGACGAATATATACACTGTCTCGTGGGGAGTCAAATGCCATGCGCTAGTACATCCGTGAGAATTTAAAAAAAAGATTCATTCGCCCGTCCTCCTCGCCCGCTGGCGCGGAATTCTTTTTTCTGTCCAAAAAAGATGGCTCTTTACGTCCATGTATTGATTATCAAGGTTTAAATGCCATCACAATTAAAAACAGGTACCCCTTACCCCTTATTCTGGAGCTCTTTGATCGTCTCCAAGGGGCCATCATTTTCTCTAAATTGGACCTGAGAGGTGCTTACAACTTGGTGCATATCCGGCCAGGGGATGAATGGAAGATGGCTTTTAACACCCATGAGCGGCATTTTGAATATCTAGTCATGCCTTTTGGCCTGTGTAACGCCCCAGCTGTTTTCCAGGACTTCGTCAACTCCATCTTTCAAGATTTGTTATATGTCTCAGTAATTGTTTATCTGGACGATATCCTTGTTTTTTCTAAGTCCCCTCAAGAACATGTAAAGCATGTGCGAATAGTACTGCAAAGGCTACGAGAGAATCACCTATTCGCCAAACTTGAGAAGTGTGAATTCCATCAACAAAGTATTCCTTTTTTGGGATACATTATCTCAGCTATTGGGTTGCGGATGGACCCAGGGAAAGTCCAGGCTATTCAAGAATGGCCACACACGCAGGGATTACGGGCGATACAAAGGTTCTTGGGCTTTGCCAATTTTTATAGACAATTTATTCACCAATATTCAGTAGTGGCAGCTCCCCTTACCGCCTTGACGAAGAAGGGAGCCAACGTGAGGGATTGGTCCCCACAAGCTATTGAAGCCTTTGAAAGTCTAAAGAAGGCTTTCTTATTTGCCCCTGTTCTTCACAGTCCAGATACCCATTCATTTTGGAGGTGGACGCATCGGCCTTAGGAGCTGGAGCTATCCTATCACAAATAAACCAAAGAGATATTTTATTAATATGATAAAGATAAAATATGCATACAATAGTCCGTATACATAAAATAGCCCGACACAGGCCGTGTTTCGCCCAACTGGGCTGCTTCAGGGGCTAAAAAAAAAATAATAATAATAAATAGGTAATAAATAGCAAATCTAAACATCTAAATAAAAATCATAATAATAATAATAATATAAAATGATATATTATATAAATTTACAAAGGACAACATTAAAATACAGTCAAATGCAAACTTGTACTATTGAGAGCCAAATAATAATGATGAAGCTAGGGCATTAAAGTGTATAATATCAAAACCCCAAAGGCTCATTATTCAAATTTTACAGGTGGCTAAAGTATCTGCAACATACATATTTACGTATATATTACAGAAGTCCAGAAACATGTTATACAAACATCTAGAGAAGACACATGGAAAATACATAGAGATAATTATAATTATGAGCACAGAAGTTTACTAGACACCAGACAGCCATCTTCAATAATATATTGCAAGGCACACCCACCTACAGAGTGGTTCTTCACTACCAAACCAGAAATATGCTTGGTAAAGGCAACTAAAAACATAAATAAGAAATAAAAAGAAAAATGTGGATCAACAATTAAAAAGAAAAAATATGGAAAAATCATATGATAAAGAGATATCATAAAAAAAATAGAGACTCACGTGTATGAACAATATCCTGAAAAAACGGCTCATCCAGAGACGCAAAAACAAATGGTTATGGACCTGCATAAATTATATTATATGTAAGTAAAACTTTAAAATGATGAAGAAAACCTGGTAAAAACGGACCACAACTCCTTGAAGGGGATCACATGAAAGGCTATATAATTGAACGGCCATATCATTAGACATAGGTCTGCCTACTTAAATAGAAAGGAGATATATCCCAAGCCGTAGTCCTCTCTGGTAATGTCACGGTGCCTCTTTATTAATTCGGGCTTAGTATCGGAGAGTATGATTACTATGCTAAGTTAAAGGGCAAACGTAATTTTCGAAAGAAAAAGCCTGTAATGATGCGGTAATCGTTATAAAGACGCAGTGACGCGTTACTCTATTTTATTCGGGCTCAATATCGGGAAGTGTAAATGCCAACTATATTAGAGGGCGACATAGTGAAGCAGAAGAAAATAAAATAATAAAACATTAGATCAATTTAGCCCAAGACTTACCTGAGGTCATATGAGCAGCCTCTAATCTCCGAATATGCCGAAAAAACTATGGCGAAAAACCGGAAGTTATTTAAAGGGAGGTAGAGATCAAAGGTCAAAGGACCGTGTTTCCCACAGAGATATATTTATTCCAGTGCAAATGATGAATAGTAATCATCAATGAATAAGAGTATTAAAATATGCTTGTATTATAAAAAGTTCTTGTATTATAAAAACGTGCGAATGTTAACATATGAGCAGGCCCGAAAAATAGCCAATCGGGATGAGCGAAAAAAGCCAATAAACTCTAACAAACAAATCATTATATGGACAGAAAAAATCATATCGAAACTAAGATAGGTGTATCGAATGATGAAAACCTTATGGAGAAAAATAGATAATGAAAAGGGGAGGTAAACCACGGAAATAAAGGTCAAAGGTCGTCTAAGCTTAAACAGACACTCACTCACTTGCGCATGTTCACTGCAACCAAAAGCAATATAATGAGTGTAAACATGGAGTAGCATCACTGTATTGATGAGTAATGTGTGTAAAGTCAAGAGCTAGAAATAGTAAATGAAGAATGATGGATGATGAGTGAAATTATAAAAAATGAATGAATGGAAAATAAAAAATGAGAAACACAAGGGGCACTAAAAGAGGTGCCATAGTCAAAAATAAAAATAAAAAATAAAAAAATAAATAAAAATATATATTATATATTATTAAGATGGATGTCTAATGAACATACATGGTCATAAAAATACAGAATAGTCCGTTTCACCATTTAAACCATGTGGATGGAGGGTATTTAATTCAAAGATAAATTCTTGTTCTTTCCGTAATAAGTACATATCAGTTGGTCCACCTCTCCATTTGCTTTTATATACATAAATGGCACAGAACCTATAATCATCAAATTTGTGACCTAATGATATTGAGTGTTGTACTAATGGTTTATCTATTAGTTTTCGTTTAATTGCACTTCTGTGTTCAATAATTCTAGTATTTAGTTTCCTTTTTGTTTTTCCCACGTAAGCCAATTTGCAAGGACACATAGCAATATATATCACATTACTAGTTTGGCAATTTGAAAAATGTCGGAGATGAATGTCTCTATTTGCTGATGGTACATAGAGATTTTTGGTCTTAATGTTAACTTTGCAAACCGAACATTTACCACAAGGGAAATGGCCGGTTGGCAATTTGTTCAATGCAGTAGAAACATTAGGTAGTGCAGAGGGAACTAGAAGGTCCCTTAGATTACGTTCTCGTTTGTATGCAACTATTACTCTCTTTTGCTGAAATGGTTCTAAACCTTCCAACAAATGCCAATGTTTTTTAATAATATTGACTATGGAGCTAGACATACCGGTAAATGGCAATGTGCAGACTATCTTATTCTCATTTGTTCTCTGGATTGGATTGAGCAGTGTTTCTCTCGAATTATTGGATTGAGCAGTGTTTCTCTCGAATTATTGGATGCTTTATAGAATCCCTCTTTGATGCATTTTAAGGGGTACCCTTTTTCTCTAAACCGTCTGGACATATCCTGAGAACGAAGTGTATATGTTCTTTGTTCTGAACATAACCGTCTTAGACGTAAAAATTGGCTATATGGTAAATTTGCTTTCAAACTTCTACTATGACAACTTTCATAATGCAAAAATTTATTCACATCCGTGGGTTTGCGGTAAATGTCAGTAGTGAACTTATTTTCCATTATGTTTATATTAATGTCCAGGAAAGGGATTTTTCTTCCATCAAAATGCATTTGGAATTTTAAATTGGTATCCAGAGTATTTAACCAATTGTAAAAATCTTTAAGCTCCTCTTCTGTGCCCTTCCATATCATAAAAATATCATCAATATATCTCTTCCAAATGTATATATGATCTATATATCTGTTCTTTACAATAAATTTTCCTCAAATTGGGCTACGTATAGATTATCAATGGATGGTGCGAATGTAGCACCCATCGCTGTACCTTTAATCTGTTGGTAATATTTACCATCAAACGCAAAAAAATTCTTTGTAAGTGCTATTGTGGCAAGTTCAACAATGAGTTGTGTCAGTATCCTAGGTCTTACATTTTGATTTGACAGTTTTTCCTTAATAATCTCTATTGATTCTTTCTGTGGGATATTGGTGTACAGACTCTCTACGTCAAAAGTCACCAGTAACATATCTTTACTTGGTGTGATTTTATTCAACGTATTGATAATATCAGACGAATCACGTGTGTAGGAAGGAATTTTATGAACCAGAGGACGTAGAAATTTATCAGTGAAAATTGATAACGGTTCTAATAAGGAGCCACAGGCAGATATAATTGGTCTACCTGGGGGTCTGGACAGGGACTTGTGTATCTTTGGGAGAATATATATAGTTGGTGTAGTGGGTTCTTTTACCACTAGGAAACTAGCTTCCTTTTCAGTTAGATACTGTGCTTTTCTTCCTATTTCAGCCAAAGAGAAAATTTCATTTTGAATATTTATTGTGGGATCTTTGCTCAATATTTTATAAAAGGACTGGTCATTAAGTTGTCTATAAACCTCGTCTATATAGTCTTTCCTATTCATGACTACAACGGCTCCACCTTTGTCTGCCGGTTTAATAATGATACTATGGTCTTTCTGTAATATTTTAATAGCAGTGCTTTCTTCCCTTGTTAAATTATAGAAAGTCCTTTTCTTACCTTGTTTCTCTAAAGTTGCTATATCTTTAAGTACGACAGTTTCGTAGGCTTGTATTAGATGATGGGTGTTGGCAGGCGGGAGCCATTTGCTATTATTTTTAACTATAGATTGGTCATTATAATCTGATGTTTTTTTTTAAAAGAATTCCATAATTTTCAGTTTGCGTATAAATTTAAAAAATTCTATTCTAGTTTTAAAAGCATTATATTTTGGCGTAGGTATAAATGACAGACCCTTGCTCAAAACGTTCTTCTCTGTATCCGTTAGTTTTCTATCTGAAAGGTTGTATACTGTATTCAATACCCGTTTATGTTTTCCTGTCCATATTTTTGTTGAAAAATGCCACCTCTTCCTCTGCCTCTACCACGACCCCTACCTCTATATGATGAGTATCCTCGTGGATACTCAGAGGTGGAGTTGCCTATGGCAGATTTTTTCCTCCAGAGTTGACCTAAATGATGTACCTGTTTATCAACATTCATTCTCGGGGGTCTGTTTAAGCTTAGACGACCTTTGACCTTTATCTCCGTGGTTTACCTCCCCTTTTCATTATCTATTTTTCTCCATAAGGTTTTCATCATTCGATACACCTATCTTAGTTTCGATATGATTTTTTCTGTCCATATAATGATTTGTTTGTTAGAGTTTATTGGCTTTTTTCGCTCATCCCGATTGGCTATTTTTCGGGCCTGCTCATATGTTAACATTCGCACGTTTTTATAATACAAGAACTTTTTATAATACAAGCATATTTTAATACTCTTATTCATTGATGATTACTATTCATCATTTGCACTGGAATTAATATATCTCTGTGGGAAACACGGTCCTTTGACCTTTGATCTCTACCTCCCTTTAAATAACTTCCGGTTTTTCGCCATAGTTTTTTCGGCATATTCGGAGATTAGAGGCTGCTCATATGACCTCAGGTAAGTCTTGGGCTAAATTGATCTAATGTTTTATTATTTTATTTTCTTCTGCTTCACTATGTCGCCCTCTAATATAGTTGGCATTTACACTTCCCGATATTGAGCCCGAATAAAATAGAGTAACGCGTCACCGCGTCTTTATAACGATTACCGCATCATTACAGGCTTTTTCTTTCGAAAATTACGTTTGCCCTTTAACTTAGCATAGTAATCATACTCTCCGATACTAAGCCCGAATTAATAAAGAGGCGCCGTGACATTACCAGAGAGGACTACGGCTTGGGATATATCTCCTTTCTATTTAAGTAGGCAGACCTATGTCTAATGATATGGCCGTTCAATTATATAGCCTTTCATGTGATCCCCTTCAAGGAGTTGTGGTCCGTTTTTACCAGGTTTTCTTCATCATTTTAAAGTTTTACTTACATATAATATAATTTTATGCAGGTCCATAACCATTTGTTTTTGCGTCTCTGGATAAGCCGTTTTTTCAGGATATTGTTCATACACGTGAGTCTCTATTTTTTTTATGATATCTCTTTATCATATGATTTTTCCATATTTTTTCTTTTTAATTGTTGATCCACATTTTTCTTTTTATTTCTTATTTATGTTTTTAGTTGCCTTTACCAAGCATATTTCTGGTTTGGTAGTGAAGAACCACTCTGTAGGTGGGTGTCCCTTGCAATATATTATTGAAGATGGCTGTCTGGTGTCTAGTAAACTTCTGTGCTCATAATTATAATTGTCTCTATGTATTTTCCATGTGTCTTCTCTAGATGTTTGTATAACATGTTTCTGGACTTCTGTAATATATATATGAATATGTATGTTGCAGATACTTTAGCCACCTTTAAAATTTGAATAATGAGCCTTTGGGATTTTGATATTATACACTTTAATGCCCTAGCTTCATCATTATTATTTGGCTCTCAATAGTACAAGTTTGCATTTGACTGTATTTTAATGTTGTCCTTTGTAAATTTATATAATCTCTATGATATCATTTTATATTATTATTATTATTATGATTTTTATTTAGATGTTTAGATTTGCTATTTATTACCTATTTATTATTTTTTTTTAGCCCCTGAAGCAGCCCAGTTGGGCGAAACACGGCCTGTGTCGGGCTATTTTATGTATACGGACTATTGTATGCATATTTTATCTTTATCATATTAATAAAATATCTCTTTGGTTTATCTACGATCTGCTTTGTACAGTTTCCACTTTGGAGTTTGCAGATCGTCTGCCTCTTTGTTTTCTTGGGCTATCCTATCACAGACTTCAGGTGCAGGGAAAAGGCACCCTTGCTTTTTCTTCTCCAAAAAATATACAGCAGTGGAACAAAATTATACGGTTGGGGATCGAGAACTGCTGGCCCTTAAACTGGCCTTTGAGGAATGGCGATATCTCTTGGAGGGGGCAGTTCTGTTATCACCGACCACAAGAACTTATTGTATCTGCAGGAGGTGAAGAGACTTAATCCTCGTCAGGCCAGGTGGTCCTTGTTTTTCGCCGTTTCAATTTTTGTCTCAGCTTCGCCCTGCAGTTAAAAATATACAGGCAGATGCCCTGTCCAGAGCCTTTGACCCGCCGGAGGAGATTGAGGAGTGGAGTCCTATGTTGAATCTGGCCTGCATCGCCGTCTCCGTGCTATCTACCCAAAGCCCTTCCAAGAACCTCGTGTCCCCTCGGTTCAGGAGAAAGATACTTAGATGGGGACATGCTTCCAGGATTGCGGGACACCAAGGACACCATAAGACATTACACCTCATTTCCCGGTTTTACCAATGGCCTCATATGGCCCAAGTTGTCCTGCAGTTTGTCACCATTTGCCCTACGTGTGCTCAACACAAGAACCCTCCTGGGAAGCCTTGGGGGTTGCTCCAACCTATACCAGTGCCACAAGCACCGTGGCAAGAGGTCTCCGTGGACTTTATAACAGAGCTACTCCCCTCTCAGGGTTGTACGGTTATTTGGGTGGTGATTGACCGATTTTCACGTATGGCACACTTCATTCCTCTAAGGCAGGGGTAGGCAACTCCGTTCCTCGAGAGCCGCAGGCAGGTCAGGTTTTCAGGCTATCCACAATGAATATGCAGGAGATAGATTTGCATACCATGGAGGCAGTGCTTGCAAATCTATCTCCTGCATATTCATTGTGGATAGCCTGAAAACCTGACCTGCCTGCGGCTCTCGAGGAACGGAGTTGCCTTCCCCTGCTCTAAGGGGACTTCCGTCAGCGGCAGTGCTAGCCCAGCAGTTTATCCTGCATATTTTTCGCATCCACAGGTTACCCATACGTATTATCAGTGACCGAGGGCCACAGTTCACATCCAGATTCTGGAGGGCCTTATGTACAAGTTTTTTTTGGTTTTTTTTTAATTTGTACCCCGCGCTTTCCCACTCATGGCAGGCTCAATGCGGCTTAGGTACTTATTTGTACCTACTTTGGAATCACGAACCACTTCTCATCGGCATATCATCCCGCAACCAATGGTATGGTGGAGCGGGTGAATCAAACGCTGAAACTGTATCTGCGGATGCATGTTAATAAAGAGGATATAAACAACTGGGCCTTGTTGTTTACCTTGGGTAGAGTTTGCGTATAATAACAGTCTTCACTCGGCCTCTCACACCTCTCCGTTCTTCGCGGCTTATGGATGGCACCCAAGATTGCCTCTCCCCATGCCACAAGTGATTGGAGATGTTTCAACTGCTGCTCCACCTCAACTTCAAAGGACCTTAACTGACCTCCGGAAAGTTTGGAATGAAGTACAATCACACCTCCAACAAGCCACGGAGACATATCAAAACGATTTGCAGATCAGAAGAGGCGCTCAGTCCCACTACTCCGGCCGGGACAACGGATATGGCTCAACACCAAATACCTCAAACTCAGACTGCCTTCTTTTAAATTTGCCCCCAGATTCATTGGACCGTTTGCCATTACTGAGCGAATAGGGGCCGTTACCTACAGACTACGATTGCCTCCTCACTTCAAGATACATAATGCATTCCGTGTATCTTTACTCAAGCCATTGGTATCCTCCAAGTGGGACCCCAAACCCAAAGTGGGTCCAGTCCCGGAGGTCTACTGTTTGCTGCCTGGTATTGACCTTCGCCTGATTCTGGATTTGCTTCTGTCTGCTGCCTGGTATTGACCTTTTCCTGATCCTGGATTTTCTACTGTCTGCTGCCTGGTATTGACCTTTGCCTGATCCTGGATTTTCTACTGTTTGCTGCCTGGTATTGACCTTCGCCTGATTCTGGATTTGCTTCTGTCTGCTGCCTGGTTTTGACCTTTGACTGATCCTGGATTTTATACTGTCTGCTGCCTGGTATTGACCACTGTTTGTGCCTGGAACTTCTTTGCCCGCTGCCTGGCTGCGCCCCGTGGACTCTGTTCTGGACTCAGTTCTTCCTGCTGTTGGCTTCCCGCACCTGGGGGCTCAACCCCTGGGGAACGGAGGGAGACACAGGGGGAACTCTGGGTTGGCCGACAGCTCGATGGGAATTCTTCCTCCATCGGGCACAAGGGTTTACATCTCCACTTGGCGTGCCTGACAGCCGACTTTACTTGGTCCATTTTTTCTTGCGACCAAGCCGTGAAAAGGTGCCCGAACTGACCAGATGACCACCGGAGGGAATCGGGGATGATCTCCCTCCCCTTACTCCCCCAGTGGTCACCAACCCCCTCCCACCCTAAAAAAAAAACTTTAAAAAATTTTTCTGCCAGCCTCAAATGTCATACCCAGCTCCATCACAGCAGTATGCAGGTCCCTGGAGCAGTTTTAGTGGGTGCAGTGCACTTCGGGCAGGCGGACCCAGGCCTATCCCCCCCTACCTGTTACACTTGTGGTGGTACATGTGAGCCCTCCAAAACCCACCCGAAACTCACTGTACCCACATGTAGGTGCCCCCTTCACCCCTTAGGGCTATGGTAGTGGTGTACAGTTGTGGGGAGTGGGTTTTGGGGGGGATCAGCACCCAAGGTAAGGGAGCTATGCACCTGGGAGCAATTTGTGAAGTCCACTGCAGTGCCCCCTAGGGTGCCCAGTTGGTGTCCTGGCATGTCAGGGGGACCAGTGCACTACGAATTCTGGCTCCTCCCATGACCAAAGGGCTTGGATTTTGTAGTTTTTGAGATGGGCGTTCTCGGTTTCCATTATGGCTGAAAACCGGGGACGACCGTCTCTAAGGTCGACCATCTCAACATTTAGATCGACCATCTCTAAGGTCAACCTAAATGTTGAGATTTGGGCATCCCCGATCGTATTATCGAAATGAAAGATGGACGCCTATCTTGTTTCAATAATACGGGTTTCCCCGGCCCTTCGCACCCCGTTCGATTATGCCCCTCATAGTCAAGTATCAAATTGAAAGAGGAATGGAGAGGAACATCATTTTCACTTTTCCAAAAAAAAAAAAAAGTTTTTAAAAATCAACCCACCTGATTGTGGGTGGTTTAGATGGGCCAGGTTGGACTGGAAAGGATATGACAGTGGTATAGATGGACTGTGGGTAGGAGGAGGAGGGAAGAGAAGAAAAGTGATGTGGATTAAATTGGTGGGGATGAGTTGGGGTTGGGAAGGAAGTGAGACTGGTGGGACATTCAGTGCTTCCCTAGCTTCTTTTTTTTAGCCACAAGTCCTTCCACTATGTGCACTACCTGCTATGCTCTACATTTAAATATGGCCTGGCCATGCTTTGTTTTCAAAGCACCCCCAATCATTTTGAAAAGTTGGCTCCTAAGCCATTATTAGGCATAGGCTACAGTGAATGGTAGGCAGCTCTGTTTTTGTGACCCCATTCATTAATGTTGCAACCTCATTTGAGGTTCCAACCCACAGTTTGGGAACTACTGTTCTAGCTCCATTGTTGAGATATGTTACAGAAATGAAATGCAGGTTTTATATTGAGATTCTGTCCATTTCTGTATAGAATACATACCTTGGTCCCATATAGCAGAATGCTGTCAATTCTAATGGCAGCTTTACTGGCTGGAGGGTTTCTTTACGCATAGAAAATCCTTGAAGAGGTCACGTGATGACGCGGAGCTGAGCAGACGCCTGAAACACCGGCTCCAGCCTGCCTGCAAATAAACCGGTGAAATAGCCTGCTATCTCCCCCCGAAGTGACTCCTCAGTGAGACCATCGCGAACAGGAACGCAAGAGCAGAATACCGAGAGGTTCGGAGGTGTTTACAACTCGCCAAGAAGCAGGGTATGCCCGCAAAGACCCCGTGAGGCAAGAAAAGCGCTAGCGGTGAGCAAAACAAGATGGCATCGGCGTCGGAGGCTCCGATGGCAGGGCCGCTGCCGCCTGAGCTGGTCAGAGAGCTGGCGCAACAAATTTCAGTGGTCCTGGAAGAAAAACTATCCAAATTACAAGCCTCGGTAGACCACATCCGTGAAGCGCTGGAACACCAGAGTACTCGCCTGCAACAAGTTGAGGACCGGGTATCGCAGTGCGAAGACACAGCTGCGGGTTCGAGTGGAAGAATAGCGGCGCTGGAACTCAGGTGTGAACAACTAGAGCGGAAGGCGGATGATCTAGAGAACCGCAGTAGGCGCAACAACCTGTGGATTGTGGGTCTCCCTGAGGCTGTCAAGGCAACAGAGCTTAGAAAATTCGTGGAGCAATGGCTCCCTGAGCAATTGGGCCTGGATTTTGGTGGGAAATCGCCACAAGTGGAACGTATACATAGAGTGGGAGCAGAGCGAGCAGCTGATAGCAAGCCGAGCCAAGTGCTGGCGAAGTTATTGAATTACATGGATATGGAAACTATTCTGCAAGCTCATCGACGCAAGCCTGGCCTGGAATATGATGGAAAGAAAATTCTACTATTTCAAGATTATTCAGCTGCGGAGGCTGACCAGCGGAGGATTATGGGGTACCACTGTAAGAGACTGCATGAAAAAGGAGTTCGTTTCTCACTGCTATATCCGGTAAAGGTACAAGTGTTACATGAAAACAAGAACTTGTTTTTTAAAGAATCTGAGGCGCTGGAACCCTTTGTGACAAATTTAAGCTGAAGCGGGAGCTGCAGAATCGTGTGGACATTAGCAGTATAGCAGGTTGCGGATGGCTGCAGGGCCCTGAGTTGTGTGCCAGAAGGTGACTTGCGCAAGAGGAGACCGCTATGGTTGACCGGGAATTGCCGGTTAGAGCTGGAGACCGTAGTGAAGGCAGCGGGGTAGGACATCATAGCAGAGGAGGACATGAATACCATGCGTGAGGGCCACAGGGAGCTTGAAAACCCCTGCCTTGAGTTATCAGACTTTACAAGTGCGGGAGTTTCTTGCTGAAAGCCTTCTGGTAATACGAACTGGTTGCATGTTTTTGTTGCAGGTTACCATGTGTTCATGTTTCGATGTTACATATGATATATGCTGGGGAGTTGAAGAGGGGGAGAGAGGGCAGTTGAGGGGGGTGAAGAGACCGGAAGAGTTGGCGGTGTGTTTGGAGGGTGAGTGTGTTGTGAGTCGGGCGGGACTGTAGGGGTATTTCCCTGTGATCTAGCCTAAGCTGGTCTTGGCCTATACAAGCCTATGACATCTTGGTATAATAAGATGGCTGCTGCAACATCTCTGTGTCAGCAAAATCCAGCTTCAGCTTGTGGAAAATCACTGACAGGCTTGTTGAAGCCAAGGACATTCTGTGTTCCAACCATCCCCCTTCTATCTCAGAGAAGCTGAGAAGGGAGGCAGAGCCATGGCACCAGAAGTTACCATCTCCAAGGTCACAAAACAAAGAACTCTTCTTACCCATGCACTGTACGGTATGAGAGGAGAATTGGTCCAGGCTATCACTGAGAGAGGTCTGAAGAACGCGGGGAGAGTGGGAGAAGAAAGTTGTCAGAGACCCTCGGAGGAGTACCTGGGAAGGACCTGAGAAATCCAGCAAGGCTCGGGGTGAGCTAGAGACTGTATGATACCAACCTTGTGACCTGCATAACTGGTGCAAATACCTGTGGCAGAGATTTTGGCTCTGAGAACCAAAGGAGAGACGGGAACCTGCTTGTTTTCTGAGAAAGACCTGCACTGGTCTTATCTGAAGCCGTGATCAGGACAGCGTGGTAAAATCACAGTGATATATTTCCAGGTCTGGGGTTAGGCAGTGGTTTTATCTAAGTACGACTGGTTTATGTCAGCTCTTGGTCAGGGACAGCTGCTAATGTGTATTTTGCATAAGATGTGATAAGTTTTCATAAGGATCATTAGGATATCATTTGTACTGTTCTAATCATTACTGTACGTAGTCTCAGGATAATCAGAGTGTAGTTAGACAATATATTTTGTTAGTGCATATCAGCAAGAGATATTTTTTGCATATAAGCTATTGCAGAGTGTCTATTTTTCTACCTGTAATAAATATATAATTATCATCTGTGAGGTGGCTTTGGGTTTTTTTTGGCGAAGAACAAAACACTGGCAGGGTGCCAGCACAAGGTTTCTTTATAATATTTCCCCTAGACTGAGCAGAAACCTTGTAATAAGTTTTATCAGGGAATAATTATTGCCCTAATTACTTATTTTCATCCTACAAATTTGAGCTTGCGTTCCGGGAATGTCATTCAGTTGATAACAGTTTAGACCCGGAGGTTCTCTGTTTAAAAAAAAAATCCTAAGCTGCACAAGTCTGAGCTTTGTTTTTTTTACATTCTCTTACTGTGTTTTCACTGAGGACTGTTGAAGCTTATCTGGTAGTCGTAAATCTGTTGCTCTTGCCAGATTTATGACTGGGCAGTGAACCAGGTTTTTTTGGGGGGTGTTTGTACTAGCTGTGTTAATTGCTAGCTGTTTTTTTTTTTCTTTCTTTCATTTTCCTGTCCGTACAGTGTCAGTATGACGGCACCTAGCCATAGGCTCTCACCTCTAGAAGTAGCAGTGTTTGATGCAATGGTGGCAGGGGGCCAGTCTAAAACACTTACGGAGGGCTCTCTGAAGTCTATGTTGTCCTTATTTCGCAAAGAAGACGCACAAAGTTTCAAAGCATATGAGGTAGTCTTGAACCAAATCATGAAGGTAAAGCATAGATTGACTGTTCCAGCATTAGTGGAGCTCTCATGCACCCTGCTGGCCAAAATGGAAAGTGCAAGTTGTAATCGCTCTACATTGCAAAACGAAATTCAGCAGTTGCAGACTGAAGTTGACGCCCTAAAGAAAGAGAGACTTGATTTACAATTGGCTCTTGAGAGCAAAACTTCACAGGCAACTGGTGAAGGGGGGGGGGGGGTGACTGAGAGTTCCCATGATCATGGTATATGTGCCGAATGTGTGGGTCTTCAGGACAAATGTGCTACTTTAGAGAAAGACAGATTGCATTGGGAGCAGACTGCCTAATCTTTACAGACTGATTTGAGGCTGAAAAATGATTCCCTCTCTGCTAAATCATATCAATTAGAGGAGGTGATGCGAACTTTAAGTTTGCGAATGAAAGAAATAAATCACACTCACTCCCGGCTACAGGAGGAGAGAGAAATGCATCAGGATATGATTTCTGCTTTGCGTAGGGAGTTACAACATGAGAAAGGGAGTCATAGCTTTGCTCAGCAGGCTTGGCATAAAGCCGAAGGAGAACTAGCGGAGTCCTGGGAGAAAAATAATACACTGTCACTGCAGTTATCTCAGGCTTTGCAAGATAAAGAGATGTGTATAAAAGCACTCAATCAGCATAAAGGAGACCTAGAGATGTTGCGGACGGAGGTATGTGACTTGGTGGATGAGGCTACTGCTACACCCACGGAGTTGCAGGATAGGGATGATGTGAGATCACACAGCCCTGTACTAGAACAATTTTGCCTGCCTGAATGGGTCCCTTGTAATGAATTAGAGCAGGAGTCTAATCCTTTTCAGTTGACAGCAATTCCCCGGTACAGTACTCTTGGTCCGCAGACCTTTGACTGCATGCCGGACCATAGGGTCCGCCCAGTCCGGTCACGGAACACTGTATCCCCCGATGAGGACACTGACACTAGTAATCAGACACTCCCACCAGTCAGGTCCCAGAATACTATGCCCACTGATGAGAGTCATGGTACAATTGGTCCTATGTTCCTCCCAGGAAGGGCACAGCACAATGCACTTCCTGATGAGGTCACTGGTACCATTGGGCCTATGCTCCTCCCAAGAAGGTCACAGCTTTCTGTCCTGCCTGATGATGTCACCAGGAACAGTGGGCCTGTGCCACACCCAAGGAGGTCACAGCCCTCTGCACTACTTGATGACATCAACAGTACACCCGCACCACCATTTTTGTCCCCTACTGGTGAGCAGCGGTATTCCACCCAGACACTTAAAAATAACACTTTATCTAGGGAACAACACTCCCAAACAATGAAGACTATTCACACTATGATCAAACCTTTTAAGGAGTCTTCCAAGGTATCCATACATGCTCATTTGCGGTCAGTCCATGAAATCTTTAAGACTTTACAGGTCACTGCAGAGTCAGATAAACTGGCTTTACTGAAGTGGACGTTTGGCGAAGAATGTCAGGTGTACTTGGAGGCTATAGTGGAAGACAGCCCAGACCTGTTTAATGTGGAACAAGCTTTGAAGAAGCGATATGGTCTGTTTTCAGATGACACGGAAGCAAAACGGGCAGCCTATAATATGCTCTGTGGTCCCAAGGAGAGTCCGTGTGAGTGGGCATTTCGCTTGAAGCAAGCCTTTTTCCAGGGGCAGGCCACACCAGACGCAAAGGATCTTGAATTTGGTGAATTCAGAAATCTTTTTCTGAAAGGGCTGCCTGAACGAGTGAGATTTCACTTGACGGGACAACAGAAAGAACCTTATTCCAAGCTTTTGAAACAGGCAGATGGGGTTTTTGATATGTGTCGCGCCCGGCCCACAGTGGAGGCACCCAAACCCGCATCAAAGCATCGCAGCCCGGGGGCTCAACCCAGTGTGTGTGCAGTCACCTCCACCCTTGCACTGGAAAACAAGGGGTCAAGTCCGTCGACACAATCACAGCCTAGCAATACCCAACCTCACCAGCCAGGTGGCACCGCGCAATCTGCTGTGCATGAAGGACAACAACAAGACCCGAATAAGAAGCATTTTAACAAAAGGCAGCGGCCTCAGGATAAGATCAGAAAGCAGCAAGCACAGATTGAGCAATTGTTGGCGCAACTGCAACGAACAAATTCTGAAACTGCACCTCAGCCATCCTCTTCACAAACCAGAGGAGGCAACTTTTCAAAGAACAAGGAGAAGCCTTTTGGGCCACCCACACCTGGGCCTAGTGTCAACTCTGTTGAGGTGGAACCTCTGTCCATGCCTGAGGACGACCAGGCATGACTAGGCTTGGATCCACCTACACCACCATCCATGCCCACAGTGCAGGTGGAAGCTGTGTCGGCTGTCAGTGATGAGTCTCCTGTGACCCAGGCTGATGTCCACCCCTCAAACCCGGAAGGGCCTCTATTATGTGACTCGATTAAGGAAACCAGGTACTTTATGGGTCAACTTACTCCTAAAGGTTACAGATATACCGTGGAGCTGTTGATTCAATAGACATTTTCCTGTCAGGGTCTGCTGGATACAGCCTTAGAGGTGACTTTGATTACCCAAGGCCTGTTTCAGAAACTCGAGGCATCTCTAGGGGGGGAGCGGGATGTGCTGAGTGTCACTCCATGCGATTTATCCCTAATGGCCTATGGCAACCAGAGCATCGGTACTGTGGGACAGGTTTGGCTTTCTTTACAGCTCGGTGAGATGAGTATCAAACACCCTGTCATCATTACCGCCAGTGCGGGTGAAGAATTCTTAATTGGCAATGATCTGTTAAAAAGATTGCGGCCTAATTTGGATTATCACCATGAAGTCATCTGGGCTCAAGTCACAGGTCCCCTTCCATATAGGAAGGTACGGCATATGAGCAGAGTCAGTGGTTCCAGCTCTGTGGGGCTTAGGGATTCTCCATGTCGAATTAATTTCCAGACTACAGAAGACCCTCTTACCTGGGAGATCCAGTTGAGTGGTGCACCAGGGGGGGAAGTCCAGAATGCTGAAGTAATCCAAGTTCAGACAGATTGGATAGCTGACATCGTCATCCATGCAGACAAGTTGGAGATTGTTCTGAATAACCCGCCTACCACGCATGACACTCCAGATGATGCTACAGACATACCTCAAGAGATCACGGCATCCTCTTCCAGTCATGAGACACCACATCCTCGCCGGTTGACTGACATCCAGCAAAAGGATGATGCTTTCACCATTCCTGTTCAGATAGCTGAACATGGCCAAGACTGAACTTATTGTTTTCCCACCAAAACCTACTTCTCCTCTCCCTTCACTCTCTATCTCAGTTGATAACACCCTCATCGTCCCCGTCTCATCTGCCCGCAACCTCGGTGTCATCTTCGACTCCTCCCTCTCCTTCTCTGCGCATATCCAGCAGATAGCCAAGACCTGTCGCTTCTTCCTCTATAACATTAGCAAAATTCGCCCCTTCCTCTCCAAGCACACCACCCGAACTCTCATCCACTCTCTCATTACCTCTCACCTTGACTACTGCAACCTACTCCTCACCGGCCTCCCACTTAGCCATCTATCCCCCCTTCAGTCCATTCAGAACTCTGCCGCACGTCTTATCTTCCACCTTAACCGATATACTCATATCACCCCTCTCCTCAAGTCACTTCACTGGCTTCCGATCAGATACCGAGTACAGTTCAAGCTTCTCCTACTCACCTACAAATGCACTCGATCTGCAGCCCCTCCTTACCTCTCTACCCTCATCTCCCCTTACGTCCCTACCCGTAACCTCCGCTCTCAAGACAAATCCCTCCTTTCAGTACCCTTCTCCACCACCGCCAACTCTAGGCTTCGCCCTTTCTGCCTCGCCTCACCCCACGCTTGGAACAAACTCCCTGAGCCCATACGCCGGGCCCCCTCCCTACCCATCTTCAAATCATTGCTCAAAGCCCACCTCTTCAATGTCGCCTTCGGCACCTAATCACTTCATCTCTTCTCAGGAAATCTCATCTATCCCAATTTGACATTTCGTCTTTTAGATTGTAAGCTCTTCTGAGCAGGGACCGTCCTTATTCGTTAATTTGTACAGCGCTGCATAACCCTAGTAGTGCTCTAGAAATGTTAAGTAGTAGTAGTAGTAGATAGCTGACATCCAAACACTTCAGTCCACTTTGCTATTGCCTAGCGATGTCTCCTTCATCAGTGATACTCTGTTCTTCCGTCTGCGAAAGTCTGTGCAACTTCACTTCAGTAAGTGTTCTTCCACTTCGGTGCAGGTACCTGGACAAGGTGCCAAGACGCTCGTGGGAATGTGCAGTCTCCCTTTGACCGTGGGACAGAAGACGTTCACCCACCACTTCTCAATTATGAAAGGCCTACAACAGCCCTTATGCCTGGGCTCCGATTGCCTTGTGCGACTGGGAGTTTATGTGGATCTGGTGAACCTTGTCTTGTGGAGTAGACTTGCTGGCAGCCCCGTGGAATCCGAGGTAACGCCTGTTAGCCTGAAGTCTGGACAGACCATACCCGAGGTCTGTGAAGTAGTCTGTGATAAAGATGTGATCATTCCGGCTAGAGTGAGGGATTTTTCCATCAAGCTCCGACTTGCTCAGGGACAGTGTCTGTTGGACAAAGTGGTGTACTTCAACCCTCATGCTCATTTTCGTGACCTAGGGTTGTCCATTGGTGTTCTGCCATGTTTGGAGGTATCTGATGCTCCTTTCCACTTGTTGGTCACCAATCCGCAATCAGATGAAGTTGTTGTGTCTAAAGGAGACCCTTTTGGATTTCTGGTGGGAGAGTCTTTTCCTGATGTCGAGGTAAGTTTGCCTATTATTGGCAGGCTGCCTTCCTCTTGGAACACCTGCCGGGGGGGAGACTGAGAGTCTGTTTACCTCTCCCAGAGGCCTCATATCTCTGGAGTTCATGTGGCCATACGATGCAATGGATTCACAGGTGCAGTTGGAAGACGACTTCTTGATTTTGTCCAGAAGGATGTCTCTACCCCAGAGGTCTAGAGGGGTGAATTCTGTCGAAACCTCATCTCTGCAGGCGGACATTGAAGAGCAAGTGGAAATTCCATCCAACCAACCTTTCTCAGAGTTTGATGCTATGGTGAAAGATCAAGTGGAACAGGCTGATGCTTGTACTACTGACACAGAGAAGATGCAGTTGACTGAGTTGCTGTACAAATACAAGGAGCTTTTTGCTGTAGACTCATATGACTGTGGCCTTACAGACCTGCACGTCACCAGAGTGCCTACAGAACCAAATAGTAAGCCTGTCTTTGTGCGCCAGTATAAGATTCCATTGGCTTCCTATGAATCTGTGCAAGAGATTCTCAATACCTTGGAGGCCAGGGGTATCATTAGGCAATGCAACAGCACATACAACTCCCCTCTGTGGCCCATCTTAAAAAAGAACAACAGCTGGAGAATTGCTCTGGACTACCGTCAGCTGAATAAGCGAGTACCGTTGTCCAGGTGGCCGATGGCTCCACTGGATCAGAGTCTTGCTACTATCAAGGGGGCTAAGTATTTCACCAGCTTAGACTTGGCATCAGGGTTTTGGACCGTACCTGTACATCCACATGATCAGTATAAACTGGCTTTCACCTTTGGGAAGAAACAGTACACGTGGAACAGAACTCCCTTTGGTTTTCTCAATTCACCGGCTGAATTCAACATCTTCCTACATAAAGCACTTCCAGATGCTGAAGCTCGAGGAACTGTAGTCTATGTGGATGATATTTTGATCAAAAGCTCTACCTTTCAAGAACATTTGTCAGAGATTGAGCACGTTTTCAGACAGTTGACAAATGCTGGAGCCAAATTGACATTGGCCAAAGGACAATGGTGCAAGAAATCTCTGAATTACCTAGGGTATGAAATTTCTGCTGAGGGTCTGTGACCTCAGAAGAAGCAAGTTCAGGCCTTACAACAGCTGAAACGACCCACCAATCTCACAGAACTTCGTTCCTTTCTGGGAATATGCAATTACTCCCGACAGTTCATAAATGAGTATGTGGAGATCACCCGACTATTGGTCAAGTTATTGAAGAAGGATGTACCCTGGAATTGGGGTCCAGAGCAGGAATCTGCTATGCAGGAGCTGAAGGAGCAGCTCAGCCGCTTTCCATGCCTCGCGTACCCTGAGGGGGGTCGTGAGTTCTACGTTGACCTTGGTTACTCCAATCACTCTATGAGTGCTGTCTTGTATCAGAAATATGATTCTGATAAGCGGGTTGTGGCCTATGCCAGTAAAGGCCTATCTGAAGTGGAAAAGAAGTATTCAGACTGTGAGAAATCCTTATTGACCACAGTGTGGGCTCTGCAACATTTCCAGAGTTACATCCAAGGGGACAAGCTAATCGTGGAAACTTGTCATCAAATCTAGTTTCCTGGGTAGCGACCGAATCAAATCTGGTCGGGTGTCCAACAGCAGAATAGTCTCCTGGACACTAGCTCTTCAAGGATGGCCTCTAGAGGTAAGGTATGCTCAAAAACATCGCAATGTAGTAGCCCAAGGTATGGCTGACCTGCATGACTGTGCAGGACATGATTCCTTTGCCGGTAATCCTGAAACAGATATCCCACCACCAGAGGTAGAACCTCATCGACACCACCTGTATGATGAGAAGATTTGTACTACCATGCCCAAAGTCTATATGGATGGTTGTGCCTACCGCCATGACACAGACCATGAGTTGGTTGCAGGTGTGGGAGTGGTATGGAATCCAACCGTTCCTGAAGAGACTTTGAAGCACAGCTTGGGTTCACAGACAAATCAGTACGCTGAGATTGCTGCAGCTTTGGTGGCGGTACAGTCTGCCGTTCAGAGAGGAATTAGGGAACTAGTCATCTGTACAGACTCCGATTATGTGAGACAGAACTTTGTCTCTCATCTACCCAACTGGAAGCAGAACAACATGCTAAACTCGAAAGGAAAACCGGTACATCATGGAAGTTTGATTCTGGCCTTAGATCGCCTGGTATGGGACCATGACATGACCATCTATTGGAAGAAGGTTAAGGGTCATGCAAAAGTTGATAGTCCTGACAAGATAGGGAACGACTTAGCAGACCAACTCGCCAAGGAAGGTGCACTCACCGGAGAGCCATGGCGGTTCTCAGAACCTGAGACATTGGCAGTTCATGCTGTCACTCGATGGCAAACAAGACAGTCGACTGAGACTCCCGTGTTCCAGTGGTGCAGTGAAGTCCCATCATTTGATCTTGTAACGGCTCAGAAATCGGATCCAGTGGTTGGACGATTTTATGAGTACATCCAGAATCCGCAAGAACATCCATTGACAGAAGAGGAATGTCAATCTGAAGAACTGAGGATACTCTATACATCCAGGGAGAAGTTCAAGATTCAACAAGACCTGCTTATTCGGACGAGTAAGCATGGCATTGAGCAATGGGTTGTGCCCCAGACATATCGTGGCATCATGTTGCAACATGCTCATGATGAACCATGTGCAGGACATAGAGGAGAAGGCATCACCTATGAGACCTTGAAGCAAGTGGCTTATTGGCCCCATATGCGTCAGGATGTGAAGCTGTATACTCGAGGTTGTCTGACCTGTTGTCGGTTCCAGCCATCTTCTCCGTCGCATCGAGCACCACTCAGGAAGAAGGGTATTGCTATGCCCTGGTCAGATATCCAGATTGATTGGGTTGGACCAGTGGTTCGATCCACCCGAGGCAACAAGTACATGCTTACTGTCACCTGCATGTTCACCAAGTGGGTGGAGTGCCTACCTGCACCCAATTGCACTACCGAGACTACGGCTACCTTACTACTGAATCATGTGTTCAGCCGGTGGGGTTTGCCCATGCGAGTGGACTCAGACCAAGGATCCCAGTTTACCGCAGAAGTGATCCAACACATGTGGAAGATGTTAGGCATGAAGAGTAAACTACACATTGCCTACCGACCTCAGTCCTCAGGACAAGTGGAAAGAGCTAATCGTACCATCGTCACCATTCTGAAGAAGTATGTGTCCTCCTCAGGTAAGGATTGGGACATGAAGTTACCATTGGTCCTCATGGCCATCCGTGCCACACCCCATCGGTCTACAGGCGTGTCACCCTTTGAGGTGATGGCAGGTAGGGAAATGATGTTACCAATTCATTTGCTTTACAGGACTAATGATGTGAACTTGTCCAGTGCTACTTCCTCTCATGAGTATGTCACCCATTTGCGGCAGCATTTGCAAAGTGCCTTTGTCTTTGCCTAAAAGAACTTGGAAAGTAGTGCTAGAGGTAGAAAAGCCTACTATGATCAAGGGACTACCTCCAAAGAATACCAAATTGGTGACAAGGTATTCTATTTCAATTTTGCCAGAAACAAGGTAAAAGAAAAGAAGTTTCTGCCCAGTTGGCATGGTCCTTTCCCTATAGTGGAAAAAGCTTCACCTGTGGCTTACCAAATTCGCCTCAGAAAAAGTTCTCAAGGTGAAGATAACCTTAAGTGGGTCCACATCAATCAGTTGAGACCATGTCATCCCAGTCATTTGGTTCCAGATACATGCATTGTTGAAATGACACAAACTAACCATGAAGCAGAATAGCTTCGTCTTCTTTTGTTTTTCAGCTACAGAGAAAAACAAAACCTTGAAGATTCGGTGCAGTTGCCTAACAGATTGATCCTGTTTCCATTCCTGATGTCGTTCTTCAAGATGTTCCTGACGCCCTGCTTCTTAATCCATTGGTGGTTTTCAACATTCCTTCCCCTTGTTCCTCATGATTTCCATTGTTTAGTCATGACTGTTGGAGTTTTTCTTTTCCCAAGAATCATTCTTCGTGTTGGGGGGGAATTTGTTTGGTTTATTTTATTTCAACTGATCTAGTGTTCCTGAAAGTGAAGTTTTGGATGTGTTTGTTTGTTTGTTTGGACATTTCATTGACTTTCTTTTTGAACTGTGTCCAATGCTTATGTTTGAAGACTTTCTTCATCATCACCATTTTGTTCCTGTTTGATGTCTTCTTGATGAGAGAAGTTGTCCATTTACACCTCATCATTCATCACGGTCCACCCTATTGACTATGATTTGGACATTATGTCGTTTTACAGTCTAAAGACTCTCATATCATTGACTTTGTTAGACTTTGTGGAGGTCAACCATGAGTAATTCTCCACGATGCAACAGTTTTAGTCTACTATCATATTAAGGACTAATTTGCTTATGCTTTGCCATGCATTTTATAGTATGATAATTGATTTTTGATTATACTTTCATGCGTTAGGACATAACTGCTAACACCCTATGATTTGTTCCTTATTAATGATCTGCTGTTTTAGCATTTGAGTTTACGTGTAAACATAAAGACACGATTCATGAAGTGCATGCTTCTAGAAGTGCTTTAATAGAGTGTTAGTATGGAGTTACTGACATTTACAGTTCTTGTTTTATTTGGTCCTGACCATGAGTCTTGATGTCAACCCGTCTAGTTATATTGCTAGTTAGGTTGGAGAAGGCTTTTACTCCTGTGTAGTAAATTCCATCTCCAAGGGGGGGGGAATCTGTAGGGGTATTTTCCTGTGATCTAGCCTAAGCTGGTCTTTGCCTATACAAGCCTATGACATCTTGGTATAATAAGTTGGCTGCTGCAACATCTCTGTGTCAGAAAGATCCAGCTTCAGCTTGTGGAAAATCACTGACAGGCTTGTTGAAGCCAAGGACATTCTGTGTTCCAACCATCCCCCTTCTATCTCAGAGAAGCTGAGAAGGGAGGCAGAGCCATGGCACCAGAAGTTACCATCTCCAAGGTCACAAAACAAAGAACTCTTCTTACCCATGCACTGTACGGTATGAGAGGAGAATTGGTCCAGGCTATCACTGAGAGAGGTCTGAAGAACACGGGGAGAGTGGGAGAAGAAAGTTGTCAGAGACCCTCGGAGGAGTACCTGGGAAGGACCTGAGAAATCCAGCAAGGCTCGGGGTGAGCTAGAGACTGTATGATACCAACCTTGTGACCTGCATAACTGGTGCAAATACCTGTGGCAGAGATTTTGGCTCTGAGAACCAAAGGAGAGACGGGAACCTGCTTGTTTTCTGAGAAAGACCTGCACTACATAAGACAGACAGCTAAGATAGCGTCTGGGGAGAGTCTGCTCTGGTCTTATCTGAAGCCGTCATCAGGACAGCGTGGTAAGATCACAGTGATATATTTCCAGGTCTGGGGTTAGGCAGTGGTTTTATCTAAGTACGACTGGTTTATGTCAGCTCTTGGTCAGGGACAGCTGCTAATGTGTATTTTGCATAAGATGTGATAAGTTTAAGTTTTCATAAGGATCATTAGGATATCATTTGTACTGTTCTACTCATTACTGTACATAGTCTCAGGATAATCAGAGTGTAGTTAGACAATATATTTTGTTAGTGCATATCAGCAAGAGATATTTTTGCATATAAGCTATTGCAGAGTGTCTATTTTTCTACCTGTAATAAATATATAATTATCATCTGTGAGGTGGCTTTGGGTTTTTTTTGGCGAAGAACAAAACACTGGCAGGGTGCCAGCACAAGGTTTCTTTATAATATTTCCCCTAGACTGAGCGGAAACCTTGTAATAAGTTTTATCAGGGAATAATTATTGCCCTAATTACTTATTTTCATCCTACAGGACCCGGGTGTGGGTTCCACTTAGATGGGGGCAGGGCGACAGGGGAGGGATGGAGGGGTAGGAAGGGAGAAGAGAGAGCGGGAGGGACCGGATAGGGGGGGAGACAGGGGGAGGTGAAGTGAGGGGGTTCTACAGTCGATAAACAGGACAGCACGGGAACTACTGCTAAGGGTTGGAGGCATAAAGGCATGATGGGTGGGCAATACATTGTCTGGGGAGATGCAGGAGTGTATGAGTGGCCCAGGGGCTCAGCTGGGAGGCCCTTGGGCTCTGTAATTGACTTATGCGCAAGTGGAGGCATGCTGCAGAAATTGCATGACTAGTTTAAAGATTGTCACACTGAATGTGGATGGAGTGCACTCCCCAATCAAACGCTCAAAAATATTACAGGCGCTCAGGAAGCAGAAGGCTGATATAGCTATGCTGCAAGAGACCCACTTAAGTAAGATGGAGCATTTAAAATTAAAAAAGGATTGGGTAGGGGAGGTGTTTTTTGCAGCTTACAACGGGAGACAAAGAGGGGTAGCTATATTGCTTAAGAAAACTATTGCTTTTGATCTTCACAGAATGTACCAAGACCCAGAAGGGAGATTTCTCATAGTAGTGGGAGAATTGCAGGGCAGAATGGTGGGGCTCTGCAGTGTGTATGCGCCCAATATATACTCGCATAATTTCTTTGCGTTATTGGCAGCTAAACTGGTCACATTTGATCAATATCAACTAATAGTAGGGGGGGGGGGACTTCAATATAGGATCCCTCTATAGACTGTAAACCCCCAAGAAGGGTAGGCAAAGATCAGGAAGATAGAGGGGTTAATTTCTTGATGAAGGAACTAGATCTAGTGGACATATGGCGCTATCAACATCTTAGTGAGGCTGATTTTACCTTTTTCTCGCACCCACATGGGACGCACTCTCACCTTGACTATCTGCTAGTGCCTTACTTGTTGGTGCTGAGGGTGGACCAATCGGGAATCGGAGAGCCAGAAGTACCTGATCACTCGCCGGTGTGGCTGGTGTGGCAGGGGGGAGGCCGTGAGGGAGCCGATCGGTGGCGCATGAACCTGGCACTCTACCAAAGTAGGGAGTTTCATACTTATCTGAGAAAGAGCTGGATAGATTACACTATAGAGAATGAGGCACAGGACGTGACCCCACGAGTCTTTTGGGAGGACTCAAAGGCAGTACTGCGAGGGAAGATCATCTCGTACACTGCCTCCCTGAATAAGAAGCGAGGGGAGAGAATCCGAGCCCTTGCCATAAAACTGAGAGATGCTCGCCGAGCGCTCATTGGGTGCCCTTCGGACTCTGCTAGGAAGGCTTATATGGATTGTAAAAAGGAGGTGCAGGAAGTATTGGAGGAAAGTGCACTCTACAATATCAAGCTGTATAAATACAAATTACACCAGTGGGGTAATAAGACGGGCAAGTTGCTAGCGTCCTTAGTGTGGCAGAAAACAGCAAAAAGGCTTATAACTAGAATAAGGAACAGGGAGGGAGAACTTAGAACCCAGTTGCCCGACATAAAAAAGGAATTTGTTGAATATTATTCAAAGTTATATCAGTCAGGACATTTTTCAGAGGAAAAGTGTTTAGAGTTCGTCGACGGGATAGGGCTGCCCCTGATTTCGGAGGAACAGCGGAGGGGGTTGAATGCACCCATTCAGGGTAAGGAAGTACAGCAAGTGATTAAGCGCCTCAAACTGGCTAAGGCGCCGGCCCGGATTGGCTAGGAGCGGAGTATTATAAAATACTGCAAGACATAATGGTGGCCCCATTTATAGCTATGTGTGATGAAACCAAGGAAAGGGGTGAGATGGGGGCGGTGTTAAATCATGCGCACATTGTATTGATCCCTAAACCGGGGAAAGATGAAGAATTAGTGGGTTCGTATAGGCCCATATCGCTGTTAAACCAGGACGTAAAGATCCTAGCAGCGGTGTTGGCAGACAGACTGGGCAAGGTGGTGCCTGGCCTGGTCCACCCAGACCAGATGGGTTTCATTAAAGGGCGGTTTGCATCAGCTAATATACTGAAAGTGACCCGCATACTACTGGAGGGTAGTGGTAGACCGGGAGACGCCATAGTGGCAAGCCTTGATGTGGAAAAGGCTTTTGACAAGGTAGTCTGGCCATATTTGTTCTGGATTCTGAGATGCTATGGCATTCAGGGGGATTTTTTGGGATGGGTACGAGCGTTATACTGTAACCCGACGGCGCAGCTCCTTGTCAATGACTCCCTGACTGCTCCATTTACCCTTGGGAGGGGGGGACTAGGCAGGGCTGCCCCCTCTCACCCCTACTATTTATTCTTACCTTAAAACCTCTAGCGATAAAACTGCGGCATGAGGCCGCGCTGAAGGGACTGAAGGTGGGAGGAGAGGAATACATAATCAATTTGTTTGCAGATGATGTGCTGCTTCTGTTGGATGAGGCAACTCGTACACTGCCGCTGGCTATGACGCTTATTCGGGCATTTGGGGCATTCTCAGGGCTCAGTATAAACTTCAACAAATCTGAGGCGTTGCCGGTGAGCGACCCGTGTGCGAGTAGACGCTTACACTCCTTTCCGCTATGATGGGCTACAGAGGGTATTAAGTACCTGGGGATTTATATCAGTGCGAGCCCGGCGTGGGTATACAAAAAAAAAATGTGCTAGACCGCTTGACAGAGGTGAAACACACATGCCAGAAGTGGAAGGACCTGCCAGTGAACTTTTTAGGGCGCATAGCATTGGTTAAAATGGTACTGTTGCCAAAATTGCTCTACTCGCTACAGATGCTCCCTCTGTGGGTGAAAGCCTCGGAGGAGCGCTTGTACAAAAGCATTGTTGGGACTTTTATTTGGCACGCTAAATGCCCACGGATAGCATTTGCGAAATTAGTAAGGAATAATGGGCAGGGGGGACTTTGACTTCCGGATCTGCGAATTTATAACGTAGCAGCGCTGATGCGGTGGATCCACGAGCTAATCACAGAGAAGGGCTTTTTTGCCCCTTTGGGCTTCTGGGAAAGCTGGTGCATGCCAAACGACCCCTTTGCGGTTTTAGAGTCCTGGGCAATACAGGATGCAAGAAAGAAAGTGTACAACCCCTATGTCGCAGCTCTTCAACTAGCTTGGAGATGGTAGAGAGGGCAGACGGGAGTCAAAGGGGGGACCAGCCCGTTTTTGCCGCAGGTGGGGAATATGGCTTTCCCAGCGGGGTTGGGAGTGTCAGTCTTCTGCCAGTGGAAGGAGAAAGGCTGCAGATTCATAGGCCAGTTTCGGAAGGAGGGGGAGGATGTTTTTCCCAAGTTTGACATGGTGCGTAATGCGTTACAGATCCCTGGCTCTCAATTCTTTGCATACCTATAGGCGCGAGATTATATACTGAGTGTGGAGCGCCGCAGCAAGTCAATAGTGCGATTTACACAGCTTGACCATACTTTTATGCAGTTGACCCGCCCCATAATAGGTTGACCGGCTGGTGTCAATTGATTAGGGAGCAATTGAAGACACCCCACTTAACCACGTTAGCGACAGCATGGAGCAAAGATATTGCAGAAGAGGTATCGGTGGAGAGACTGAGTACAATATTCCGAGACCTGCGAAGGCTCACTCCGAATGCGCCATTGCAGGATATACAATACAGAGTTCTATACAGGATACATATCACTAAGGTTAAGGGGAAAACCCTGGGGATGTGGGACAATGACACATGCGATAAGTGTGGAGGGGCGGCGGGCACACTCTTTCATGGAATGCCCAACCCTGCAGGAGTTGTGGTCTGGGGCACTGGAAACCATGGAAGGGATCTTACAGAGATTAGTGGAGTGGTCTTATTCAGTCATGTTAATGGGGTGTGGACAGGCTCTCAGGGAGCAAGGGTTGAGGGCCTCACATTGCAACTTTGTATTACTAGCCATGGTCCTGCTTAAGAGATGTGTGTTGAAGCAGTGGGTGCACAGAGAACCCCCGGCACTGGCAGCATGGAAGAATAGTATGCTTGAGATGGCACATTGGGTGTCTATGAGATACAAATGTGTGACCTCCCTGGACGCTCGCCAATACCGGGATTTGTGGGGGAGAACAAGCACCTCACTCATGATGTCTGAACAAGTATCCGACTAACTTGATTTCAGTGCTGATTCAGCGACAAGCAGTAGAGGGGGGGAGGGAGGGGGGAAAAGGGGGGAGTGGGGGGAAGGGGGAGGGTAGAAGGTAGAGGAAGGGATTTTCTGCTGGGGGGGGGGACAGCACTGAAAGAATAAAACCATGGAGATCGGTAGATTGTTGTCAAAAGTTGTTAGATTATGTTATGTTTTTGCATTGTTATTACTACTACTACTACTACTTAACATTTCTAGAGCGCTACAAGGGTTACGCAGCGCTGTACAAATTAACGAATAAGGACGGTCCCTGCTCAGAAGAGCTTACAATCTAAAAGACGAAATGTCAAGTTGGGGTAGAAGAGATTTCCTGAGAAGAGATGAAGTGATTAGGTGCCGAAGGCGACATTGAAGAGGTGGGCTTTGAGCAATGATTGCCTTTGATGACTGTACCTGTATCCATGGAACAATAAAAAATATATTTAAACAAAAAAAAAAAGAAAGAAAATCCTTGAAATCCATTCTTGTAGGATTTTGTACAGCTAACATACAGTAGGCACAAGGGAGAAGATGTAATGTGATGCATGAAAATGTCACTTTGGTTTACCAAATTCCCCTCTCCCATTGCACTGCATTGAGATGCAACTGCCCTGCTGGCTTCCCTCTCCCCACTCTGACAAATCATCTGGTACCAGCAGGTCATGAACAGAACCAGAATGGCTGCTCCATGCAATGCCTCTGCCCTCACAATTAAACTGAGTTCAGATTTTAATTAAATTGAGTAGAAGATAATTCTGAATATCTGTCCCAAGTGGGGAAAGGCTGACCCCAGCTCTGCTGATGCTGCCTTTGTCCCTAAATTGGCCTGCACCCTAGGGTTACCATATGGCTCCAGAAAAAGGAGGACGGATTGAGCCAGCCGGGTTTTACTTCCATTGCTTTGAAAGCAGTGGAAGTAAAACCCAGCTGGCTCAATCTGTCCTCCTTTTTCTGGAGCCATATGGTAACCCTACCTGCACAGATCCTGGCACAAAAGGTTCTTGGTTAGTGTCCCAGTATTACCTGGTACAAATTGCAACAACTAATCCTGCCCTCCAGTGGACCCGCTGGGCAATCCTTTCTGGACCAGGCCCTGACAGGTGCTGGAAGATTTTATGCTGCTTAAAGGTGACCTGTGGTTAGTAAAAGTGAATCGATTTTTCACTCTTTCAAAAAGTACAAAGACCAGGGGACACTCAAGGAAGTTACATGGAAATGCTTTTAAAATAAATAGGAGGAAATATTTTTTCACTCTGCGTTAAGCTCTGGAACTCTTTGCCGGAAGATGTAGTAACAGCGGTTAGCGTATCTGGGTTTTAAAAAAACTTGGACAAGTTCCTGGAAGAAAAGCCCATAGTCTGCTATCCAGACAGGCATGGGGAAGCAACTGCTTGCCCTGTAATTGGTAGCATGAAATGTTGCCACGATTTGGACTTCTGCCAGGTACTTGTGAACTGGCTTGGCCAGTGTTAGAAACAGGATACTGGGCTAGATGGACTATTGGTCAGACCCAGTATGGCTATTATTATGTTCTATGTATGTCACTTAACCGTCCATTGCCCCAGCTACAAAACTTAAATTGTGAGCCCACTAGGGACAAGGAAAGCACCTGTATATAATATGTAAACCACTTTGATTGTACCACAGAAAGGCAGTATATCAAATGCACTACCTATACAAGGCATCTCTCTTTTTACTCAGCTCCCGCCCTGCAAGTTGTATCATTTTGTATCTTCTTCTGTGGTATAAGGAAGAAAGTACAGACTGTGGTGGTTATCTGCACCTACTTTCAAAGAAAAAAATCTCACATTTTTGCCATGTCACTAGCTTTCCAATTTTTTTTTCTCTGCAAAAATCATTCACTCAGTTTAATTCCTTTCATTGGTATTTTAAGCTGCCATACTGTGTAAATCTAGACATGTGTTAAATGTGGTGTAAGTGGTTTATTAAAATTTGATATACTGCCCCCAAGAGGTGGCTTTCAGAGCGGTTTGCTGAATTCTGCATTTTACTGGCATCTCCCCTGCCATTTCCAGCCCCTACACTCACTGCAGTTTGCTGAGATCTTCACTGGTGTTTCTGATCTATGTGTGCTCTGCATTTTGCTGGCATCTTACTATCTCTCCCCCCCCCCCCCCCCCCCCACCCTCCACCCCCGCAACAGCAAAAGAATTTCACATATTGTTTCTGCTCATCTCATCATGTGATACCCCCTCCCTCTTGTAGTGTTTATATGTATATTCAGCAGCACAAGCCGTTTACTTACTGTAGTACAACTGAATATACATCTAAGTGTGACTGATGCCAGTGAGTAGTACAGCCCTCATCACATTTTCTATAGCTTTGACCTCATTATTGTGGTCACAAAAAGCATGCAACCTCCAGGGCACAGGGCGATGATGTTTCCATTTACAGCTCACCCAGGTTGTGACCTCAAACAGGAGGTTTTGCAACCACATTTTGGGAAGTTCTGGACTAGTCATTTAAGATAGGCTTGCTATTTATTGCACCTTTATTTGCAAGTGTGATATCTAGTAGTTGTACCATAAGACTACTCAGGGATTAGCCAGAGTCATTTTTGAATACGACAGCTGCCTGGGCTGGAGTAAATATGGTTCAATTCTACCTTCATCACTCCCTGGACCCCTAGTGGGAGTTGATGACCCAGAGGAGGCAGGGGACAAGACAGGGCAGAGCTTTGGGAAAAGGGGGACCTTCTACCATTTTAGCTCCATGTCAGGGCTTGGATTTGGAAGGGGTGTTATGAGCACACTGAGCCACCAGGGAGTGGAGATTCTCCTAGAGGAGAGGGTCTGGTGGGCCTCCAGTTTGGGCCAGTGGGCCCTTTAATGGGATGTTGTGAAAACATGTTAAGTCTTGGTCAAAAAGTCCCAACTGTATGTCTGTTCATCATCAGAGATGAAAGGGGAAAGGGAAATGGGAAATGGGACTTGATATACTACTACTACTACTTATCATTTCTAAAGCGCTACTAGATGTACGCAGCGTGCCTTTCTGAGGTTTTTGCAACTACATTCAAAGCGGTTTACATATATTCAGGTACTTATTTTGTACCAGGGGCAATGGAGGGTTAAGTGACTTGTCCAGAGTCACTGAAACCTTTTCTAGAGGTAGAAACTAAACAGCCAAAAACTCTTGTTCTAAAAGGCAGTTATTTTCTGTTCCTTGGCTGCTGGAGAGGTAGCTCATCCAGCGACCTCAATTAAGTGTTAATTAAGGTGTGGGGGAGTAGAATACTTCCATAGGTTGCTGAGTCAGCTTCAAAGAGCCTGTTTAAAAGAGGCCCCTTAGATTCCAAACTATATAAAGAGGAAAGGTCCCACTGAACTTTCTTTCTGAGAAGTTCTGAGAGAAGAGGACATTTCTCTGGTAAGTGAACGCTATTTTGCTTTGTGCTTTGGGACCTTAAAGATTTCGGGTTTAAAGGAGGAATTGTAGGTTAGTGTTAGGCAAAATAAAAATATAAAAAAAAAATTTTACCAACTAATCTCCATAGTCTTTTCCACTTAGTTTTAAAAACTTTGTACCACAGCATTAACAGATAGAATCTAGCAGGCACTGCAGGACCCAGGGCCCAAGAGAAAGGCAGAGCTCCAGAGTCTCAATGCGTGAATGAGACGATGGTGCAGGGAGGAGGGTTTTAGATTTGTTAGGAACTGGGCAACATTCTGGGGAAGGGGGAGCCTATTCCGAAAGTATGGGCTCCACCTTAACCAGGGTGGGACCAGGCTGCTGGCGTAGGCATTTAAAAAGGAGATAGAGCAGCTTTTAAACTAGAAATGGGGGGAAGGCCGACAGTCACTCAAAAGCGCATGGTTCGGGATAAGGTATCTTTCAAAGATATCACCAAAACAGGGAAGATAGGGTATCCTGATAGTGAGGTTGCAAAAGAGACCGTAGTAGATCAGGTGTCCTTAAATAAAAATAAAAATCAGACAAAAGATTGCAAATTAATACTGTCACGTACTGAGCATGATGTAAATAGGAACAACAAACATAGTTTGAAATGTCTATATGCAAATGCCAGGAGCCTAAGAAATAAGATGGGAGAGTTAGAATATATTGCATTAAATTAAAAATTAGATATACAGTGGTGGAAATAAGTATTTGATCCCTTGCTGATTTTGTAAGTTTGCCCACTGACAAAGACATGAGCAGCCCATAATTGAAGGGTAGGTTATTGGTAACAGTGAGAGATAGCACATCACAAATTAAATCCGGAAAATCACATTGTGGAAAGTATATGAATTTATTTGCATTCTGCAGAGGGAAATAAGTATTTAATCCCTCTGGCAAACAAGACCTAATACTTGGTGGCAAAACCCTTGTTGGCAAGCACAGCGGTCAGACGTCTTCTGTAGTTGATGATGAGGTTTGCACACATGTCAGGAGGAATTTTGGTCCACTCCTCTTTGCAGATCATCTCTAAATCATTAAGAGTTCTGGGCTGTCGCTTGGCAACTCGCAGCTTCAGCTCCCTCCATAAGTTTTCAATGGGATTAAGGTCTGGTGACTGGCTAGGCTACTCCATGACCCTAATGTGCTTCTTCCTGAGCCACTCCTTTGTTGCCTTGGCTGTATGTTTTGGGTCATTGTCGTGCTGGAAGACCCAGCCACGACCCATTTTTAAGGCCCTGGCGGAGGGAAGGAGGTTGTCACTCAGAATTGTACGGTACATGGCCCCATCCATTCTCCCATTGATGCGGTGAAGTAGTCCTGTGCCCTTAGCAGAGAAACACCCCCAAAACATAACATTTCCACCTCCATGCTTGACAGTGGGGACGGTGTTCTTTGGGTCATAGGCAGCATTTCTCTTCCTCCAAACACGGCGAGTTGAGTTCATGCCAAAGAGCTCAATTTTTGTCTCATCTGACCACAGCACCTTCTCCCAATCACTCTCGGCATCATCCAGGTGTTCACTGGCAAACTTCAGACGGGCCGTCACATGTGCCTTCCGGAGCAGGGGGACCTTGCGGGCACTGCAGGATTGCAATCCGTTATGTCGTAATGTGTTACCAATGGTTTTCGTGGTGACAGTGGTCCCAGCTGCCTTGAGATCATTGACAAGTTCCCCCCTTGTAGTTGTAGGCTGATTTCTAACCTTCCTCATGATCAAGGATACCCCACGAGGTGAGATTTTGCGTGGAGCCCCAGATCTTTGTCGATTGACAGTCATTTTGTACTTCTTCCATTTTCTTACTATGGCACCAACAGTTGTCTCCTTCTCGCCCAGCGTCTTACTGATGGTTTTGTAGCCCATTCCAGCCTTGTGCAGGTGTATGATCTTGTCCCTGACATCCTTAGACAGCTCCTTGCTCTTGGCCATTTTGTAGAGGTTAGAGTCTGACTGATTCACTGAGTCTGTGGACAGGTGTCTTTCATACAGGTGACCATTGCCGACAGCTGTCTGTCATGCAGGTAACGAGTTGATTTGGAGCATCTACCTGGTCTGTAGGGGCCAGATCTCTTACTGGTTGGTGGGGGATCAAATACTTATTTCCCTCTGCAGAATGCAAATAAATTCATATACTTTCCACAATGTGATTTTCCGGATTTAATTTGTGATGTGCTATCTCTCACTGTTACCAATAACCTACCCTTCAATTATGGGCTGCTCATGTCTTTGTCAGTGGGCAAACTTACAAAATCAGCAAGGGATCAAATACTTATTTCCACCACTGTAATAGGCATCTCTGAGACCTGGTGGAAGGAGGATAACCAGTGGGACACTGTCATACTGGGGTACAAATTATATCGTAGTGATAGGGTGGATCGAATTGGTGGAGGGGTAGCATTGTATATTAACGAGAGCCTTGAATCAAATAGATTGAAAATTCTGTAGGAAACAAAACACATCTTGGAATCACTGTGGATTGAAATTTCATGTGTAAAGGGGAAAAGGATAGTGATAGGAGTGTGCTACCATCCGCTTGGCCAGGATGAACAGACGGATGCAGAAATATTAAAGGAAATTAGGGATGCAAACAAACTGGGCAACACAATAATGGGTGATTTCAATTACCCCAATATTGGCTGGGTAAATGTAACATCGGGACACGCTAGGGAGGTAAAATTCCTTGATGAAAGCAAGGGCAGCTTTATGGAGCAGCTGGTACAGGAGCTGACGAGAGAAGGAAAAATTCTAGACCTAGTCCTTAGTGGAGCGCATGATCTGGTGCAAGAGGTAATGGTGCTGGGGCCGCTTGATAACAGTGATCATAATATGATAGGATTTGATATTATCTTTGAAGTACACATAGGAAATCAAATACGTTAGCGTTTAATTTTAAAAAAGGAGACTATGATAAAATGAGAAGAACGGTGAAAAGAAAACTTAGAGGAGCGACTGCAAGGGTCAAAAATTAACATCAGGTGTGGATGCTGTTCAAAAACACCATCCTGGAAGCCCAGGCCAAATATATTCAGCATATTAAAAAAGGAGGACGGAAGACCAAACGACAGCCGGCATGGTTAAAAAGTGAGGTGAAGGAAGCTATTAGAGCTAAAAGAAAATCCTTCAGAAAATGGAAGAAGGAACTGACTGAAAATAATAAGAAACGGCATAAGGAATGTCAAGTCAAATGCAAAGCGCTGATAAGGAAGGCTAAGAGGGACTTCGAAAAAAAGATTGCATTGGAGGCAAAAACACATAGTAAAAATTTTTTTAGAAATATTAAAAGCAGGAAGCCGGCAAAAGAATCAGTTGGACCGCTATATGACCGAGGAGTAAAAGGGGTGATCAGGGAAGACAAAGCCATAGCGGAGAGATTAAATGAATTCTTTGCTTCGGTCTTCACCGAGGAAGATTTGGGAGTGATGCCGGTGCCGGAAATGGTATTCGAAGCTGACGAGTCGGAAAAACTTAATGAATTCTCTGTAAACCTGGAGGATGTAATGGGGCAGTTCTGCAAACTGAAGAGTAGCAAATCTCCTGGACCGTATGGTAGTCATCCTAGAGTACTGATAGAACAGAAAAATGAGCTTGCAGAGCTATTGTTAGAAATATGTAATTTATCCTTAAAATCGAGTGTGGTACCGGAAGACTGGAGGGTGGCCAATGTAACGCCGATTTTTAAAAAAGGTTCCAGAGGAGATCCGAGAAATTATAGACCGGTGAGTCTGATGTCGGTGCCGGGCAAAATGGTAGAGACTATTATTAAGAACAAAATTACAGAGCATAATCAAAAGCATGGATTAATGAGACAAAGTCAACATGGATTTAGTGAAGGGAAATCTTGCCTCACCAATCTACTACATTTCTTTGAAGGGGTGAACAAATATGTGGATAAAGGTGAGCCAGTTGATATTGTGTATCTCGATTTTCAGAAGGCGTTTGACAAAGTACCTCATGAAAGACTCCAGAGGAAATTGGAGAGTCATGGGATAGGAGGTAGTGTTCTATTGTGGATTAAAAACTGGTTAAAAGATAGAAAACAGAGAGTAGGGTTAAATGGTCATTATTCTCGATGGAGAAGGGTAGTTAGTGGGGTTCCGCAGGGGTCTGTGCTGGGACCGCTGCTTTTTAACTTATTTATAAATGACCTAGAGATAGGAGTAACTAGTGAGGTAATTAAATTTGCTGATGACACAAACTTATTCAAAGTCGTTAAATCGCGGGAGGATTGTGAAAAATTACAAAAGGACCTTACGAGCCCGGGAGACTGGGTGTCTAAATGGCAGATGACATTTAATGTGAGCAAGTGCAAAGTGATGCATGTGGGAAAGAGGAACTCAAATTATAGCTACGTCATGCAAGCAGTGGCGTAGCAAGGGCGGGGCGGTGGGGGCGGTCCGTCCCGAGTGTCAGCTGGTGGGGGGGGGTGCTCCGCTCCCGCTGCTCCCACCCTGTCCTGCCTTAAAAAAAATTTTTTTCGAAGCACCAGAGTGGCAGGCAGCGCCTCGCGTCTGCCCTGCTAGTAAAAAGCTCCTGGACGTCGTCGTCAGGCCTTCCCACATTGAGTCCCGCCCTCCTCTGAGGTAATTTCCTATTACCGTGAGGGCGGGCAGGACTCAATGTGGGAAGGCCCGACGACGACGTCCAGGAGCTTCTTACTAGCACGGCAGACACGAGGCGCTGCCTGCCACTCCAGCACTTCGAAAAAAATTTTTTTAAGGCAGGACAGGGTGGGAGCAGGAGAACGGAGCTGGTAGGTGTGTCAGGTTGGGTCGGGTGGGAGGGGGGACTCAGAGGGGTGCTCAAAGGGGAGAAGGGGATTGGGGAGGGTGGGGGAGGGAGCCCAGATGGTTGCCCAGAGGGAAGAAGAGGATTGGGGAGGGTGGGAGCCCAGATGGGTGCCTGAAGGGGATTGGGGAGGGTGGGGGAGCCCAGATGGGTGCCCAGAGGGGAGAAGGGGATTGGGGAGGGTGGGGGAGCCCAGAGGGGTGCCCAGAGGGGAGAAGGGGATTGGGGAGGGTGGGGACAGACCCTGGATGGAAAGGGGAGTGTGAGGGAAGGCAGACCCTAGATGGATGGGAGAGGGAGGGCAGACGGATTGAAGGGGCAGAGAGAAAGGGCAGATGGTGGGTGGAAGGGGGAGAGAGAAAGAGGGCAGACTGGGGCAAATGGTGGATGGAAGGGGCAGAGATAGAGGGCAGATGTGGATGGAAGGGAGGGAGAGAGAGAGAGAGAAGGCAGATGTTGATGGAATGGGGAGAGAGATGGCAGACTGGGGCAGATGGTGGATGGAAGGGGCAGAAATAGAGGGCAGATGTGGATGGAAGGGAGAGAGAGGGTAGACAGTGGATGGAAGGGGCAGAGAGAGAGAGGGCAGACAGTGGGTGGAAGGGACATTAGAGAGGGCAGACACTGGATGGCAGAGAGAGAGAGCGAAGACAGATGCTGGATGGAAGGAAGACAGTGAAAAGAAGATGAGGAAAGCAGAAACCAGAGACAACAAACTGTAAATATATATATTTATTATTTTGCTTTAGGATATATTATTGTAGCTGTGTTAATGTTTATAAATAGAACATGTAAATAAGGTAATCTTTTTATTGGACTAATTTTTTTTTTTTTTATTTGAAAGAAGTCTTTATTGTTCAATGAAACGTAACATAACATACATTGCTCAAACATCAAATAAGTACTGTTCTATTGTAAATACAAAGAATCCGCTAATAGTTTCTGCACTATGGTGATTAACAGTTTCATCATTCAAATATTAACATCACGTAACTTCAAAATTTTTGTCGTTTATTCCTTTTCCCCCCCCCCCTTCCCCCCCAATCTATCAATACCCCCCCCCCCCCCACTACCCACCCTCCCTCCTAAAGGACACAGCTGGCCATTAACAATCATATTACACTCGGGTAATCAACATGCTAGACTGATAGGTCTTCAGAGGGAACATTGTTCCAAACTAATTTCCATTTTCCCATCTGGTTTTTGCGCTCAGCCATCAGTCTCTCCATTTCACACACATACCTCAGTTTGCGCATCCATTTCGTTATTGGGGGAACCCCCTCCCTTCGCCAGTGAGAGGCTACAACCACCCTTGCCGTTCCCACCACATGTTTCGCCAGAGTCTGTTTACATGCTGTTAAGCCTGCAATCCGAGCAGAGAACAGGAACACCTCAGGAGCCCATGGGATTATACCTCCCAACCATTTCTGCATCCTAAAGTGGACCGCTCTCCAAAATGCCCGGATTTTGATACAGCCCCACCATATGTGCCCCATTGTGCCCCTGTGGCCACACCTCCGCCAACACATACCCGAGGAAGACGGAAATATCCTCTGTAAACGAGCAGGTGTAAGGTACCACCTATATAATACTTTTACTGCGTTCTCCTGCAGGGGTACATGTGTCGACACTCTCACTACGCTTCTTTCTATTCTCTCCCACTCAGGCTTCTCCAGGCATATACCCAGTTCCCTTTCCCATCTATTCCTGTGCTCCTCACTACAAATTGTTTTCTTACTTATGATGAGGTATAGGTGACTGATCAAGCCTCGAGAGGTAGCAAACTTCTCGCACATTTTCTCCAGCTCCAGCGTTTGACGCTTCATCACTTCTCGTACCGCTTTAGTCTGGAGAAAATGTGCTAATTGACGATATGCAAATTCACCTCCCTCTACCCCTGGATATCTGTCTTTCAAGGCCCGAAAAGACAGCAATGAGTCCCCTTCAAACATTTGACCCCACTTTCTTACCCCTGTCTCATACCATTTAGTAAATACCCCCTTGGTGGTACCTGGTAGGAATAAAGGATTAAAAGCTATAGGGGTGCCTCGGGTCAATATGCATTGTCTCTTAGGGAATAAACTGTCCCAGTAATAAAGTGTTGTAGCTATAGAGGGGCAGGCTCGCTCCATTGGACTAATTTTAATACATTTTTACTTAACTTTCAGAGAACAAAACCCCCTTCCTCAGGTCAAGATAGGATACTGTAAAAGCACTATACTGTATTGACCAGAAGAAGGAGATTTTGGCCTCTGGAAGCTAAATGTATTAGTCCAATAAAATGGTATTATTTTATTTTCTGTATTTGTTTTATTTCTATTTGTTAATTTGTAAAGTGGTGATTGGTATTTGTTAGTTTTTTCAAATTTACATCTGCTGTCTTTATATTTTGCACAGTACTAGGGGACATTTTCTGTTTCTGTGGTGTTGCATTGTATGCAGAGTCTGGCATCGGGGTTTCAGTTTAATTTTTGTCTAAATAGAAAGTTTATGATTACTTATTCTATAGTGGATTAGGGTGTATCTGTGTTTGTGAAAAAGACATGGCTTTCAATTGGCATTGACTGTGCAGGATCGACGATCTGTACTATTCTGTCTGGTTTCGTTTTTACAATAGGTGAATTGATGTTCTAGTGCTCACTGTAGTGTTTAAGATGCTTTCCTTTTCCTTGTGTGACTCGTAGAAATGACTGCTTATGGTATGGTAGAATTGCTCTATAGGTCCTGAGTGTTTTGTATTCTCGGTATGCCTAGTACTGGATTTGTGGGGGGGGGGGGGGGGGGGTTAAAAAATGACCGGCCCCGGGTGTCAACTACCCTAGCTACGCCACTGCATGCAAGGTTCCATGTTAGGAGTCACGGACCAAGAAAGGGATCTAGGTGTCGTCGTTGATGATACATTGAAACCTTCTGCTCAGTGTGCTGCTGTGGCTAAGAAAGCAAATAGAATGTTAGGTACAGTGGTGGAAATAAGTATTTGATCCCTTGCTGATTTTGTAAGTTTGCCCACTGACAAAGACATGAGCAGCCCATAATTGAAGGGTAGGTTATTGGTAACAGTGAGAGATAGCACATCACAAATTAAATCCGGAAAATCACATTGTGGAAAGTATATGAATTTATTTGCATTCTGCAGAGGGAAATAAGTATTTGATCCCCCACCAACCAGTAAGAGATCTGGCAACCACAGACCAGGTAGATGCTCCAAATCAACTCGTTACCTGCATGACAGACAGCTGTCGGCAATGGTCACCTGTATGAAAGACACCTGTCCACAGACTCAGTGAATCAGTCAGACTCTAACCTCTACAAAATGGCCAAGAGCAAGGAGCTGTCTAAGGATGTCAGGGACAAGATCATACACCTGCACAAGGCTGGAATGGGCTACAAAACCATCAGTAAGACGCTGGGCGAGAAGGAGACAACTGTTGGTGCCATAGTAAGAAAATGGAAGAAGTACAAAATGACTGTCAATCGACAAAGATCTGGGGCTCCACGCAAAATCTCACCTCGTGGGGTATCCTTGATCATGAGGAAGGTTAGAAATCAGCCTACAACTACAAGGGGGGAACTTGTCAATGATCTCAAGGCAGCTGGGACCACTGTCACCACGAAAACCATTGGTAACACATTACGACATAACGGATTGCAATCCTGCAGTGCCCGCAAGGTCCCCCTGCTCCGGAAGGCACATGTGACGGCCCGTCTGAAGTTTGCCAGTGAACACCTGGATGATGCCGAGAGTGATTGGGAGAAGGTGCTGTGGTCAGATGAGACAAAAATTGAGCTCTTTGGCATGAACTCAACTCGCCGTGTTTGGAGGAAGAGAAATGCTGCCTATGACCCAAAGAACACCGTCCCCACTGTCAAGCATGGAGGTGGAAATGTTATGTTTTGGGGGTGTTTCTCTGCTAAGGGCACAGGACTACTTCACCGCATCAATGGGAGAATGGATGGGGCCATGTACCGTACAATTCTGAGTGACAACCTCCTTCCCTCCGCCAGGGCCTTAAAAATGGGTCGTGGCTGGGTCTTCCAGCACGACAATGACCCAAAACATACAGCCAAGGCAACAAAGGAGTGGCTCAGGAAGAAGCACATTAGGGTCATGGAGTGGCCTAGCCAGTCACCAGACCTTAATCCCATTGAAAACTTATGGAGGGAGCTGAAGCTGCGAGTTGCCAAGCGACAGCCCAGAACTCTTAATGATTTAGAGATGATCTGCAAAGAGGAGTGGACCAAAATTCCTCCTGACATGTGTGCAAACCTCATCATCAACTACAGAAGACGTCTGACCGCTGTGCTTGCCAACAAGGGTTTTGCCACCAAGTATTAGGTCTTGTTTGCCAGAGGGATTAAATACTTATTTCCCTCTGCAGAATGCAAATAAATTCATATACTTTCCACAATGTGATTTTCCGGATTTAATTTGTGATGTGCTATCTCTCACTGTTACCAATAACCTACCCTTCAATTATGGGCTGCTCATGTCTTTGTCAGTGGGCAAACTTACAAAATCAGCAAGGGATCAAATACTTATTTCCACCACTGTATTATTAGGAAAGGAATGGAAAACAAAAATGAGGATGTTATAATGCCTTTGTATCGCTCCATGGTGTGACCACACCTCGAATATTGTGTTCAATTCTGGTCGCCATATCTCAAAAAAGATATAGTGGAATTAGAAAAGGTGCAGAGAAGGGCGACAAAAATGATAAAGGGGATGGGACGACTTCCCTATGAGGAAAGGCTAAAGCGGCTAGGGCTCTTCAGCTTGGAGAAAAGGCGGCTGAGGGGAGATATGATAGAGGTCTATAAAATAATGAGTGGAGTTGAACGGGTAGTGTGAAGCATCTGTTCATGGTTTCCAAAAATACTAGGACTAGGGGGCATGCAATGAAGCTACAATGTAGTAAATTTAAAATGAATAGGAGAAAATACTTCTTCACTCAACGTGTAATTAAACTCTGTTATTCGTTGCCTGAGAATGTGGTAAAGGTGGTTAGCTTAGCGGAGTTTAAAAAAAGGTTTGGACAGTTACCTAAAGGAAAAGTCCATAGACCGTTATTAAATGGACTTCGGGAAAATCCACTATTTCTGGGATAAGCAGTATAAAATGTTTTGTACTTTTTGGGATCTTGCCAGGTATTTGTGATCTGGATTGGCCACTGTTGGAAACAGGATGCTGGGCTTGATGGACCTTTGGTCTTTCCCAGTATGGCAATACTTATGTGTCACAAGGAGCTGCAGTGGGAATCGAACTCACTTCCCCAGGATCAAAGTCCACTGCACTAACCACTAGGCTACTCCTCCACTGAACCCTGTGTCAGGCTGGATGTGAGCCCTTGAGCCTAGGCTGAGGCCTAATATAGCTTTTAGGCCAAGGCCTAGGATGGACCAAACAGGTACTATACACCACCCCAACTACCAAGCCCTGCACACACATACACGCGACCAACTTGCACTACCAGAAAGGGGAAGATAGGCCATGAGGCCCGCCTGAATGCCCTAACGGGAACCCACTTGCTCAAAATACAGTCATAAGGGCCTCATGGCCTAACCAGAACCGACTCAAACCCAGGGAAGGGAGAAAGAAAAAATGAGGAGTCCCCACGGGGACCAGAGCACCAACACACTAAGTGCTCGCTAAGGACACAAGGGAAAAATGAACTAAGAGAGGTAACTACAAGAAGCACATCAGACTGTGCCTCACAGCACACAAAGAAAATGAGGGACTGAGAAATATGGATACAGAGAGCAGAGACCCCAGCAGACAGGAGAGGGAAAAGCCATCAAAAAATAGAGAGCCGGGCCTGGGACGCACCCCGCTTAGAAAGGGCAGCACACAGTAAGAGCGAGGGTAGTGACAGCAAAAAAAAGAATTAAAACAGTCACAAGGGAAAGACTGCTCCAAACACTCAGCTGCCAGAGGCAGGCAAAGGGTTAACCAATCTCTGAACACACAGCTGCCAGAGGCAGGAACACTGTAGACAAGGGTAACATAAACACAGGGAAGAACAAACAAACAACCCCACAGCAAGAAACAAAGGTCCCGGGTCTGCCACAAAGACAGACAAAATACAAACACAGCACAAAGGGTAACTCCAAGGGAAGCAAAACAAACAACCTGGAACAGAATGATAAATAAGCTTACCACAAAGCACCAGAGTCAAACAGAGGAAATCACAGGTGAGGGAAGAGGGGTAATCAGACACGCAGGAAGCAGCAAGCACACTGAGACAGAGCAACAGAGGGCTACAGCAAGGAAGGAGAAAACAAACTCCACAATACAGAGAGCAAAAGCTCAAACAGCGCAAGGAAAGGCTTCAGCAATAAATGAAGGGCAACGCCAAAGCAAGGGTTGTAGGAAGGGTAAGCTTAAGTAGATCAGACTGACGTCAGCTCAGCCCAGATGGGCCAATCAGGAATGGTTCCAGGCATTCCTCTGTCTGACTAGCAGAGTTAAACAGAATCATAACACCCTGGATCATCCAAAACATCCATACTCATATTCCAACCCAACTGCTTAATCCCCATTCAAATTCTTGGCATCCATTCTTCACCAACCTAATCCCCAAGTTCCTATTTTCCCACCCTATCCAATCATCAATCAGTCACCATGATCCCACACTCCTTCCAATCCACAGTTAATTTCCGAGCCTATTCTCTTCTGTTCTACTACCTAATCCCTTGGTTCCCACCTACAGTGTAGTAAATTTAAAACAAATCGGAGAAAATTTTTCTTCACCCAACGTGTAATTAAACTCTGGAATTCATTGCTGGAAAATGTGGTGAAGGCGGTTAGCTTAGCAGAGTTTTAAAAGGGGTTGGACGGTTTCCTAAAGGACAAGTCCATAAACCGCTACTAAACGGACTTGGAAAAATCCAAAATCCCAGGAATAACATGTATAGAATGTTTGTACGTTTGGGAAGCTTGCCAGGTGCCCTTGGCCTGGATTGGCTGCTGTCGTGGACAAGATGCTGGGCTCGATGGACCCTTGGTCTTTTCCCAGTATGGCATTACTTATGTACTTATCTGAGTCCCTGATCTATCCTTAACCCTATAACACTACACCCCGACATTGCTGACGCTGCTGTTTCAGCAATGGTGGCAAAAACAAAGAAAAAGATTGCGGGGCTGCACTGTTCATGCTTGAGGCTGCCGACTCTGCCCCGGAACAGGATGTGAAGTCAGAGGGGGCGGGAACATAAGATCTTAAGAATAGCCATACTGGGTCAGACCAATATGGTTCATCTAGTCCTGTTTCCAACAGTGGCCAAGCCAAGTCACAAGTACCTAGCAGAAACGCAAATAGTGAACACAAAAGGGAGTACTATCAATGTGGCAATCAAAATACAAAGAAGACTAATCATATTACTTTGAACATTTCTAAATTTTTCCTTATTTGATCCATCTGATAATTTTACAAAAAAGTTTTTTTTATTTAGTTAGTTTTATAATTCTTTTTTTAAAGGGAAAGAGACATCAGACAGCCAGCAAGGCAAGCTATCAGATCTCTTATAGCACACAGCTTTTTCAAATCCAACCTTATTAAGCAATCATCGATCATTTGCCTAAATACCCCAAACCTCTCTTTTGTGTTTCCTTTAATTCATATAAAACAGACTGTTAGGACACAGTGCCTCCAAGTCTCCAACTCAATACTAATAACAACATAGGAGCCAACTTTTCAAAATGATTGGGGGTACTTAATTTTTTTTTTTTTTTACAGGTGGTGCATTTCTCCCCCTCCCCTCACCCCCTCCCCCCTCCTCAGAGTTCCAGGCCCCCTCCCTCTCCTCAGAGTTCCAGCCCCCCCTCTCCTCCGAGTTCCAGGCCCCCTCCCTCCGAGTTCCAGGCCCCCTCCCTCCCTCCGACTTGAGTTCCAGCCCGACCTCTTCTCCCACTCCCACAACAGTCCTTCGCCTGCCCCTCGCCTTCCTGCATGCTGCCCATAACTTAAAAGTCATCTTACCGGGGTCCCAGTGGCAGCAGGAAACAGGAAATGAGGGTGGGACCAGAGGCAAAGCTGAGAGCAACGAGAAGGGAAGGCAGGCTGAAGCGCCAACTCGCCGAGCCTGCTCATGCTCACCTTTCACTACTGCTGCCACCGGGACCCCGGTAAGATGACTTTTAAGTTATGGGCGGCATGCAGGAAGGCGAGGGGCAGGCGAAGGACTGTTGTGGGAGTGGGAGAAGAGGTCGGGCAGCGGGCTGGCTCCTGTCCTGGGGAACTTCTTGTTCCGGCGGGGAAATATTGGGGGTGCTCGAGCACCCACAGCACCCACGGTGTCGGCGCCAATGAATAACAAGACAAAAAAGGGAAAGGAAAAGCACTGACTACTTAGCTTAAACAGCATATTAACCCAGTGCTGCAAACCTTAGGTAAAGAAACCCAAATAGTGGCAACATTCCATGCTACCAATCTCAGAGCAAGCTGTAGCTTCCCCATGTCTGTCTCAATAGCACACTATGGACTTTTCCTCCAGGAACTTCTCCAAATCTTTATAAAACCCAGATACGCTAACCACTGTTACTACTTCCTCCAGCAAAGAGTTCCAGAACTTAACTATTCATTGAGTGAAAAAATATTTCCTCCTATTTGTTTTAAAAGTATTTCCACGTAATTTCCTTGAGTGTCCCCTAGTCTTTGTACTTTTAGAACGAGTAAAAAATCAATTCATTTCATTCTACACCACTCAGGCTTTTGTAGACCTCAATCATATCTCCCCTCAGTCATCAGCCTCTTTTCCAAGATGACAAGCCCTAAACTCTTTAGCCTTTCCTCATATGAGGAGTTCCATCCCCTTTATCATTTTGGTTGCTCTTCTTTGAAACTTTTCTAATTCCACTATATCTTTTTTTAGATACAGTAACCAGAACTGAAAGCAATTTTTAAGGTGAGGTCGCACCATGGAGCAACACAAAGGCATTATAATATTTTCGGTCTTACTCACCAAGATTTCAGCATATTATCTACAATGATACCTAGATCTTTTTCTTGGGTGATGACCCCTGAGGTGGACCCTAGCATCAGGTAACTATGATTCGGATTATTCTTTCCAATGTACATCACTTTGCATTTGTCCACATTAAATTTCATCTGCTGTTTGGATGCCCAGTCTCCCACTTTCCTTAAGTCTTCCTGCAATTTTTCACAGTCCAAAAGAGTTTTAACAACCTTGAATAGTTTTGTGTTATCTGCAAATTTAATCATCTCACTTGTCATTCCGATTTTCATATAATTTATAAATATGATAAACAGCACCAGTCCAAATACTGATCCCTGTGGCACTTCACTAATCACCCTCCTCCATTGACAGAAATTTCTATTTAACTCTACCCTCAGTTTTCTGTCCAATAACCAATTCCTAATCCACACCAGAACACTGGCAGCCGCAAGTATGAACAGAGAGGCCCTGTGATTGATTTAGTTTTGTTTCACTGCTGCTGTTGGTCTGGATAAACAGCAGCAGCGGTGGTGGGGGTGTTGGGTGGGAGGGGGGACAGAGGGGTAGACACTGGATTTGGGGGGATGGAGAAAGGGGGCAGATACTGGATGTAGGAGAAGAGGGGGGGACAGATTCCAGAAGGAAGGGGGGAGAGAGTTGGCAGACACTGGATGTAGAGGGGAGGGGCAGATGCATGAAAGCAGGGAGAGAGAAGAGTCAGATGCTGAATGGAAGGGGAGCAAAAGAGGACAGATGCTGAGTGGAAATGGGAGAGAGAGGGGGCAGATCCTGGATGGAGAGGAAGAGAGAGAGGGAAGATGCTGGATGGAAAGGGGGAGAGAGAGTGGAGGATAGATGCTCAATGGAAAGGGGGAGAGAGGGGGCAAACACTGGATGGAAGGCACCACAGAAACAGGGCAGATGTTGAATGAGAATGGGGAAAGAAAGGTTAATGCTTGATGGGGGGGAGAGAAAGAGGGCAGATACAGGATGGAAATGGGGAGAGAGAGGTCCCAGATGATGGATAGAAGGGACCAGAGAAAGAGGGCAGACACTGGATGGAAATGGAGAGAGAAAAGGGCCAGACTCTGGATGTAAGTGAGGAGAGAGACAGGCCGGACTCTGGATGTAAGTGGGGGAGAGATACTGGATGGAGGGGGAGTGAAAGAGGACTGACACTGGGCAGAAGGGGGAGAGAGCGGAGCTGATGCTGGATGGAAAGGGGGAGAGAGAGAGGGGACAGATGCTGGATGGAGGGGGAGCAGAGAAATAGGTCAGATGCTGGACAGAAGTAGGGAGACAGGGGGGCAAAGAAAGAAGGCAGATGATGTATGGAGAAAGGGGAGAGAGGGCCCATGCTGGATGGAAAAGGAGGAAAGAGGGCACATGCTAGAAGGAAGGGGAGAGAAAGAGGGCACGTGTTGGAAAGAAGGCAGAGAGAAATAGTGTACGCATTGGAAAGAAGGGTGAAAGAAAGAGGGCACATACTGGAAGGAAGTGAGGAGAGAAAGAGGCAACATGCTGGATGGAAGTGGGAGAGAGAGGGGACAAATACTGGATGGGAGGGAAGAAAGAGGATGGAGTTAGTGAGAGACTGGGAAATAAGAGGAAGTAAAATAGGAGAGCCAGAGTGGGAAAGAAATGGCAAACTATAGGTAGACACAGTAAAAAAAAAAAGGGGGGGGATTGAAGACTGTATACTAGGAAAGAATTAAATTTGGACAGATGCAAAAAATAAATTGAATAAAACTAAAAGGAAAATCAGAAGAAAAGAGAGAAAAATTACAAATCGACAGGAAATCATGGCAAGAGAGTTATGAAAACAACGAGGAAAGCAGAAACAAGAGACTGGGACCAACACAATTAGAAAAATTAAATGGCCAGACAACAAAGGTAGAAAAAATAAATTTTACTTTTAGGATAAAGTAGTGTGGGAGCTATGTTAATAAATGTTAATGAATATTGAAAATGGAAAATGGAAATAAGGTGATATCTTTATTAGATTAATTCAATATATATATTTTTACTAATGTTTGGAGACCAAACTTCCTTCCACATGTCAGAACAGGATACCATAAGAGCACTATACTGTCCTGACCTGAGGAAAGAGGTTTTGGCCTCTGAAAGCTAATTGAAAAATGTATTTAGACCAAAAAAATGGTATCATGATCATTTCCATTTTTTGGTTTGTTTGTATTTGTTAACTTATAGTGTCGTGATTGGAATATAACTAACGTAGTACTGGGGTATCCCGCTCTTCTGGTTTCAAAATATATGTTCTAATACTCTATTCAGAAACCACTGTATACACTATTTTTTTCAATTTTTAATATGCTGTACCTAATGTGCCTAATATATGCAACTAATGTAATATGAGTGCTCAGTAAAATAAAAGTTGCAGAGGCTGGTAGCCGTGGAAGAGCTAGGCGGTCCATCTATTAGAAATCTTCCTGAGTCCTGCTCTCACTCGATGAAGATTTCTAATAGATGGACCGCCTAGCTCTTCCACGGCTACCAGCCTCTGCAACTTTTATTTTACTGAGCACTCATATTACATTAGTTGCATATATTAGGCACATTAGGTACAGCATATTAAGGATTAAATTCTCCTGAAGACGCCTTATGAGCGAAACACATATTGTGTTGGGAACAGAACAGATGATGGGATGAGGAGACATTGATGAACTGTTGATTCTAAGATGGTTCTCTTCCTACCTCTCCCTCCGCACCTTCAGTGTTCACTCTGGTGGATCCTCTTCTACTTCTATCCCTCTGTCTGTCAGCATACCGCAGGGTTCTGTTCTTGGTCCCCTCCTCTTTTCTATCTACACTTCTTCCCTTGGTTCATTAATCTCATCCCATGGCTTTTTCTACCATCTCTATGCTGATGACTCCCAAATCTACCTTTCTACCCCTGATATCTCACCTTGCATCCAAACCAAAGTTTCAGCGTGCTTGTCTGACATTGCTGCCTGGATGTCTCAACGCCACCTGAAATTAAACATCACCAAAACCGAGCTTCTCATTTTTCCCCCCCAAACCCACCTCTCCGCTCCCCCCGTTTTCTATTTCTGTTGATGGCTCTCTCATTCTCCCTGTCTCTTCAGCTCGTAACCTTGAGGTCATCTTTGACTCCTCTCTCTCCTTCTCTACTCATACCCAGCAGATCGCCAAGACCTGTCGTTTCTTTCATTACAACATCCATAAAATCCGCCCCTTTCTTTACGAGCACTCTACCAGAACCCTCATCCACACCCTTGTCATCTCTCGTTTAGATTACTGCAATCTGCTTCTTGCTGGCCTCCCACTTAGTCACCTCTCCCCTCTCCAGTTGGTTCAAAACTCTGCTGCCCTTCTCGTCTTCCGCCAGGGTCGCTATACTCATACTACCCCTCTCCTCAAGACCCTTCACTGGCTCCCTATCCATTTTCGCATCCTGTTCAAACTTCTTCTACTAACCTATAAATGTACTCACTCTGCTCCCCAGTATCTCTCCACACTCGTCCTTCCCTACACCCCTTCCCGTGCACTCCGCTCCATGGATAAATCCTTCTTATCTGTTCCCTTCTCCACTACTGCCAACTCCAGACTTCGCGCCTTCTGTCTCGCTGCACCCTACGCCTGGAATAAACTTCCTGAGCCCCTACGTCTTGCCCCATCCTTGGCCACCTTTAAATCTAGACTGAAAGCCCACCTCTTTAACATTGCTTTTGACTCGTAACCACTTGTAACCACTCGCCTCCACCTACCCTCCTCTCTTCCTTCCCGTTCACATTAATTGATTTGATTTGCCTACTTTATTTATTTTTTTGTCTATTAGATTGTAAGCTCTTTGAGCAGGGACTGTATTTCTTCTATGTTTGTGCAGCGCTGCGTACGCCTTGTAGCGCTATAGAAATGCTAAATAGTAGTAGTAGTAGTAGTAGTAGTAATAGACTTCCTGAGCCCCTATGCCTTGCCCCATCCTTGACCATCTTTAAATCTAGATTGAAAGCCCACCTCTTTAACATTGCTTTTGACTTGTAACCCCTTGTAACCACTTGCCTCCACCTACTCTCCTCTCCTCTTTCCTCTACACATTAATTGATTTGCTTGCTTTATTTTTTGTCTATTAGATTGTAAGCTCTTTGAGCAGGGACTGTCTTTCTTCTTCTATGTTTGTGCAGCGCTGCGTACGCTTTGTAGCGCTATAAAAATGCTAAATAGTAGTAGTAGTAGTAGGTTTTTAACTGCACCAGTCACATGAGCACGAGAAGTTGATGGTGACTCTACTGGGAGCGGCACACTCTAATATCTGAAGACCCAGCCCTAAGTTAAGTACCTGTGTTGTGGTATCGTGAACAGGCTTGTTTTTCCACGTTAGTGTATTAGCTTTAATTAGGAGGTAGGGAGGGTTGAGAGTGCAATGATGTCTGAAGTGATTGGAATATGTCAGTTTTTGAAATTTATATCTGCTATCTTTATATTTGCACAGTACAGGGGGACATGCATCACTTTTTCTCTTTCTCTAGTGCTGCACTGTGACTTTTTGGGGGTTCAATTGTCAGGTTTTCAAGGCAGAAACTAGTTTCGTGAGCCCTTGGGCCACTGCCGTGGAGTAATTAGAGTCATGCTGGAAGCAGCCAGCACACAGAGACAGAGGCAGAACTAACTCAGGAAAACAGGCAGAAGCCAGCTCAGAAACTGACCGCCGGAAATAAGGTGAGTCTGAGAGGGGTCACGACCACAATCGTGACAGTACCTCCCCCTCAAGGCTCCTGTGTGCCCACGGGAGCTTTCAGGTTTCCATGGGTAACAATGGTGAAACCTATGGAGGAGCTTCAAAACAGGACCATGGTTAGCTGGACTGGAACTTGGACTGGCATCCGCATCTGGGCTGGACCTGGAACTTGGCTTGGACTCAGCATCTTGGCTGGAGTTGGAACTCAGCTTAGACTCAGCATCTTTCTCTATAACATCAGCAAAATTCGCCCTTTCCTCTCTGAGCACAGCACCCGAACTCTCATCCACTCTCTCATTACCTCTCGCCTTGACTACTGCAACCTACTCCTCACTGGCCTCCCACTTAGCCATCTATCCCCCCTTCAATCCATTCAAAACTCTGCTGCACGTCTTATCTTCCGTCTGGACCGATATGCTCATATCACCCCTCCTCTCAAGTCACTTCACTGGCTTCTGATCAGGAACCGCATACAGTTCAAGCTTCTCCTACTAACCTACAAATGCACTCGATGTGCAGCTCCTCATTACCTCTCTACCCTCATCTCCCCTTATGTTCCTACCCGAAACCTCCGCTCACAGGACAAATCCCTCCTCTCAGCACCCTTCTCCACCACCGCCAACTCCAGGCTCCGTCCTTTCTGCCTCGCCTCACCCTATGCTTGGAATAAACTCCCTGAGCCCATACGCCAAGCCCCCTCCCTGCCCATCTTCAAATCCTTGCTCAAAGCCCACCTCTTCAATGTTGCCTTCGGCACCTAACCATTATACCTCTATTCAGGAAATCTAGACTGCCCACCTTGACATTTCGTCCTTTAGATTGTAAGCTCCTTTGAGCAGGGACTGTCCTTCTTTGCTAAACTGTACAGCGCTGCGTAACCCTAGTAGCGCTTTAGAAATGTTAAGTAGTAGTAGTATCTTGGCTGGAACTGGAACTCGGACCGGACTCAGCATCTGGGCTGGAACTGCCACTCAGACCGGACTCGGCATCTGGGCTGGAGCTGGAACTCGGCTGGGATTCAGCAGCTTGGCTGGAGCTGGAACTCGGCTTGGACTCAGCAGCAATTCGTCTGACAGCATCCCTCAGGATGGACTGCTGGTAAGCCTGGACCTCGGAATTCGCAAGACGCTTCCTTTCATCGGCAGCTTCCCGAGTATCCCGCAGGGCTGGGTCGGAGATAAATAGGCGGCGGTATTCCCAGAGCGTGGTCCTAGGATCAATGGCAGAAACTGGGTTTACAATGCGCCCAAGCTGCCGGAAACACTTCCTCTCCACTGAAGCTTCAGGCCGCTTCTTCAAGATTGGATCAGACAAAAGTTTTCTGCGATATTCCTCAAGTGTCATGAAAAGATCAGGAACAATAATAAAGCCAGAACCGAACTTCACAAGGGAAACAGGTGCAAAACCCGGGTGATGACCCGGATTGCCAACAGGGGCAAAAGTCCTAGGCTGGAAGCCCAGCGGGTAGGGTGATCTTGCCGAGCTCATGGCCTTTGCATTCTGTCAGGTTTTCAAGGCAGAAACTAGGTTCGTGAGCCCTTGGGTGAATTCCTTCAAAAAGGCAGTAAATATATTGTTCTGTTTCCATGCTTAATAAAGTCTTCACTTAAATAAAATTTTTAAAAGGCGATAAATAAATCCTAATAAAATAAATAAATAAATATTGCCAATGGGAAGAAGCTGGACTAGTGAGCTGACAGAGAGTCAAGTATTAAAGTACCTGTTATTTCCAGAATACTGCAAATCAAAATCACAGAAAAACACTTCACTCGTATCATGCTCAGCTACAATTGTTTGCAGAAATACATTCAATTAACTCAACAAAAAAAAGGAGGAAAAAGCCTCAGAAAATGCAGGACATTTTGCTTCAATGTTTTGTTAAATGAACCTGCTACATCAATCATTGGCATAGAAAACCTCTTTCCTAATTGAGAGTTGGCATGATTTTTATTTAAATTTTATGTCTAAACTTTTATTATAAAAAAGCAAACTCCACTTTATGTTCAATTCAACTACTTAGCTTTAGTGCAGCATGCTAATCACCCCAACGCTGGCCACCGTTTCACGGGCCACTCCGCTGCTTCAGGGGGAGATAGAAAAATCCAGCACTGCAAAAAAAAACAAAAAAAAAACAAAGTGGTCATGCTACCAGTTTCAAAACCAATTATCAAAAATAATTTCAAAGCCATTTACTGCTCATCCTGCTAACTATTTTACTATTTGAGCTGAGCACATTCAAAATGGCAGCTCAGCATCTTTTGATCATATTTAAATAAACAACTAAACAATCTAAAAGCTTTCTAATAGATACTGTGGATATTCATTGGTTCAGAAAAAATGAACTAGCTCAAGATCAAAATGTAGGTCAACTGGTTGCAAACAAACCAAATGAAAAATCAAATCTCTCACATATGAGAAAGAATCTTTTATAAGTGGACAGAGAAAACAATCAGAAAAAAATCGACAAAGGTTCAAGAAGTTAATCCTTACTAGATATTATCAGGTAACCAGGAGGATTAGATAGAGTCTTGTGAAGTTTGGGTAACATGTACATCACAGGTATATAAGGACATTTTTTGTTCAAGAACAAAAACTCTTGCATGGTTAAAAACTTCTCTTGGGCGGTTTTTGGAGCGCGTTTTGGGGAAGGAAGTGTCAATGGAGTCTGAGGTTGTTCTCTTGGGAGCTGCCCAGGTGAGGGAGTCTAGTGCTGCTCATCATACATTATTTCTATATAAGGCTTTTCTAGTAGGGAAAAAATGTATACTGTTAAATTGGACAAAGTTGGAAGCTCCTTCATATTGGCAATGGCGCAATAGGCTGCATGCACTCCTCTTGTTAGAATTGCAAGACTCATATTTCAATCCCAAAAAGCAACGCAAGCTTTACTTGATATGGGGGAAATATATTCATATTCTAGCCCCTCGAGCTCGTAGCTCAATTCTTAATCAATTGAAAGTGGATTAGGGGTTGGGGTAATAAGAGGGTATAAGGTTCCTGTCTATTCGCGTTATGTGGAAGGTACAGCATGGAAAATAAGGGGGGGGAAGGGAAGGGGGGAACAGGGAGCGAGGGGGATAAGGAGGGAGGACACAGAAGGAGGGAGGGGGTGCGGGTGGGTATTATTCAACAGAAAAATAACATAGATGTTGGTAAGACTGTAGTAAGGAATGTATAAGGAGTCTAAGAAATAAGATGGGAGAGTTGGAATATATTGCACTAAATGAAAAATTGGATATAATAGGCATTACTGAGACCTGGTGGAAGGAGGATAATCAGTGGGACACTGTCATACCGGGGTACAAAGTATATCGTACTGGTAGGGTGGACCGGACTGGTGGAGGGGTAGCATTGTATATTAACGAGAGCCTTGACTCAGATAGATTACAAATTCTGCAGGACACAAATCACACCTTTGAATCATTGTGGGTTGAAATTCCATGTATAAAAGAGAAAAAAACGGTGATAGGAGTGTACTACCGTCCGCCTCGCCAGGATGAGCAGGTAGACGCAGAAATGATAATAGAAATCAGAGACGCGAACAAAATGGGCAATGTGATAATAATGGGTGACTTCAATTATCCAAATATAGACTGGGTAAATGTAACATCGGGACACGCTAGAGAGGTACAATTCTTTGATGAAATCAAGGACAGCTTTATGGAGCAGATGGTGCAGGAGCCGATGAGAGAAGGAAAAATTCTAGACTTGGTCCTTAGTGAAGCGCATGATCTGGTGAGGGACATTATGGTACTGGGGCCGCTTGATAACAGTGATCATAATATGATCAGTTTTGATATCGACCTTGAAATAACTGTACACAGAAAGTCAAATACGTTAGCGTTTAACTTTAAAAAAGGAGACTATGATAAAATGAGAAGAACGGTAAAAAAAAAACTTAAGGGGGCAACTGAGAGAGTAAAAACTGTACAACAGGCGTGGACGCTGTTCAAAAATACCATCCTGGAGGCCCAGGCCATACATATTCCGTGAATTAGAAAAGAAAGACGGAAGTCCAAAAGACAGCCTGCCTGGTTGAAAAGTGAGGTGAAGGAAGCTATTAGGGCTAAAAGAAACGCCTTCAGAAAATGAAAGAAGGAACCGTCTGAAAATAACAAGAAGCACCATAAGGAGTGTCAAAGCAAATGCAAGGCGCATATAAAGAAGGCCAAGAGGGATTACGAAAAAAAGATAGCATTAGAGGCAAAAAAACATAGTAAAAATTTTTTCGGTATATTAAAAGCAGGAAGCCGGCAAAAGAATCGGTTGGGCCGCTGAATGACCGAGGGGTAAAAGGGGCGATCAAGGAAGACAAAGACGTAGCGGAGAGACTGAATGAATTCTTTGCTTCGGTCTTCACCGAGGAAGATTTGGGTGGGATACCGGTGTCGGAAATGGTATTTCAAGCGGACGAGTCGGAGAAACTTACTGACTTCACGGTAAACCTGGAGGACATAATGGGGCAGTTCAGCAAACTGAAGAGTAGCAAATCTCCTGGACCGGATGGTATTCATCCTAGAGTACTGATAAAACTGAAAAATGAGCTTGCGGAGCTACTGTTAGTGATATGCAACTTATCCTTAAAATTGAGCGTGGTACCGGAAGATTGGAGGGTGGCCAATGTAACGCCAATTTTTTTAAAAGGCTCCAGGGGAGATCCGGGAAATTATAGACCGGTGAGTCTGACATCAGTGCCGGGGAAAATGGTAGAGGCTATTATTAAAAACAAAATTACAGAGCACATCCGAGGACATGGATTACTGACACCAAGTCAGCACGGGTTTTGTGTGGGGAAATCTTGCCTGACCAATTTACTTCAATTCTTTGAAGGAGTAAACAAACATGTGGACCAAGGAGAACCGGTTGATATTGTGTATCTGGATTTTCAAAAGGCATTTGACAAGGTACCTCATGAAAGGCTGTAGAGGAAATTGGAGGGTCATGGGATAGGAGGAAATGTACTATTGTGGATTAAAAACTGGTTGAACAGAGAGTGGGGTTAAATGGGCAGTATTCACAATGGAGAAGGGTAGTTAGTGGGGTTCCTCAGGGGTCTGTGCTAGGACTGCTGCTTTTTAATATATTTATAAATGATTTAGAGATGGGAGTAACTAGCGAGGTAATTAAATTTGCTGATGACACAAAGTTATTCAAAGTTGTTAAATCGCGACAGGATTGTGAAAAATTACAAGAGGACCTTACAAGACTGGGAGACTGGGCGGCTAAATGGCAGATGACGTTTAATGTGAGCAAGTGCAAGGTGATGCATGTGGGAAAAAGAACCCGAATTATAGCTATGTCATGCAAGGTTCCACGTTAGGAGTTACGGACTAAGAAAGGGATCTGGGTGTCGTCATTGATAATACGCTGAAACCTTCTGCTCAGTGTGCTGCTGCGGCTAGGAAAGCGAATAGAATGTTGGGTATTATTAGGAAAGGTATGGATAACAGGTGTGAGGATGTTATAATGCCGTTGTATCGCTCCATGGTGCGACCGCGCCTTGAGTATTGTGTTCAATTCTGGTCTCCGCATCTCAAGAAAGATATAGTAGAATTGGAAAAGGTGCAGCAAAGGGCGACTAAAATGATAGTGGGGATGGGACGACTTCCCTATGAAGAAAGATTAAGGAGGCTAGGGCTATTCAGCTTGGAGATGAGACGGCTGAGGGGAGACATGATAGAGGTATATAAAATAATGAGTGGAGTGGAACAGGTGGATGTGAAGCGTCTGTTCACGCTTTCCAAAAATACTAGGACTAGGGGGCATGCGATGAAACTACAGTGTAGTAAATTTAAAACAAATCTGAGAAAAGTTTTCTTCACCCAACGTATAATTAAACTCTGGAATTCATTGCCGGAGAAAGTGGTGAAGGCGGTTAGCTTAGCAGAGTTTAAAAAGGGGTTGGACGGTTTCCTAAAGGACAAGTCCATAAACCGCTACTAAATGGACTTGGGAAAAATCCACAATTCCAGGAATAACATGTATAGAATGTTTGTACGTTTGGGAAGCTTGGCAGGTGCCCTTGGCCTGGATTGGCCGCTGTCGTGGACAGGATGCTGGGCTCGATGGACCCTTGGTCTTTTCCCAGTATGGCATTACTTATGTACTTAACTGAACTATATAAGCTTTGGTGATTTATGAAAGTAGCTGTTTTTTGAGGGGTTTTTTTGTGTTTGAACATCAATAAAAATTGTTGAACCATAAAAACCTTCTCAAGCCACATTCTATAACTTGTTGAATTTCCTGTTGTAACATTTTAGTTGGATCTTCACTCAATACACTATAATCCCATTCACAACTCAACTGACTTTTAACCTCTTGGATGTAATCATTTTTATTCAGGAGAATAGCCCCACCTTTGTCCACCTTTTTTCAAAACAATATTGCAAATACCATTCTGTTTAATATGTTGCATTATTTTGCTGTGCATTATTTTGATTTTTTTGATACATAATTCCCTGAAGTGTATTACAGTGTGCATAATACCATCAGTAACAGAGGTACTGGGGGAGGCACCTGGTAGACAGTGAAGGGGTCCTTCCCCGCTGTGTTCAAAACTGCCCCTACTGTCCCTTTTGTTGTTGTTGTTGTTGTTGTTGTTAAAAGTAGTACTTATAAAGGGGTAGCAGTGTTTCCTCTAAGCTACGCTATATATTCAGTAGCTGAGTAAAATTTAAAGTAGCTGTAAATATAGCTAAACTACAGGTGAACAAGGAGGGAAAGCATGCAGAGCATGTCTTCTCATGAAATTCTTTCCAGCCTCCCTGAACGTGCTGCCATCTGAAGACATCAGGAGTGGCAGACTGAGGTATGGCTGCAGAATCACCATGACAAGAAGCACTGAAGAAACAGCAGCAGGAGTCTGCCAGCACTGTGAGCATATTTAATATTGGCACTGAAGAGACAGGGAAGAAGATGGGGCTAATGAGAGACAGAGGAAAGTAGATGAGAGCTGATAGCTGAAGAGAAAGTAAATAAAAAGAGTGGAAATAGGAGACTTAAGAGGAGTGAAAAAATGTGTGGAACTGAAGACTGAAGGGGTTGATGCTCAAAGGTTCAAGGAAGAGTCTTCATCTACCGCTAACAGTGCAAAAAAATAAGCGCAGCATGCTCAAACTCTAATGAGCACGCAAATTACCGCCATGTTAAAATCCTGGCAGTAATCTGCAGCTTACCACAAAGTGACAAGTTTCCTGTCAGGACCTGAGTGGTGATTGGCTCAGGCACTGACAGGAAACCCAACATTAAAAAAGAAAAACACATGCTGCAAAACAGCTGGGCTGACACCTCCACCCCCCCCCCCCCATATTAAAAAATATTCCTGAGTGGTCTAATGGCCCCCTGCCCCCTCTCTCCTACACACATACCCTACAATAGTGGTCTTAACTCCACCCCCATCCCATAACCATACACATCCCTGGTAGTCTACTTCCCACCCCCAGTCCCATAAAGCCCCCCCCCCCCCCCCCCGGGTACCTGGAAGAAGAGAGACAGGAGTTTGAGACTATTTGGTCCTGTCTCTGGGCACTGTCATCTTCAAAATGGGATGCACTGGGTGGGGTCTGTTTACCATATAAGATATCTAGCTGAAGAAGCCTTAGATATGAATGTAGTAGCCACTCATTGTTGCAATGTTTGGAAGGCTTTTCTCTCCGAGAGCAGAAACTGTGTATTACAAGTTCAATTGGAAGGACACCCATACGAGGCACTGGTGGACTCTGGCAGTGTCATGATCCTCGATTGGAGAAAAATACTTACCCAACTGCAATTAAACTATGAACAGACTGTGACATTGGCATGCATACATGGTGACCAGAGGCAGTATCCTACAGCTCAAGTATCATTTAAAACACCTGTAGGGCAAGCTCAACTGGAAGTAGCAGTCTTGCCTTGGTTACTCTACCCAGTAGTACCTGGTCATGATTTTGCAAACTTTGGAGCCATCTGGGCCCAGCTGATCACTGGACCACAGAAGAAAGAGGAGTCCTTCCCTGAGATCTTCCCACTAAAGGACCCCAACTTGTATACCGAGAGCTCAAAACTGCCTAAATCCTGTATTGCTTTCTGAATTTAGGAGCTGGAGTGGATGGAGTTCCAGAGCCGGGGACAACAGTGGTCCAGACACTTCAAACCTTTCAGATAGTCTACCCAAATGGAGTAGCAAGGGAATCACAGGGAAATGTAAAAGAGCCCAGTCATAGAATGAGTTTCTTAGAGCAGCATGAGTCAAGATTGTAACTGTAGATGGAAATTCCCCTCTAAGGTAACATTCTCGTAATTCATAACAAAGAATGACCAATGGTCCATCTAGCCCAGTATCCTGCTTCCAACAGTGGCCAATTCAGGTCACAAGTACCTGGCAGAAACCCAAATAGTAACAACATTCCATGCTACCAAATCCAGGGCAAGCAGTGGCTTCCCCCATGTCTATCTGAATAACAGACTATGGACTTTTCCTCCAGGAAATTGTCCAAACTTTTTTTTTAACTCAGATACGATAGCCACTGTTACCATATCCTCCAGCAAAGAGTTCCACAGCTTTATACTTTGAGTGAAAAAATATTTCCTCCTATTTGTTTTAAAAGCATTTCCATGTAACTTCCTTGAGTTTCCCCCTGGTCTTTGTACTGTTTGAAAGAGTGAAAAATCAATTCACTTTTACCCATTCTACACCACTCAGGATTTTGTAGACCTCAATCATATCCCCACCCCCTTTGTCTTTTCTTTTCCAAGCTGAAGAGCCCTAAACTCTTTATCCTTTCCTCATATGGGAGGATTTCCATCCCGTTATCATTTTGGTCGCTCTTTTTGAACCTTTTCTAATTTCACTATTTCTTTTTTGAGATATGGCAGCCAGAATCGAATGCAATACTCAAGGTGAGGTCACATCATGGAGCGATAAAGAGGCATTATAATATTCTTGGTCTTATTTTGCATCCCTTTCCTAATAATTCCTAGCATCCTGTTTGCTTTTTTTTTTGGCCACCACTGCACATTGGGCAGAAGATTTCAGCGTATAGTCTACAATGACACTTAGATCTTTTTCTTGGATGCTGACTCTAAGGTGGACCCTAGCATCAGGAGGTAACTATGATTCAGATTATTATTCCCAATGTGCATCACCTTGCATTTGTCCACATTAAATTTCATCTGCCATTTGGATGCCCACTCTTCCAGTTTCCTAAGGTCTTCCTGCAATTTTTCACAATCCTCATGTGTCTTTCACTACTTTAAAAAGTTTTGTTTCAACTGCAAATTTAATCACCTCACTCGTCATTCAGATTTCCAGGTCATTTATAATTATGTTAAGTAGCACTGGTCCCAGTATAGATCCCTCCGGCACTTCACTATTCACCCTCCTCCATTGAGAAAAATGGCCATTTAACAATGCCCTCTGTTTTCTGTCCAGTAATCAATTCCTAATCCACAGAAGGACATTGCCTCCTACACCATGACTTTTTACTTTTCTCAGGAGTCTCTCATGAGGAACTTTGTCAAAAGCTTTCTGAAAATCTAGATACACTACATTAACCAGCTCACCTTTATCCACATGTTTAGTCACGCCTTCAAAGAAATTAAGCAAATTGGTGAGGCAAGATACCCCTTGGCCCCACGGATTCCCTCACAGGCTTTCTGCTTTTGATGTACCTTAAAAAGGGGTTTCTATGAGTTTTTGTCTCTGTGGCAACTTTTCTTCATATTCTCTTTTAGCCTTCTTTATCAGTGCTTTGCATTTAGCTTCACAGTGCTTATGTTGCTTCTTATTTTCATCATTCGGATCTTTTTTCATTCTTTGAAGGCACCACCCGTGTCAACAAGATATTTTGGATTATGCCACCAATGTTACCCAGAGGTCACTGCCTTGCATAATATGAAAATTACCACAGTGGCCAATGCTCTATGGGAAACCTTCTCCCACATGGGGATTCCTACTGAAATATTGACCAAGGCACCACTTTTATGTCTAGAGTCATGAAGCAAGTGTGTGCTCTGCTCAAAGCAAAGATCTTGCAGACATCAGTTTATCATCCACAGACAGATGGTCTAGTGGAACACCCTGATAAGACTCTCGCAAATGCGGAGGAAGTTTGTGGCTGAACTGGATACTCTACTTCCATATATACTGTTTGCTGACCAGGAAGTGCCCCAGAGTTCGACAGGATTCTCTCCATTTGAACCTTTATATGGTCAGAGACCTAGAGGAATCCTAGATGTTGTTCAGGAAGCTTTGGAGGAAGAACTTAGCCTCATAAAGAACTTGGTTGAATATATGCTCACCATGCGGGAAGGTGAAGAAAGCAGGTGAAGCAGCCAAATTCTTCTTGGAGAAGACTCAGGCTGGTCAAGCCTGAACCTATAAAAATAAGCAGTGCAGAGAACCTTCCAGCTGGAGGACTGAGACTTAGTCCTCCTGTCCTTCTCAGAAAGCAAATAATTGTGCAAGTGGCAAGGACCTTATGAAATAGTAGAGAAGACAGGACCTGTCAATTACAAAGTGGCCCAACTAGATAAGAGGAATAAGGCAATGATCTTCTACATCAATTTGTTAAAGAAGTGGATCCCAGTGACCGCGGCACTGGTCCAAATGGATGACTTTGGACTGGAAGTTCCAAGACAGTCCGAGCCCCTGTAAGTCCCATTTGATGATCAACTTTCTGCTTCATAAAAGGCCGCCCTGAAACAGTTGGTCCGCCATAACCAGGATGTGTTTTCCGGAGTGTTGGTCTGGACCCACCTTGCAACTCATGATATTATCACTGAGCCTGGAGTGGCAGTCCAGCAATGCCTCTATTGGATCCTGGAAGCCGAGCAGCAAGCAGTTACAAAAGAAGTAGCTGAGAAACTGGAACTGGGTGTTGAGGAGTTGGCCAGTAATTGGTCATCCCTCATTGTGCTGGTGCCAAAGCCAGATGGGAGCATCTGGTTCTGTATCAATTTCTGGAAGGTAAATGCTTTCTCCAAACTGGAGGCTTATGATGAACTCATTGAAAGGCTGGGAGGAGCCCAGTTCATCTTGACCCTAGACCTGACCAAAGGATATTGGCAGATACCCCTCACTCCATCTACCAAGGAGAAGACATTCTCTTCAACACCCCAAGGTCTATTCTGTTTCATTGTATTGCCTTTCGTCCTTCATGGAGCTCCCACCACCTTCCAACCTTGTCGACCGCCTACTCAAGCCACATGGCAATTTTGAGGCTGCCTACTTGGACAACATCATCATCTACAGTAAAGACTGGAGGACCCATATCCTCCAGGTAGAAGCAGTACTGGATTGGCAGCACATTCTAAAAAGTGCTTCCTCGGAGGACAAGCGGTCCAATACCTGGGATACTTGGTCAGGAAAGGACAAGTGAGACCCCAGATCCAGAAGGTATTAGTGATTACTCAGGTGCTGGTATCCCAGACCATGAAGCAGGTGCAAGCCTTCCTAGGGCTTGTTGGATACTACCGATGACTTATCCCAGTGTTTGCTAAGAAGGCGAAACCACTAACCCAGCTCCTGCAGAAGAAAGCCCTGGAGAAGGTAAAATGGATGTTGGAACTGGATACTGCTTTCCAGACCCTAAAGGAGGATGCCTGTTTGGAGCCGGTGCTAGTCAGTCCGGACTTCAACCGGCCCTTCATGGTACAGATGGATGCATCAGATGTCAGGCTTAGGGCCGTCCTAGCCCAAGAAGTGGGCTGTTTCCTAAGGAGAGGAGCTATGCTATGATTGAGAAGGAAACCAAAGCTGCCAAGTGGGCCTTGGAGACATTCCAGTATTATCTGCTATGATGACACTTCTTGCTCTTCACCACAAAAGTAGACTACAGTGTTCACTTGGATATATTCAAGTGAGAGGGATAGGTCTCATACATCACTGGGATATGCTGCCCTATGGTGGCTTTAAATGTAAACAAATCTGACTCGTGATTAAAATAATCATAGACCATAAACCCATTCCTTCCTCGATCTGTGCACTTATGTAAAAAAACTTTTTCTAAAACTTTTTTTCTTCTTTTTCTATGTGAAGATGCATTATCCTCTCTTGTGCTCAAAAATAAACCAGAATGACCGGCAATTTAGCATGAAAGGGTATAATCACACTTATCTGAAAGCTCAGTTGATCCTGACAGGCACCCGTTTTGCTGCTGCTTTGTCAAGGGACCTGAGCTGGAAAATACACATAGTTTTCATACTGCCAATTTAATATATCCAAGTGAACACTGTAGTCTACTTTTGTGGTGAATTGTGAGTGTATATCAGTAGACGTTTGAGAGCCACTTTATATTATTATAAATGATCTTATCTGACACTTCTTGCTCAACATGGACCATGAAACCCTCAAGTGGATGGCTTGCCACAAAGATTGGAATGTATGCATCATGCAGTGGTTCCTCGGCCTCCAGCCCTTCAGCTTTCAGGTGCAACATCAGGTGATTTTTTGTCATGGGAGGTGGACCCTGACATGGCAGGTGCTCAACCAGGTATGCTTGAGCTAAGAAGGAGGGTATGTGAGGGAGTCTATAGGACGCTGCCCCTTTCCCTTAAAAATACTCCCTAACAGAGTCAGAACCACCTTAAGCCCCATAGACCTGCCCAAAGAGGAAGTGACACAGGAGAGGTGGAGGCAGAAGGACATCTGCCAGAATGTATAAAAGGCAGGGCCAGAATTGGGAAAAGGAGGCCCAGGGAAGGAAGAAGTAGCCCCACAGCATATGCCTTCATTATCTATGTGTAGCTACCATAACCTGGTTCAGATAGGCCAAACTAATTTGAATAACTGTAAGAATTCTGTTCTTGAGGCCTCGTTGGACCCAGACCAGCATGCGTGCTACCTAAGAGAGAGACTGTATACAATATGATTTTGGGGCCTTTCAGCCATAGGCCTATTTATTTATTTATTTATTTATAGCATTTATATCCCACAATTTCCCACTCATGGGCAGGCTCAATGTGGCTTACAACAATCTGTAAAAACATACATCAAGTCAGCAAACAAACAATTTCTTAGAAGTGTAAGAGAGAAACGGTAAAAGCAAAGAAGAGAAAAAGAGAAAGAGTAGTGGTGATCAATATGACGCCTTGACAGAGACAGTTCAGAAGTAAGAGATGCTAGGCGGGATTTGAGTGTAAGCTTTTCCAAATAAAAAGGTCTTGAGGCGTTTAAAGATTTCCTCTGAGACTTTACCCCTCATTTTCTTTACCTGTGAAGTAACAGGCCTCAGCCTTTGAGTTAATAGAATTTTACTTTACCTTTGTAAGCTTGTCCGCCTGTATGATCTGAAGGCCCACTCTCAATCCTCACTCATGTTATCAGTCTCCTTCCTCTTTTCTCACTGACTTTGATTCCTGGTTTTCCTTTTTTCTTAAACCATCTTCCCCTTCCCTCTTTTTGGGGGACTTTAATATTCAAGCTGGGGACTCCTGACTCTTATATCTCAAAGGTTCTTCCTTTAAACTCCTCATTCAGCCTCCAGCTATGTTCTACTATCCCTTCTCACCAGCATGGTCACTGCCTCAGTCTCGTCTTTTTCTCCAGCTGCTCATTCTCAATCTTTTCCTCCTCAGTTTTTTCCCTCTCTGACCATTATCTGATAGCTTTCACACTTTATCACCCTTCCTCTCATTCTTGTCCATTCATCCACAACACATTTAGGAATCTTTAGACTATTGACCCTATTCCACCGTTGTTTCATCTTTCCCCTCATCCACCATGTTATCCAAGTCTGTCAATGAGGCAGTCTCTTTCTTGTTGGAATGTAATTGTATTTTGCATGCATTGCCTGTCACCTATTATTTCTCTGTGATTACTCTGTGACCTCTGATGTGAATTAGTTAGAGAGGTCACACAGCTATGCAACTTCCTGTGGGGGTTAGACTCAGAAGATGCAGCAGATGCAGCACATGGAGCACATGGAGCTCATGTTCTCTCCTAACCTGAGAGGATCTATGGTGGTGTGAGCATCCATTACCATCTAAGCACATGGAAGGAGCTGATAAGACAAATGTATAGTAATATGTAAATATAAGCCTGTCTGATTATAATCTAACTACAAACTGTGAGTAAACAGATGTTTTGTTACTTCAACTTTAAAGTGACTCAGCAGTGAATTATTCAGGGGTGAATGAGAGAGAGATGAAGAAAGAAATTAACATTTCTAAAGCTGAAGCTGTGTGTACTAAAATCTGCTAATTATTTACTACAAATAATCCAACAAAAGGGTTATGGGCCCCAGGGCTCAGGAATTGAAAAAGAAGAGAAATATTACCAGGCAGAAAAAAAGGCCACATTTTTCTCTTAAGTTTTAAAGGAAAGATTCAGTCTGTCTCTCTCTCCCCCCACACAGCAGACAGAAGGCTAAGAAAATGGCTGAGGGAAGAAATTCACCATTTTTCTATTCTCTCAAGGTGCCTAGATTAACTGAGTTTAATTATCGGCAGTGGGAACTAAGATTCATATGTCTCCTTCGAGCAAAAAGATTAAATATATGCTTAGACCAAGACAGAACAGCTGAAAATATGGCTGAATGGGACAATGCAAACTATTATGTGAAGTGCATGCTTTTGGAAGCTCTCTCAGAGAAACAAGCCATATTAGTGGAGGGAAAAGATACACCAAAGGACATTTTATATAAACTGAGAACTATGTATGCAACTACATATGCAAAGCAGCAACCAATTTGGTTGGCAGAGTTGAATGAAACCAAATTAAGGGATAAAAGTAAATGTAATGATCACATTATGCATCTTATGTCTTCATTTCAAAAGCTAGAACTTTCTGGAATTCCCATGTGTGATGCATTGAAAAGAGCATTTCTTTTTACCTCACTATCAAAGAAGTTTGATGTTTTTAGGTCTGTAAATGAGGCCATTGAAGGGCAATCTTTTGAACAGGCAACATCAAAACTAAGGCAGGAATGCATAATAAATGATTCTGAGGAGATGTGTTCTCAAAGCAAGTCAGAGAGAAATGAAACAAATTTCTTGGCAAAGAACAGAGGAAGGCGGAGCTATGGGAAAACTCCACCCAAGGGCAAGCTGATTTGCTACTCATGTGGAAAGGAGGGACATGTATCTAAATGGTGTAAGGAAACACAAAACACTCCCTCTAGCTCACCTAAGCCAATGGAACTAAAGAATTTTCAAACCAGGAAATGTATGAAGGACAAAGATAAACACAAGGGCTTTCTAATGGCAGAAAAATCTTTGACTATGGTAAATAATAATTCAAATGAAAGTACTTGGATTTTGGATTCGGGGAGCACATGCCATTTAACCAATTGTAAAGATTTCTTTCAGGAAATGTGTCCAGAGGAAGGTATTCTTAAAACTGCAAACGCAGGGACTGCTAAGATCCAAGCAAAAGGTATTGGATTCTTAAAATGCAAAGTGTCTAATGAAGTTAAAGAAATTCCTGTAAGTGATGTCTTGTATATTCCCCAAGCAGTTTGTAATATGCTTAGTGTATCTACATTAGATAAGAAGGGATTTGTGATTCATTTTGAAAACAGTAAGTGCACAATCTCTAAAAATGATGAAGTGTATGCTGAAGCTTTTATGCATAATGATGTTTATAAACTGAGCATTTCAGGTGAAGCCTCACATATGGCGCAAGTAAGGAAGAATGATGGTAAATGTAGTCTGGAAATCTGGCACCGCCGCCTGGGACATCGTGATTCTAAGGTGATCCAGGATCTTTACAGTAAGCAACTGGCCACTGGCATTCAGATAAGTGCAGATGCTGGTAAAATGGAGAAATGCATAGACTGTGTTACTCAAAAAGGTGTGAGACCCTCATTTCCTGCATACACAGGAAATAGGAGTAATAAAGTGCTGGACTTAATACACAGTGACTTATGTGGACCGTTTAATATCCCATCATTGGGAAATAACAGATTTGTGCTAATATTCTTGGATGATTTCTCTAGATATTGTGTGGCCTATTTGCTGAAAGAAAAAAGTCAAGTCACAGACATGCTGAAGAAATACGTAGCCATGGTGAGCAATAAATTTGAAAGAAAACCAAAGGTTCTTCAGACCGACAATGGTGGTGAGTTCACTTCACAAAGCATGCGCACATTTCTAGAACAAGAAGGCATTCAACATATCACAACAGTAGCTTATACACCAGAGCAAAATTCTGTTGCAGAGAGAAAATTTAGGTCACTTGTGGAAATGACCAGATGTATGCTGTCAGATAGCAATCTCCCTAAAAGACTATGGGGGGAAGCCATTCTCACAGCAGTGTACCTACAAAACAGAATGCCAACTAAAGGCGCTGAGCGCACACCACATGAGACATGGCATGGTAGGAAGCCAAACCTGTCACACATAAGAACATTTGGAAGTACAGCATATGCTCATATACCAAAGCAAAGAAGGCATAAGCTGGATTCCACAACAGAAAGGGGCATTTTAGTTGGCTATGCTCCAGGACACAAAGGATATAGAATTTTGAATCTGAAAACTGGCATTGTTGGCATAAGACATGTTACATATTTTTATGAAAACAAAAGGGTTGATAAAGGCTGGATTATCCCAGATGAGCCTTATCATCCAGAATATGAAACTAGAACCATAATAGACATGCCAGTGTATATAAATGCCATACCAAGGCAGATGTCTGAAAGCAACTCACCTGTATCTAACGAGGAACAGGCAGAGGAAGCAGACACAGAAAGGATCATTGAAGAAGACAGTACAGTTGGAGAAGGGGAATCAATTGGAGAAGGACTCTCAGATATAGAGGATGCAGAAAGGTCGGACCAACCTGTTGTCAGACGCTCATCCAGGGAAACAAAGGTGTTCCACCCCCAAGACTGTCTTACCTAACAAAGTCAGCAGAAGCTCAAGAGCCCTTAACATGGGATGAGATTGAGAAAATGCCAGCAGAAGAAGCTGCTGAATGGCATAAAGCTGCACAAGAAGAAATTGATGCATTGGATAAAAATAATACTTGGATTCTTACAAAATTACCTCCTGGCAAGAAAGCTATAGGATGCAAATGGGTATTCAAGTTAAAAAGGAATGCACAAGGAAAAGTGGAAAGGTATAAAGCCAGATTAGTGGCAAAGGGATATCTTCAAAAATATGGAGAAGATTTTGATGAAGTGTTTGCACCTGTAGTGAAACACACGACAATAAGAACACTTCTGAGCATTGCAGTCTCAAAAGGCATGCAAGTCAAACACATTGATGTGAAAACAGCGTTTCTTCACGGAGATATAACTGAAGACTTGTACATGGAACAGCCAACAGGTTTCATAAATACAAAACAAAGACAGCTAGTGTGTAAATTAAACAAAGGTCTTTATGGATTAAAGCAAAGTGCAAAATGTTGGAATGATAAATTGCATGAAATATTGACAAATTTAGGATTTAAGCAAGGTGAAGCAGATAAATGTTTGTACACTAGGTGCACAAATGGACAATATGCATACATTTTAGCTTTTGTTGATGATCTGCTCATTGCAAGCAAAAGTGAGCAAGAGTACAAGGACATTGTAAAATATTTAAACCTCAATGTTGAGATAAAAGAACTTGGTAATGTGTCATACTATCTTGGTATAGAAATTGAGAAACAAAATGATGGTTCTTATCTTCTAAGCCAGAAGCACAAAATAAATGAGCTTATTGAAAGTTTAGGTATGCAAGATGCCCAAGTTGTAAGCACTCCCATGATCACTGATTTTCTGAAGGATGAAACAGTAAGAGAACCTTTACCAGATAACATCCAATATAGATCAGCCATAGGTAAGCTTTTATATCTAGCTACCACATACAGGGCTGATATAGCAAATGCAGTAGGAATTTTGAGCAGAAGGGTCAGCTCACCTACCAAATCAGATTGGACTGCAGTTAAAAGGATGGTAAGGTATTTAAAGGGTACCATTGATTGTAAATTAAAGATTTCAGCCAATAGTAATCCAAAACTAATATGTTACTGTGATTCAGATTGGGCAGGGGATCATTCTGATTATAAATCCACAAGTGGATATGTGTTTATGTATGGAAATGTACAAATTTCATGGGCCAGTCATAAACAAAGTATTGTGAGTTTGTCTTCTACAGAAGCTGAATATGTGGCCGTATCGGAAGCGTGCAGAGAACTGATGTGGATTGAAAAACTTTTGCTGGATTTCGGAATAGCTGAAAAGAGACCAATCCAGATAATGGAAGATAATCAGAGCTGCATCCGACTGTCACAGAATGACAAGGTTCAGTCACGTACCAAGCACATCGCAACGAAATACCACAACGTGCGAGAGTTGGCGAAAGAAGGGGTCATCAGTCTACACTATTGTCACACCAGTGAGATGACAGCTGACATCATGACCAAACCGTTACCCAGAGAACATTTTGTGAATCTGCGTATAAAGCTGGACTTTGTATGAATAAATAATTGCATGACAGTTATGCATGAGAAGGGGTTTGTTGGAATGTAATTGTATTTTGCATGCATTGCCTGTCACCTATTATTTCTCTGTGATTACTCTGTGACCTCTGATGTGAATTAGTTAGAGAGGTCACACAGCTATGCAACTTCCTGTGGGGGTTAGACTCAGAAGATGCAGCAGATGCAGCACATGGAGCACATGGAGCTCATGTTCTCTCCTAACCTGAGAGGATCTATGGTGGTGTGAGCATCCATTACCATCTAAGCACATGGAAGGAGCTGATAAGACAAATGTATAGTAATATGTAAATATAAGCCTGTCTGATTATAATCTAACTACAAACTGTGAGTAAACAGATGTTTTGTTACTTCAACTTTAAAGTGACTCAGCAGTGAATTATTCAGGGGTGAATGAGAGAGAGATGAAGAAAGAAATTAACATTTCTAAAGCTGAAGCTGTGTGTACTAAAATCTGCTAATTATTTACTACAAATAATCCAACATTTCTATAACACTATACTCTCTTCTGCTTTTAACACTCTTATAGAGAATAACACAGGGATATTGTTTGTCCCCATCCCTGTGGGTTCTGTCTCCATCCCCACCCCATCCCTACAGATTCTGTCTTTATCCCCTGCCCCATCCCCGCTGGCTCTGTCTATATCCCTATCCCTGTGGGCTCTGTCCTCACCTGAAGAAGCCTTGAACACTTATGATTTTATATTTAAATATTTTTATTAACGTATAAAAAGGAACAATATGCTGTGCAACTGTTGTTTATAAATCACAAATAGAAAACAATAACAACGAGCAACTATAATAACCCCCCCCCCCCACACCCTCTACCCTTCTAATCTCAACAGTAGCTGACTTCTACTACCCCAAGTTAAAATGTCCAGGGGTACAAAATACAACCTATTCTGTATGCCTTAGTGGTGGAGAAATATGCCCTATGAAGCACTGTTATGATTTTTTAATCTGTGGATGATAAGTGATGATAAGTCATCAACAATCTCAGGATTCAGTCTAGCTCTCCTATCTTCCACAGTCCTTCCTGCAATAGGAAATGTCTTCTCAGAAGATGTGGTGGTAGCAGTAATGTACAGGATCCCGCATGCAAATTTTGCCAGTTATGGCCAGCACTTTTGCTTGTGTTTCCAAAAAATGAAAATATCATCGCCTGCATCACTCGACCATAAATAACTGTCCAATTCATTAACAGCCTTCAAAGTAGAGAATGACACGGGGACAAAGTTTGTTCCCGTCCCCATGGGCTCTGTTCCCCATCCTGCCCCTGCGGGATCTGTCCCCGTCCCCTCAGGCTCTGTCCCTGCGGGCTCTGCCCCCATCCCCACTGGTCCCTGTCCCCGTGTCATTCTCTACACTCTTGTCTCTACACTCTCGTTCCTTCCATTCCAGAAACCACAGCTTTGGCTGACCTCCAGAATCACTACCTACATTCCTATGCTCCCTTTGCTAAGTGCTTTTAGCTAAAATACCATAAGTGATTTCATACATTTCCAATTGTTGCTGAACAGCTTTCAGTCTGCTACTGCACTTGCCAAACAAGAGTAATGTCCATCTGACAAACTCTCTTAACTCCAACCCACACCATCTCTTTGTCACATTAACTCCCTCCTCAAAGTGTCTCCACCTTCAACCCCATCTTATTATTATTTTTTAAATCATATTTATATCCCGCATTATCTGCAAAATCTAAGGGGTTACATAAAAACACTTTCTACAAACACAATCAGTTACTAATAATTCAGGAGCCACCATAATTTAAACATCTTTGCACTGATATATTTTATTTATTTTCCAGATTTATAACCTGCTCAATCTGACATCCTTGGCGGGTTACAATAAACATACAAAAGCTTCATTTAACCACAATATTTACAAAAAACAACATTCTACACCAGACATTTCAAAAGGAAGCCAGGCCCAAGTCTCAGCCTGTTTGTCTGACATTGCTGCCTGGATGTCCCACTGCCATCTGAAAATGAACATGGCCAAGAGCAGACCTACCAAGTCTCCCACTGAGATACACTACTGTTGCCACCACCGCTGCCGCTGCTGCTCTTTTGATAAGTGGCTGCAGCCACAGCAAAAGAAGAAAAACAAGCACAGGGCTGCAGCTGCCTTCAGGCAAACTTTGTCTGTCAGCAGGGGCAGAGGATGGCAGAGCTGACAGTGCATGCCTGAAGGCTGCTGCGGCCCCGTGCTTGGTTTTTTTATGTTTTGCCGGGGCTGCTGCTGTGACATCGAGAAAAGCAGCAACGGCCAGGAAATGTGGGGTACTGGGTTGAAAGGATAGGGGAAGGGGGGAAGGGCATTGTCAGGTTTCTCGTGGAACCTCTGGGTTAGTGAGCCCTTGGACCACTGCCGAGGAGCGGCAGCAGCAGGAGAATCACCCAAACACAAGACAAGGCAGAACAGACGTACCGGCAAACCCAGGACCGGAACTCCCAGACGGAGACTGCAGCTGAGGCAACTCAAGCTGGAACAAGCAGGACAGGAAATTAGCCCAAACTTCACATGCACTTGACCGCTGTTCCTCAGGGGTTGAGCCCCTGGGTGCAGGCGGCCAGCAGGACTTACCGGACAGGGCAGGAAGGCTGAACTGCAGGACACAGCAGGAAGAAGAAACCAGAAAACAAGCCGGGTCTAGGCAGGCAGCAGACAGTAGAATAAACCAGGAGACAGGCCGGGTCAAGGCAGGCAGCAGACAGTCGAATAAACCAGGAGACAAGCAGGGTAAAAGCCGTAACCGGGAAAAACTCAGCAGCACTGCAACTAACTCTCACCAAAGGAAACTCCTCTGAGGACCTCTGTTGTAAGGCAAACTAGAAAACTTCCCAGGTGATTAATAAAGGCAGCCTACAAAGGAGTTCACCAGGTACGGGTACTGCTTGGTTCCAAAAAACTCCCAAAACAATCTGGAAGGCTGGAAGATCCAGACCGGACCAGAATATCTTCTCAAACATGGGAAACGGCAAGCCATCGGTTCACAGCAGCTACCAGGTCTAACCACCGGGGGGCGAGGTGACTGAGAGCAAGGAACCTGGGTACAACCGTGACAGGCGTTGGAGGGAGGCAGGAGGTGATAAATGGAGAGAACAGAGGGGGAAAAAAGAAAGAAGAGTGGGGATACTGGATGGAAGAGGGATACAGAGAAAGAGAGATGAGAGAAAGAGGGGACAAGGAAAAGAGCAAGGGAGAGACAATCTGCTGGTGAGAAGGAAGGGAAGCAAGGGGGAGAGCCTGGTTGATTAGATGGAGAGAGAAAGAGGAGAAATGCTGGATGAAAGGAGGGAGAGAAAGAGAAAAAATGCTAGAAGGAGGGGGCAGAAAGAGGGAAGATGCTGGATGGAAGAGGGGTACAGAGAGAGAGAGATGTGAGTGGAAAGATGGGGAGAGAAAAAGTGGATATGGAAAAGGGCTGGAGAGAGAGAGAAGCTGCTGGGAAGAAGCATGGGGAGAAACTGGGGGAGACCCTAGCTGGTCAGACAGAGAAATGCTGGCTGAAAGGAGAGAGAGAGGGAAAATGCTGGAAGAAGAGAGCAGAAAGAGGGAAGACACTGGAAGGATGGGGAGAGAGAGAGGACATGCTGAATGGAAAAGGGTAGAGAGAGAGAGAACTGGCTAGAAGGAAGGGAAGATAGAGGGAGACAATGGATGGAAGGATTGGGAGAGGGTAGATGGGTGGAAGGATGGGGAGAGAAAGAGGGATGACACTGGATGGAAGGGTAGGAGAGAAAGAGGAGATGCTGGATGCAAGGATGCAGACAGTAAGAGGGGGAGACACTGGAAGGATGTGGAGAGAAAGAGGGGAGATGCTGGATGGAAAGGGGGAGAGAATAGAACTAGTGAAAGACTGGAGAATTCGAGAAAGGGGCATGGGGAGAACAAAAGTGAGGAAAAGATAAAAAGCCATAGGTAGATGAAGTAAAAAGAGGGAAATTAAAGAATGGATAGTAAGAATGAATTAAATCTGGACAGAGAGAGAGAGAGAGGGGCAGAAAAATAAATTGAAGAAAACAAAGTAAAAGGAGAGAAAATGACAAATGGACAAGAAACCCTGGCAAGAGAGTTAAGAGAAGATGAAGGAAAGCAGAAACAAGAGACTGGGACCAACACAATTAGAAAAAGTAAATGGCCAGACAACAAAGGTACAGAAAATAATTTTATTTTTAATTTAGGATAAAGTAATGTGGTAGCTGTGTTAATGGAAGTTAATAAATACAAAAAAACGCAAAATAGAAAATAAGGTCATACCTTCACTGATTTTAAAACATTTTTGATTAGCCTTCAGAGACCAGCACTTCCTTCTTCAGGTCAGCAGAGGATACCATAACAGCATTATTCTGTCCTGACCTGACCTGAGGCAGGAGGTTTTGGCCTCTGAAAGCTAACTGAAAAGGGTATTAGGCTATTAAATAAAATATTTTCTGAAATGGCGTAGGATTGAGGTGTGCCAGGGGTGGAGCTATGTAGAGTGGGTGGAACTGAGGCAGAGTGGGTGGGGCTGGGATGTGCACTAAAATCTCCCTCTAAAAATTGAGACCCCTTGGCAGCTCTGCAAGAGTGAGCTTCTTATCTTTCCCCTTAAACCTAACTCTCCTTTTCCTTCATCCTCTGTTTCTGTGGATAACACTTCCCTGTCTCCTCAGCTCATAATCTGGATGTCATCTCTGACTCCTCTCTCTTTCTCTGTACATGTTGAACCAAAATTCATAGTAACTTAGTAAATGACAGCAGATAAAGACCAGCAAGACCCAACCAGTCTGCCCATCTCTTTTATCTCTCCTTATACCCAGGACTGGCTCAAGGGATTGTGGTATCCTGAGCCAGCTTGCATCGGTGCACTGCCTCCCTGCATTGGTGGGCCCCTTCATCATTTCTGTTCTGCCACCCCTACGGGTTTGACATCTCTCCCTTCCTCCTGCGGTCCAGTGTCTCTCCTCTTCTCTACCTCCCTCTCGCCCCTTCCACACCCCTCCCTCCTCCGTGGGTCCAGTATTGTTCCTTCTCCTCCTCCTCCTCCCCACTGCAGTCCTGTAAACTCTGTGCAAGTTGCCAGCAGCAGCCTGAAGAAAGACTGCCTTCACTCAGGCTCTGGGTCTTCCCTCTGCTGCATTCTGCCCACAGGAAAGGTGGAAGGTTGCCTTTCTTCAGGATGCTACTGTCGGCAACTTGCAAACAGTGTACAAGACTGTAGAGGAGAGGGAGGGGGGAGAGAGAGAGGAGAAGGAACAATGCTGGTCTGTTAGGGAGGGGGTGCAGAGAGGAGAGAGAGAGAGGCTGGGCTGAGGAGGTGGGCAGAAAAGGGGACGGATGCTGGACAAAGGAGGGAGGCAGAGATGCTGGAGCAGTGCATAGAGGAGGAAGAGAAAACTTAATCATTAGACCAGGTAATTCCAGAAGCTGCCCTCCAACCTGCCTAATTTTTCTTGCCTGCAACATTCAGTCTGCTTGAGAATGGGAACTCGGGACCTGGACGGTTTTTGCAGTGAGAAGCCAGCAGAATAGAAAACCAGCCACTGTAAGTGCTGGTTTTCTGCCGACCACCAGTTTCACTCCCTCCTTTGCTGGCCTCGCTGTTTGCACCGGATCACCTGAAGACTTGCGGACAGTAGCGATGTCATCCTCTGAATGCAGCATGGGACCTCCCAGCTACATGCACACTAACAAATCTGCCCCTTAGAACACAAAATTCCTGTTTCCATATGGTCAGGACCCTGCATAGCTGTTAGTGTGTATGCAGCTGAGAGGTCCCGTGCTGACTTTTGAGGATGACTTCATGGCTGCCTGCAGGTCTTCGGGTGATCCGGTGGCAACTACTGGTGAAAGGCCAGCAGGGTTGCAGGGAAGGGCGCTGTTACAGGGGACAGAAAGATCTGGAGAGCTGAAGGAGGGAGGGAGGGAGGGAGAAAGGTGATGTGATGGGAGGGGTGGATGCCGTGGTGTGCTGGAGCCGACTCGCACCGGCTTGCAAGAGCCGTTGTTAAATTTTGGTACCGACTTGCAAGCCGGTTTGTTCCCTAGTGCGAGCCGGTTCTCCTCCCTCCCGCCCGCCCGATCCGGTCCCTCACGTCACCGACCTGACTCTTCTAATTCTTTGGGGCAGGCAGTCTTGCCTGCCCGCTACCAGCGCTGACTCTTCCCTGCTGGTTTGCGCTTTAAAAATGGCTGCCGAGACTTCTACTGGTCTTGGCGGCCATTTTGAAGAGCGAACCGGCAGGGGAGAGTCAGCACTGGTAGCGGGCAGGCAAGACTGCCTGCCCCAAAGAATTCGAAGGACAGGTTGGTGAGGGACGGATCCGGGGAGGGAGGAGAAGTCGCCAGTGAACAACTCAGGAGGGGTGGCAGGGGAGAGAAGGGAGTCACTGGGCATGGGTGGATGGAGGGGAGAGAAGGGTCGCTGGGTATGGGTGCATGCAGGGCAGGGGAGAGGAGGGTCACTGTTGGACATGGGTGGATGGAGGACAGGGGAAAGGAGGGTCACTGGGTATTGGTGCATGCAGGCAGGGGAGAGAAGGGTCGCTGGGTATGGGTGCATGCAGGGCAGGGGAGAGGAGGGTCACTGCTGGACATGGGTGGATGGAGGGCAGGGGAAAGGAGGGTCACTGGGTATGGGTGCATGCAGGGCAGGGGAGAGAAGGGTCGCTGCTAGACATGGGTGGATGGAGGGCAGGGGAAAGGAGGGTCACTGGGTATGGGTGCATGCAGGGCAGGGGGAGAGAAGGGTCGCTGGACATGGGTGGATGGAGGGCAGGGGAGAGGAGGAGAGAGAGAAGAAATGCTGGACATGGATGGAGGGGAAGGAAGAGTGAGGAAGGAGATGAGATGAGGAAAAAGGAAGAGAGGAGAAAAACTGCACATGGATGAAGAAAATAGGCAGAAGCTGAGGACCAGAAATGAATTTAAATGCTTTACTTTTTGTCTATTAGATTGTAAGCTCTTTGAGCATGGACTGTCTTTCTTCTGTGTTTGTACAGCGTTGCATACACTTTGTAGCGCTCTAGAAATGTTAAATAATAGTAGTAGTAGTAGTAAATGAAGAAGAAAGGAGGAAAGTAAAGAAATAATGGAAAGGAAGCCCTGGAAATGGAGTTAAGAGGACAGATAGCAGCAGAATCGGATACTGGGCCAGCATGATCAGAAAAACAGTCATCAGACAACAAAGGTAGAAAAAAAAATCATTTTATTGTCATTATAGTGTTTGGAATACGTTCACTTTGAGAATCAGGTGCTCAACATTAAAAGATTGGAACCTGGGATTATTTAAAATTTTTTTCCTGGAGTAATGCATTGCCACCCCCCCCCCCCCCCCCCCCAGGCTCTCTCCCCGGCTATAGCCAGCTCTGCAATTTGGGGGGGGGGGGGGGGGGGGGGGGGGGGGGGGGGGGTGGCGCAGAGGGGGACCGGGGAAAGAGCCTGTTGTTAAACATTTACCAGCACACCACTGGGTGGATGTCCAGCCAGGTAATATGACCTAGAGGAAAGATAAATGCACCAGGTTAGGAAGAATAAGGACATAGGAGGATAGAGAAATAAAGAGGAGATGCTACATTGGGAGGGGGGAGGATATAGAGAAGGAAATGGAATGCCAGACATGAAAGAAAGAATACAGGAGATTCTTGCTGCACGGAGGGAGAGGACGCAGAGAAGGGGTGCTGGGCCTGAAGGAATGTGGGAGATCTTGACTACAGGGATGGACAGGACAGAGAGGGGGTGCTGGGCCTGAGGGAAGGAATGAGGGAGATTCTGGACACAGGGAGGGATAGGACACAGAGAGGGTTTGCTAGACACAAGAGAAGGAATGGTGAAAGATTCTGGATGAGAAAAGGAATGGGTGGAGATTCCAGACACAGGGAGGGACAGGCCAGGGCCGGTCTTAGGAATTGCAGGGCCCAGTGCAGACCAGTTTGCTGCCCCCCCAGCCCCGCCCCCACCCAGCCCCTTGTTGACAAGATATGTTTTAAAGATTCTTTTATTTCAAATAAAGACAAAATCAAGCAAAACTTGTTTACAAAAACTAATTCAAACATGAAAAATGCTATACTAGGAAACCTTTGGGTTTAAAAAGCAAAACCACGTGCACGTAAGGACTATATAAATGAATTAAAATGAATCCACTTAATATGTAATACTTGGTAGCAATAATGAAACAGTGACTGAATATTCAGATATCAAGCAGCCTGAGCCAACAGATTTATTTTCCACTGAACATAATTAACTTAGTATGAACTTGGCTGCTAATAGTGTGCTGAACTGGCCAATGTTGGCACATTTAGCCACACCCTTTTACCAGCCATGACGCATATAAACAGTAATCGTTGAAATATTACACCAGTACAGGAGAAGAAAAATAAATTGGGTTTTTTTTGATCATGTTGGTACCAGTCTCTGATTCTGCTGCTCTCTATCTGCTCCCTTAACTCCACTTCCAGGGCTTCCTTTCCATTTATTTCTTTACTTTCCTCCTTTCTCCTTCATTTCTTGCCCTTCATCCATAGGTAAAAGCTGAGCCCTCTGTGGACTTGACTGGAGGAGGTATAGAGTGGATCCAGCTTGTGCCTATTTTCTCCAGCCATGTGCTGTTTTTCTCCTTTTCCCATTCCCTCATCTCTGTCAGTATGCATCTCCTTCCTCTTTTTTCCCTCCCCTCCATCCATATGCATCTCCTTCCTCTCTCTTCCCTCTCCTCCATCCATGTCCAGCATTTCTCCTTTGTCTCCTCCCCTCCATCCATGTTCATCTCACATCCTCTCTTCCCTCCCCTCCATCTATATCCAGCATTTCAACTCTCCCCTCTCCTCCATCCGTGCCCAGAAATTCTCTCCCCTTCATCCATGTGCATCTCCTGTCTTCCCTCACCTCCATCCATGACCAGCATTTCTCCTGCCCCCCCCTCCATCCATCCATAGCAAATCTCCTCTGCCCTCCCTACCTATCCATGTCCAGCAATTCTCCTCTGCCCTCCCCTCACATCTATGTCCAGCAATTCTCCTTTGCCCCCTGTCCTCCCCTCTCATCCACATTCAGTGATTTTCTTCTGTCCCCTGCCCTCCCATCAATGTCCAGCATTTCTCCTCCCTCCCCTCTCCTCCATCCATGTGCAAGGCCGTGCTAACATGGTAAGCGAGGTAAGCACCGCAGGGGGGGCGCCAACCTCTGGAGGGCGCCTACCGTTTCCTGAGGTCAGCTCACTTGCAAAATGTTTTACCTGAAGCTGTGATTCTCCTCTGTCCCCTGCCCTCCCCTCTTCGACCACAGTACTCACTGAGGCAGGCAGGCTCTGCTGAAGCTGTTTGAAAGAATACAACCAGTGCTATTTATGTCTTTGGTGTGGGACAAACTCCTCATTCAGAGTGAGCTTGAACAACATTCAAATTAAAGAGAATAGCCAGGTTTGGAGGGAGGTGTGCAAGTGAGACCGGGGAGAAATAAAAACTAAATAGTGTAATTGTTAAAATCTGTAAGTGGTTTTTTTCTCTGAGCTTGTACACCGAGAGGAGGGCATGACTGCAATGATGTTTGCATAATTATCAGGTAACCCGATAGCTACAACTAAAAGCCATTTCATTGGCTGATGGTTCCAACAGTAGTTTCAGAGGAAGTTTAGCTGACGTAGTGTAGAATAGCTGGTAAGTGAAAATCTGATTGGTTTTTTTTTTGTGTGTTTGTTTTTATGTAAAAGATTCTCCTTGGATAGGGAAGAGTCTGCCCTTATTTGACTGTCCCTATTTGACTGACTGTACATTTGTCCTTTAGATTGTAAACTCCTTTGAGCAGGGACTGTCCTTCTATGTTAAATTGTACAGCGCTGCGTAACCCTAGTAGCGCTTTAGAAATGTCAAGTAGTAGTAGTAGTATATGTGAAAATATATTTTGCTTTAATGAAATTGCTAAACTTTAGAGTCAGAGACTTATCAATGATCAGAAAAAGAAAGTCACCAGACAACAAAGGTAGAGAAAAATCATTTTATTTTCATTTTAGTGTTTGGAATATGTCCACTTTGAGAATTTACATCTGCTATCTTATTTTGCAATGTATAGCAATTTGTTTCTAAGAATATTGCTGACAATTCCTGTCAGTGTGGCAAGTGGTGAGCGATCATTTTCACGGTTAAAAATCATAAAAAACTAGTAAAAAATGCCTGTTTCAAAAGGGAAGGAAATGGGCACTAGCAAGGCCATCCCCCACCCTCCCTCCCTCGCTGTTCCAGACTCTGCAGTCCCTCCGTTTTCACCCCCCCTTTCCGCGACCCAGTCGACCCCCCCTTCTTGGCGAAAACCGTCCGCCACCGTCCAGTACCTGTGCTGACGGGAGACCCCAACCCCCGTCAGCTGAAGTCCTGTGCTGGCCTTCGAAGCGTTGCTTCTTCAATGATTTTGTGTCCAAGTTGCTCTGCGTGCATCTGACATCAGATGCACGCAGAGGAATTTGAACCAAAGATCATTGAAGAAGCAACGGCGTGAAGGCCAGCACAGGACTTTGGCTGACGGGGGTTGGGGTCCCCCGTCAGCACAGGTACTGGACGGCGGCGGGGGACGGTTTTCACCGAGAAGGGGGGTCGACTGGGTCGCGGAAGGGGGGTGCAGTGGGCTGTAACACAGGGGGAGAAGTAGGGAAACACGTGGAGTGTGTTTCCCTACTCCTCCCCTTGCTTTGGTAACAGCTGTCACTAATGTCACTGATGTCAGTGCGTGCCTGCCTAGCAGACTACCTCTGAGGGAGGCATGGTTCCAGGCACATCCTGTTGGAGGTGAGAATTATTATATAGGATTATTTGCGATCAAGTATTTCGCAAGAAAGACTTGTAAGCCTTGCCATGATTGCTATTGAGAATGATATATGTGCCCAGTTAGATATCAAAGATTTAATTACTAATTTCGTGAACATGAAAGCACGAAAAGCTAAGTGGTGGTAAACCCTCTATTTGTTCAGCAATCCCACAAAGATGCACTCCATCTTTCAGCTCCTATTTCCTTTGCATCTTGTACCACATGGGGGGGGCACCAACTGATAGTCTGCAGGGGGGCACCAGAGACCCTAGGCACGGCCCTGTCCATGTGCATCTCATTCCTGTCTTCCCTCACCTCCATCCATGTCCAGCATTTCTCCTGCCCTCCCCTCCATCCATGTCCAGCAACTCTCCTCTCTCCCCTGCCCTCCCCACCCAACCAGCGATTCTTCTTTGCCCCCTGTTCTCCCCTCTCATCAACATCCTGTGATTCTCCTCTGTCCCCTGCCCTCCCCTCCCATTGATTATCCTCTGCCCTCCCCTCCATGTCCAGTGACTCGCCCCAGACCCAACTTACCCCCTTTTCACCCCCTGAGTTTCAGTTCCCAACCACAGCCCTACCTGTGCCCTCAGTTTTTCACCACAGCCTCTCCTTTAAGCCTTCCCCTTCTCTCTCAGCGTGCACTGTGCTGCCTTCGCGGAAACAGGAAATTGCATCAGTGCACGCTGAGAGAGAAGGGGAACTTTTAAAGGAGAGGCGAGCCTGCTTTTTCGCTGCAGCTGTGTCACGATTCTGAGGAATGATCCAGAGTAGTGAGCTCTTGGGCCACTGCCGGGGACCGGCAGCAGCAGGTGAACCACCCAAACAGGAAGCGAGGCTGAACAAAGACAGGCTAGTACAAGATTCAGGACTCTCAAACAGGCTTGGCTGGAACCAGATGCTGGAACGGACTTGGCTTGGCTGGAACCGGATACTGGAACAGACTTGGCTGGAACCGGATGCTGGAACGGACTTGGCTTGGCTGGAACCAGATGCTGGAACTGTTGGAATGTAATTGTATTTTACATGCATTGCCTGTCACCTATTATTTCTCTGTGATTACTCTGTGACCTCTGATGTGAATTACTTAGAGAGGTCACACTGCTATGCAACTTCCTGTGGGGGCAGATGCAGCAGATGCAGCACATGCAGCACATGGAGCACATGGAGCTCATGATCTCTCCTAACCTGAGAGGATCTATGGTGGTGTGAGCATCCATTACCATCTAAGCACATGGAAGGAGCTGATAATACAAATGTATAGTAATATGTATATATAAGCCTGTCTGATTATAATCTAACTACAAACTGTGAGTAAACAGATGTTTTGTTACTTCAACTTTAAAGTGACTCAGCAGTGAATTATTCAGGGGTGAATGAGAGAGAGATGAAGAAAGAAATTAACATTTCTAAAGCTGAAGCTGTGTGTACTAAAATCTGCTAATTATTTACTACAAATAATCCAACAAAAGGGTTATGGGCCCAGGGTCAGGAATTGAAAAAGAAGAGAAATATTACCAGGCAGAAAAAAAGGCCACATTTTTCTCTTAAGTTTTAAAGGAAAGATTCAGTCTGTCTCTCTCTCCCCCCACACAGCAGACAGAAGGCTAAGAAAATGGCTGAGGGAAGAAATTCACTATTGTTCTATTCTCTCAAGGTGCCTAAATTAACTGAGTTTAATTATCAGCAGTGGGAACTAAGATTCATATGTCTCCTTCGAGCAAAAGGATTAAATATATGCTTAGACCAAGACAGAACAGCTGAAAATATGGCTGAATGGGACAATGCAAACTATTATGTGAAGTGCATGCTTTTGGAAGCTCTCTCAGAGAAACAAGCCATATTAGTGGAGGGAAAAGATACACCAAAGGACATTTTATATAAACTGAGAACTATGTATGCAACTACATATGCAAAGCAGCAACCAATTTGGTTGGCAGAGTTGAATGAAACCAAATTAAGGGATAAAAGTAAATGTAATGATCACATTATGCATCTTATGTCTTCATTTCAAAAGCTAGAACTTTCTGGAATTCCCATGTGTGATGCATTGAAAAGAGCATTTCTTTTTACCTCACTTTCAAAGAAGTTTGATGTTTTTAGGTCTGTAAATGAGGCCATTGAAGGGCAATCTTTTGAACAGGCAACATCAAAACTAAGGCAGGAATGCATAATAAATGATTCTGAGGAGATGTGTTCTCAAAGCAAGTCAGAGAGAAATGAAACAAATTTCTTGGCAAAGAACAGAGGAAGGCGGAGCTATGGGAAAACTCCACCCAAGGGCAAGCTGATTTGCTACTCATGTGGAAAGGAGGGACATGTATCTAAATGGTGTAAGGAAACACAAAACACTCCCTCTAGCTCACCTAAGCCAATGGAACTAAAGAATTTTCAAACCAGGAAATGTATGAAGGACAAAGATAAACACAAGGGCTTTCTAATGGCAGAAAAATCTTTGACTATGGTAAATAATAATTCAAATGAAAGTACTTGGATTTTGGATTCGGGGAGCACATGCCATTTAACCAATTGTAAGGATTTCTTTCAGGAAATGTGTCCAGAAGAAGGAATTCTTAAAACTGCAAACGCAGGGACTGCTAAGATCCAAGCAAAAGGTATTGGATTCTTAAAATGCAAAGTGTCTAATGAAGTTAAAGAAATTCCTGTAAGTGATGTCTTGTATATTCCCCAAGCAGTTTGCAATATGCTTAGTGTATCTACATTAGATAAGAAGGGATTTGCGATTCATTTTGAAAACAGTAAGTGCACAATCTCTAAAAATGATGAAGTGTATGCTGAAGCTTTTATGCATAATGATGTTTATAAACTGAGCATTTCAGGTGAAGCCTCACATATGGCGCAAGTAAGGAAGAATGATGGTAAATGTAGTCTGGAAATCTGGCATCGCCGCCTGGGACATCGTGATTCTAAGGTGATCCAGGATCTTTACAGTAAGCAACTGGCCACCGGCATTCAGATAAGTGCAGATGCTGGTAAAATGGAGAAATGCATAGACTGTGTCACTCAAAAGGGTGTGAGACCCTCATTTCCTGCATACACAGGAAATAGGAGTAATAAAGTACTGGACTTAATACACAGTGACTTATGTGGACCGTTTAATATCCCATCATTGGGAAATAACAGATTTGTGCTAATATTCTTGGATGATTTCTCTAGATATTGTGTGGCCTATTTGCTGAAAGAGAAAAGTCAAGTCACAGACATGCTGAAGAAATACGTAGCCATGGTGAGCAATAAATTTGAAAGAAAACCAAAGGTTCTTCAGACCGACAATGGTGGTGAGTTCACTTCACAAAGCATGCGCACATTTCTAGAACAAGAAGGCATTCAACATATCACAACAGTAGCTTATACACCAGAGCAAAATTCTGTTGCAGAGAGAAAATTTAGGTCACTTGTGGAAATGACCAGATGTATGCTGTCAGATAGCAATCTCCCTAAAAGACTATGGGGGGAAGCCATTCTCACAGCAGTGTACCTACAAAACAGAATGCCAACTAAAGGCGCTGAGCGCACACCACATGAGACATGGCATGGTAGGAAGCCAAACCTGTCACACATAAGAACATTTGGAAGTACAGCATATGCTCATGTACCAAAGCAAAGAAGGCATAAGCTGGATTCCACAACAGAAAGGGGCATTTTAGTTGGCTATGCTCCAGGACACAAAGGATATAGAATTTTGAATCTGAAAACTGGCATTGTTGGCATAAGACATGTTACATATTTTGATGAAAACAAAAGGGTTGATAAAGGCTGGATTATCCCAGATGAGCCTTATCATCCAGAATATGAAACTAGAACCATAATAGACATGCCAGTGTATATAAATACCATACCAAGGCAGATGTCTGAAAGCAACTCATCTGTATCTAACGAGGAACAGGCAGAGGAAGCAGACACAGAAAGGATCATTGAAGAAGACAGTACAGTTGGAGAAGGGGAATCAATTGGAGAAGGACTCTCAGATATAGAGGATGCAGAAAGGTCAGACCAACCTGTAGTCAGACGCTCATCCAGGGAAAACAAAGGTGTTCCACCCCCAAGACTGTCTTACCTAACAAAGTCAGCAGAAGCTCAAGAGCCCTTAACATGGGATGAGATTGAGAAAATGCCAGCAGAAGAAGCTGCTGAATGGCATAAAGCTGCACAAGAAGAAATTGATGCATTGGATAAAAATAATACTTGGATTCTTACAAAATTACCTCCTGGCAAGAAAGCTATAGGATGCAAATGGGTATTCAAGTTAAAAAGGAATGCACAAGGAAAAGTGGAAAGGTATAAAGCCAGATTAGTCGCAAAGGGATATCTTCAAAAATATGGAGAAGATTTTGATGAAGTGTTTGCACCTGTAGTGAAACACACGACAATCAGAACACTTCTGAGCATTGCAGTCTCAAAAGGCATGCAAGTCAACCACATTGATGTGAAAACAGCGTTTCTTCACGGAGATATAACTGAAGACTTGTACATGGAACAACCAACAGGTTTCATAAATACAAAACAAAGACAGCTAGTGTGTAAATTAAACAAAGGTCTTTATGGATTAAAGCAAAGTGCAAAATGTTGGAATGATAAATTGCATGAAATATTGACAAATTTAGGATTTAAGCAAGGTGAAGCAGATAAATGTTTGTACACTAGGTGCACAAATGGACAATATGCATACATTTTAGCTTTTGTTGATGATCTGCTCATTGCAAGCAAAAGTGAGCAAGAGTACAAGGACATTGTAAAATATTTAAACCTCAATGTTGAGATAAAAGAACTTGGTAATGTGTCATACTATCTTGGTATAGAAATTGAGAAACAAAATGATGGTTCTTATCTTCTAAGCCAGAAGCAGAAAATAAATGAGCTTATTGAAAGTTTAGGTATGCAAGATGCCCAAGTTGTAAGCACTCCCATGATCACTGATTTTCTGAAGGATGAAACAGTAAGAGAACCTTTACCAGATAACATCCAATATAGATCAGCCATAGGTAAGCTTTTATATCTAGCTACCACATACAGGGCTGATATAGCAAATGCAGTAGGAATTTTGAGCAGAAGGGTCAGCTCACCTACCAAATCAGATTGGACTGCAGTTAAAAGGATGGTAAGGTATTTAAAGGGTACCATTGATTGTAAATTAAAGATTTCAGCCAATAGTAATCCAAAACTAATATGTTACTGTGATTCAGATTGGGCAGGGGATCATTCTGATTATAAATCCACAAGTGGATATGTGTTTATGTATGGAAATGTACAAATTTCATGGGCCAGTCATAAACAAAGTATTGTGAGTTTGTCTTCTACAGAAGCTGAATATGTGGCCGTATCGGAAGCGTGCAGAGAACTGATGTGGATTGAAAAACTTTTGCTGGATTTCGGAATAGCTGAAAAGAGACCAATCCAGATAATGGAAGATAATCAGAGCTGCATCCGACTGTCACAGAATGACAAGGTTCAGTCACGCACCAAGCACATCGCAACGAAATACCACAACGTGCGAGAGTTGGCGAAAGAAGGGGTCATCAGTCTACACTATTGTCACACCAGTGAGATGACAGCTGACATCATGACCAAACCGTTACCCAGAGAACATTTTGTGAATCTGCGTATAAAGCTTGGACTTTGTATGAATAAATAATTGCATGACAGTTATGCATGAGAAGGGGTTTGTTGGAATGTAATTGTATTTTACATGCATTGCCTGTCACCTATTATTTCTCTGTGATTACTCTGTGACCTCTGATGTGAATTACTTAGAGAGGTCACACTGCTATGCAACTTCCTGTGGGGGCAGATGCAGCAGATGCAGCACATGCAGCACATGGAGCACATGGAGCTCATGATCTCTCCTAACCTGAGAGGATCTATGGTGGTGTGAGCATCCATTACCATCTAAGCACATGGAAGGAGCTGATAATACAAATGTATAGTAATATGTATATATAAGCCTGTCTGATTATAATCTAACTACAAACTGTGAGTAAACAGATGTTTTGTTACTTCAACTTTAAAGTGACTCAGCAGTGAATTATTCAGGGGTGAATGAGAGAGAGATGAAGAAAGAAATTAACATTTCTAAAGCTGAAGCTGTGTGTACTAAAATCTGCTAATTATTTACTACAAATAATCCAACAGGAACGAACTTGGCTGGAACCGATACTGGAATGGACTTAGTTGGAACCGGATTCAGGATTCAAGCTTGGCTGGAACAGGATTCAGGATACTCAAACAAACAGGATTCAGGATTCTCACACAAGCTTGGCTGGAACAGGATTCAGGATTCTCAAAGTAGAGAGGTGTGGTAGCCGTGTTAGTCCACTCTTAAGGTTATCAATAGAAATCAAACAAAATAAAACATGGAAAAGAAAATAAGATGATACCTTTTTTATTGGACATAACTTAATAGATTTCTTGATTAGCTTTCGAAGGTTGCCCTTCTTCGTCAGATCGGAAATAAGCAAATGTGGTAGCAGATAGTATATATAAGTGAGACATCCAAGCATTACTTTGACAGTCTGACAGAGTGGGAGGGTGGGGGTGGGTAGGAGGTATGCATGGGGACATCAAAGCATTTCATTGATATTCTAACAGGATGGGTGTGGTCTTGTAAGATGCTAGCCCACCGGGGTGGGAACCTGACTGGCACCGGCTATCTTCATGTGATGTCTGTGCAGATTGAATCTTGTCTTAAGCATCTCAAACAAACAGGATTCAGGATTCTCAAACAGGGCGACACAAGCAGGGTAAGAACTAAAGCTGAAGGCTTGCAGGGCTGGAACAAGCAGGATGGGAACTGAAGCTAAAGACAAACAGGGCAAACACAAGCAGGGTAGAACTGAAGCTGAAAAAAAACAGGGCAAACACAGGCAGGAAAGAGCTGAAGCAGAAGGTTTGCACGACAAGAACTAGCAGGGCTGGAACTGCAACAAACACAGACGAAAGCTTGTCAGAAGACCTCTGTTGCAAAGGCAAGTCTGAAAGTTCCCAGGTGCTTAATAAAGGCAATTACAAATGAGGTCACAGGTGAGGCTTGGCAGCAGGAACACCAGGGCAAGTCTGGAGTGCTGGAACACCAGGAATGGCATGAACTCTGGAACATGTCTGGGAAACAGGAAGAAGGCAGTCCACAGCAGCCATAGGGCCCGGTCACCTGGAGGCGCGTTGAGTGTAGGCATGGGATATAGTCACAACCATGACAAGATGCCGCTGCGACTTTTTAAACGCAGGGCAGCTGGAAGGAAAGCAGCTGAGGATCAATGGCACTACGGCAGGGAGCAACAGGAAGTGCCGCGAGGTCCCGTGCGACCGCTCCTGTCGCCCTTGCCTAAGACCAACCCTGCCGACAGGCCACAGGGAATCCTGGGCATGAGGGAAGGAATGGGGGAGATTCTGGACATGGAGAAGGATAAGGGCAGGGTCATAAAGGTGAGATGCTGGACCTAGGGAAGTGTAAGAGCAAGGAAACAGATGCTGGACACAGGGGAGGGTAATGCAGGAACACAGAAGGGAGATGGATGGTGGACATGGAGAGAGAAGGAATGTCAAATGGACAGGAGATATGGAAAAAGACAGAGGAACATAGAAACCAGAGTCTGGGGCAATGCAATCAGAAAAATAAAACGACCAGACAGCAAAGTAGAAAGAAGAATTTTATTTTCTATTTAGTGATTAGAATATGTCAGTTTTTGTAATGTATAGAGCTGGTGTTAGACATCCAGTGCTTTTTTTTGTGCCGGTACGGCGTACCGGCACCTTTTTCGTGAGGCCCCGCTCCCGTCTGTTCCTGCCCCGCAGCTCCGTTTAAATAACATTACCCGTTGCGATTCTCCGTCCCCTCCCCTGCCCTCCCCTCACCTACCCTCCATCAGCACGTCGCCTCTCTCCACTGCCCTCCCCTCTGCAAGTCGTGCGAACCGGTCCGGAAGTGAAGGCAGCAAGGCAGGCACACAGCAGACAGGTTCCTCTCCTCTTGCGTCGCTTCCCTTTAGCGTGCCCCGCCTTCGTGGGTGGGACGCGCTGAGAGGGAAGCAACACGAGAAGAGAGGAACCTGCCTGCTTGCTGCGTGCCTGCCTTGCTGCTTTCACTTCCGGACCGGTTCGCGCGACTTGCAGAAGGGAGGGCAGTGGAGAGAGGCGACGTGCTGGATATGGAGGGTAGGTGAGGGCAGGGGAGAATCGCTGGACTTGCAGAGGAGAGGAGAAGTGCTGGGCATGGATGAGGGGAGGGAGGCGACATGCTGGGCATGGAGAGGAGGGGAGAGAGAATCGCTGGACAAGGAGAGGAGGGCAGAGGAGAGATGAGAAGTGCTGGGCATGGCTGAGGGGAGGGCAGGGGAGGGAGGCGATATGCTGGACATGGACATGGGCAGGGGAGAGATGAGAAGTGCTGGGCATGAATGAGGGGAGGGTAGGGGAGGGAGGCGACAAGCTGGGCATGGAGGGGAGGGGAGAGAGAATCGCTGGACATGGAGAGGAAGGCAGGGGGGAGAGGAGACATGCTGGACATGGGCAGGGGAGAGAGGAGAATTGCTGGGTATGGATGAGAGGAGGGCAGGGGAGGGAAGCGACATGCTGGGCATGGAGGAGAGAGAAGAGAGAATCGCTGGACATGGAGGGAAGGGCAAGGGGGAGAGGAGACATGCTGGACATGGGCAGGGGAGGGCAGGGGAGAATCACTGGGCATGGGTGGCTGGAGGGGGGCAGGGGGAGAGGAGGGTTGCTGGACATGGATGGAGGGAAGGGAAGAGTGAGGAAGGAGATGAGATGAGGGAAAAGGAAGAGAGGAGAAAAACTGCACATGGATGAAGAAAATAGGCAGAAGCTGGATCCACTGGACAGTCAAGTCTGCGGAGTAGGACCCAGCTTTTACTTACGGATGTAGGGCAAGAAATGAAGAAGAAAAGTGGAAAGTAAAGAAATAAATGGAAATGAAGCCCTGGAAACGGAGTTAAGAGGACAGATAGCAGCAGAATCGGATACTGGGCTAGCATGATCAGAAAAACAGTCACCAGACAACAAAGGTAGAAAAAATCATTTTATTTTCATTTTAGTGTCTGGAATATGTCCAATTTGAGAATTTACATCTGCTGTTACAGGTCTAGTATCCCACTGGGGATACTGGACCTGTAACAGCTTGCAGAAATTATTTATAATAAAAATCACATTATTTTTTCTCCTATACTACTATAATATTTTCAATGTCTGTTTATATGTGCCATGGCTGGTATAAGGGGTGTGGCTAATGTGGGTGTGGCTATAACAGGGGTGGAGCCATATGTGATGACCCTGCCCACAATGAGTACCGGCACCTTTTTTTCTACAAAAAAAGCACTGTAGACATCACTGGGGCCCAAGGTAGAAATTTGGGAGGGGACCCCTAAGCTTGTTACCTGGCTGTGCCTTCTTTGGCATCAGGCAGGCTTGGGGCCCAGAACAGTTGGCCTGATTGCAAGTACTTCCCCCTGCTCCCAAGCGCTGGCCCCTGACATCTGCTAGCTTTATAATTTTTTTTATAGTACAAGGGGAAATATTGTTGGTTTTTTGTTTTGTACTGCATGCTAGAGTCTGGTTTCTTAGGGTTTCAGCTGAATTTTTATCTAAATATTTCTATTAGTTTATGGTCACTGAGTTTCTATTTAGTGAGGGTCTCTCTGTGTTCTGTGTGAGTTTCTATGTAAAGATCTGTAGTAATCTGGCTTTTTCAGTTTTCCCAATAGCTGTACTGATGTTCTAGGGCCCACTGCATGTTTATTGTGCTGCCTCTCCCTAGGTATGGTCCTTATGAAGTTTTGGAAGTTATGGCAGAATGAGTGAATTTTTGTACAGTTTTGTATTACTTTACATTATGCCTATTACTGACAGAATTTATATTGCTGTTACTGAGATTGTATTATAAACAAATATTTTTGTACAGCATGTTTTATAGGGAAATATCTAAGCTCTGCTGTACACCAGTTGTTGGGGGAGAGGCCCAGTGGCTCTGTGAATGAAAAATATATATTTGGATTTAATACTGTATGTAGGAAGCAAATGTATGTTCAGAGACTATGGAAAGAGTTGTGGCTCGTTGAAGATTGAAGAGAACAACCTGTTGTACTACCCCTTCTCCTAGTCCTCAATGCGGCCTGCAGGTACTCAGTCTTGTAATGCTGCCCTCACTGTTGGGAGTGGGTCATGGACATGGTGTGACAAGTGGCAGAACAGTGATGGAGCAGGGTGGTGGCAGGTGCCAAGTTTTATCTTTCAAAAAGTTGGCAACCCTAGGCATACCATTCACGTAGCTGGCAGGGATCACCAAACCCCCAGCTGCTGAAGACATCTGCAGCCCACTGAACACATCAAAAAACCATAGCAATCAGTGGTGCTGCTCCAAACTACTGACACTGGTACTGTGGGCATACCCAGTACTTATGTTTTTTCAGTTTATGCATGAGAACTAAGCATGCCTGGGGTGCTGGTGTCAGTGGCTCAGAGCACTGCCTTAAATTGCTGCACTTATATAAACATGGCCTGGTGGGTTGTGCATGTCTTCAGCTGGCAGGACCGGAGATCTTTGCTAGCTAAGGTATTTAATTTTTAAAGTTTGGAGGGGGGGTGCTGGTAAGGGAAGAGGAAATGCATGCCCACCCAACCTACCCACCCAAAAATTGCCTTCTAGCTACGCCACTGGCCTACACCCCTCCTTGGTAATTGCTATTTGGTAAGTAACTGTGCCCTTCTCCACTGCCAACTTCAGATTCTGTTCCTTCAATTTTGCGGTGTGTGCCTGGATTAGATTTCCTGAGTCAGTATATCATGCTCCATTTCTGGTCCTATTTAAATACAGGTTAAAAGTCCACCTTTCTGAAGCTGATTTTAAACCTTAAACCCTGTTTAATATCCATGTTGTTTTAATTATTCCCGTAATAAAGGAAACTCCCTGATCTCTTATTTGTCCTATATTTCTCTCTTGAATTGATTGCAAGTTTTGTTGAGCAGGGATTGTCCCTTATGTGTTTGTGTACAGCGCTGTGTACGTCTAGTAGCACTATAGAAATGAAGCAAAGATACTTACCTGTAGCAGGCATTCTCTGAGGACAGCAGGCTGATTATTCTAATAGTTGGGTCAGCAATCCGTGTCAGCGCGGGAACTGGCATTCCAAATAGCAAACAATTTTCCTGGAGCCTTCTAGCACGCTGCGTGTCCGTCCACGCTGCGGGTGCCTTCCCACCCACCGCGTAGCCACGCTCCTCAGTTTAGTCACAAGGGGAGGTGGGCGGGTTTGTGAGAATAATCAGCCTGCTGTCCTCGGAGAATACCTGCTACAGGTAAATATCTTCGCTTTCTCAGAGGACAAGCAGGCTGTATTAATTTCACAGTTGGGGTATCCCTAGCTTTCAGGATTACCCAAAACAACAAACGTTGGTCAATTGGACCTTGCAACAGCAAGGACATAACAGAGATTAACCTGAAACTATATACAAACTAGCTGAGATTGTAGCCTGAAACAGAAGAAAACGGTCCTGGGAATGGGGGGGGGGGGGGGGGGGGGGGTGGAGTTGGATTCTAAACCCAGAATAGCTTCTGCAGTACCGACTGCCCAAACCAACTGTTGCGTCAGGTATGCTGCTCAAGGCAGTAGTGTGATGTGAATGTGTGTACTGAAGACCACGTTGTAGCTTTACAAATCTCTTCAATGGAGGCCGACCTTAAGTGAGCCACCAATGCAGCCATGGCTCTGACATTATGAGCCGTGACATGGCCCTCCAGAGTCAGCCCAGCTTGGGCATAAGCAAAAGAAATGCAATCTGCTAGCCAACTGGAGACTGTACGTTTTCCGATGGCGACTCCCCTCCTTTTGGGATCAAAAGAAACAAACAACTGGGCGGACTGTCTGAAGGGCTTCGTCTGCTCCATGTAAAAGGCCAACGCTCTCTTGCAGTCCAAGGTGTGCAAGCTGCTTTTGCCAGGGTGGGCATGAAGACAGGGAAAAAATGTTGGCAAGACAATTGACTGGTTTAGATGGAACTCTGACACCACCATCGGCAGGAACTTAGGGTGCGTGCAGAGGGCTACTCTGCTGTGATGAAATTTAGTATGAAGTGCATCCACTACTAGGGCCTGAAGCTCACTGACCCTACGAGCTGAAGTAACAGCCACCAAAAAAATGACCTTCCAGGTCAAGTAATTCAGATGGCAGGAATTCAGTGGCACAAAAGGAGCTTTCATCAGCTGGGTGAGAATGACGTTGAGATCCCATGACACTGGCGGAGGTTTGACAGTGGGCTTTGATAAAAGCAAACCTCTCATGAAGCGAACACCTAAAGGCTGTCCAGAGATAGGCTTACTTTCTACACGTTGATGATAAGCACTAATTGCACTATGGTGAACCCTTACGGAGTTGGTCTTGAGACCAGACTCTGATAAGTGTAGAAGGTAATCAAGCAGGGTCTGTGTAGGACAAGAAAGAGGATCTATGGCCTTGCTGTCACACCAGACGACAAACCTCCTCCATTAAAAAAAATAACACCTCTTAGTGAATCTTTCCTGAAAGCAAGCAAGACTCAGGAGACACCCTCCGAAAGACCTAAGGAAGTGAATTATAGGCTGTGACAAGGCTACAGCCCAGATGTACAAAATGAAGCAGCAAAACCCTGAACTACATCTCCCAGAATGCATTTCCAGTCCCAGCAGGGGGAGCCCAGGGGATAGGCAAGCTGGCCATATACCGTCTCTGACCACAAGAGGGAGGGAGAATGAAGAAGCCCAGTTCCCCTGGACCCGCAATCAGTATATCATGCTTCCCACCTGTAAGAGGGAAGGGTGGGGTGAGAAGCAGAAGGAGGATTGGATGGATTGGGTGGAAGAGGGGGTTAATGAGGCAGAGCAAGGGGAAGAAAGCCGAATGGAATGGGAGCTTGACAGTCCTGAGGAGCACAGCCCCTGAAGGTTTGCAAACCTACATTGTTTTGGAATTTATTTTGATTTAAACCCTGCTTAAATAGAGAAGCCTGTTTTCTTTTGTGAGACCTGTTTGCTTTGGGGAAACCCTGAATGTTGGAAAGTTTGCTGGGAGAATTACAAACCTGTTTTGAAACCTGATTATTTTGAGAAACTCTGTTGAATTTGAAAGGCTTGTTTATGAAGGAGGACTGCCTGGTGGGAAGAGGGGAAATCCTGCTTGGGGGCAAGTACTGTTTGTTTGCTATTGACTTTGACCAAAAAGGAGGGATTTCAAAAGGACTATTGCATCCCCCTCAGGGATTGGGGAAGAGTAGTTGTGTTTAGTGGGCTGATGTACTAAACAAGGCAGAACCGCCCTGCCTGAGAAGTCCTAACCCAGGGCTCTGGAGTGAAGTTTGGTTATTAACCTGACAAATAAAGGAATGTTTTGATGTATCCCCTGGTGGCAGTTTTGTGAAGATCTGGCTATTCGCGGGAGGCAGCTTCCTCCCCCATACTGGAGCAGCGGGCCTGTTTACAAGGCTCTCAACATCCAGGCCATGAGAGCCAGAGACTGGAGGTTGGGATGTAGAAGCAACTCCTCGTTCTGGGCGATGACTGTCAGAAAACACTCAAATCTCCACGGTTCTTCGGAGGACAATTCCAGAAGAAAAGGGAACCATATTTGATGTGGCCAGTACGGTACAATCAGAATCATGGTTTCAAGTTCTTGCTTGACTTTCAGCAAAGTCTTCCCCACCAGAGGTATGGGAGCATACCGAACGCCTGTTCCCCAATGTAGGAGAAAGGCATTTGACGCTAGTCTGCCGTGGGTCTGAAGCCTGGCACAAAACTGAGGGACCCTGAGATTGATTTGAGTGGCGAAAAGATCCACCGAGGGGGTGCCCCACACTCAGAAGATCTTGCAGGGTACGTCCAAATTCAGTGACCACTCGTGAGGTTGCATTCCCCTGCTTAGCCTGTCGGCCAGACTGTAGTTTATACCTGCCAGATAAGTGGCTTGGAGCCTTCAGAAGCCACATCTGGATGGCTTGCTGACACAGGGGGTGAGATCCAGTGCCCAGGGCCTTGCCTAGGGTCTCCGGTGCCCCCCTGCAGTTGGCCCCGCCCCCTGAAAACGATCGCTACACTACCCGCCCTCTTCTCCCCAGATCCTTTTCCTTTTTTTTTGTTTAAATTTACTTCTGTCCGGCGGCAGCGTAGCATTAGTGAGAAGGAGGCGGCGCTCCCCCGCCCCAACGTGTCAGTCTTCCCTTCGCTCAGTTCCCACCTTCTTCTGACGTCTTTTCTGATGTCAGAAGAAGGCGGAACTGAGCAAAGGGAAGGGGCGGGGGAGCGCCGCCTCCTTCTCACTGACGCTACGCTGCCGCTGGACAGAGGTAAATTTAAACAAAAAAAAAAAAGGAAAAGGATCTGGGGAAAAGAGGGCGAGGTAAGCATGGTGCGGCGGGGCACCCCCCAGAGGATGGCGCCCTCCTGCCATGCTTACCTCGCTTACCGTGTTGGCACGGCCCTGCCAGTGCCCCCCCTGCTTGTTGGTGTAGTACAACACAACCTGATTGTCTGTTTTAATTAAGATAATTTGGTTGGACAGCCGATCTCTGAAAGCCCTTAGAACATTCCAAATCGCTTGAAGCTCCAGGAGGTTGATCTGAAGACCTGTTTCCTGGAGGGATCGGGTTCCCTGAGTGTGAAGCCTATCTACTACTACTACTCATCATTTCTATAGTGCTACTAGACGTACGCAGCGCTGTACACCTGAACATGAAGAGACAGTCCCTGCTCGACAGAGCTTACAATCTAATTAGGACAGACAAACAGGACAAACAAGAGATAAGGGAATATTAAAGCGAGGATGATAAAATAAGGGTTCTGAACAAGTGGTTAGGAGTTAAAAGCAGCATCAAAAAGGTGGGCTTTTAGCTCACATTCTTCTAACAACAGTGCTCATACACTGTAAGCAGCCTGTGCAGGGAGGTGCGTACCTGCAATCAATGAGTTTGCCGGGGTGAGTCTAGGGATAACTGCAATAGCTGGAAAGGACGCTGGAGATAAAATGCGGAGGTAGAAAAAAGGGACAGTCGAGGTCTGATGGCTGAGGTGAATTTTTAATTCTGCTCACATCTTCCCATGCTTGATGCACAAGGCGAGTAACACTACTAGAGATGAAACTGAGATCTACTGGAACAATGCAGACTGTGCTCTTCATCCTCTACATTCATCTGGGTCACAAGACTACCAGAAGGGATGGGCCAACCACTTCTGTGGCTATAATCCACTGATGTCATAAGACAATCTAATTAATAACTCCTACATTGAAATATTTAGGTTAAATACACTTAACCCTAGTCTCACCACAAACTTCCAAACACCAGCTAGCTTTTCGGGTCAGGTACCTGAACCAGGGCCACAACAAAAGTTTTATTATTCCTGATCTAGGCGCAGGTCAGGTCCGGGCTTGATCCTAATAGGTTGTAGGGTTTTAAGCCACACTTTGTATTATTACTCTTTATCAGTCTGGGAATAAAATAACTTCACTTTCACTCCAAAGAAACTCTCCACTCCAGGATTTGTATTTTATGCAAAACAGAACTTTACTGGAATGCTGCAACAAGCAGATATCCAAACTTCATATTTTTCTTTAATAAACAGTTCAATCTATCTGTATCCAAATAGTTCATTTTGCTGAAAGAGGTTTTCGTGCCATATTTTTGGTATAAAATTTCCAACTCTTAATTAATAGTCTCTTTATAAATCCTAGGGTATTTTCATGTTTACAGTGTCACCAGTCCTCCAATACCTATCCTTTCTAGCAGAACAATCCAAGGCTGTGATCCTGCGCTTTCTGTGGCAAGCTGTCCTGCTGGGCTTTTACCCAGCCGCAGGACTCAGGACCAGACCTCCCTGTCTGTCTTTCCTCCAGAAGTGCACTTCCACAAGCTGCTGCCTCTACAAGCATTTTCCTGTTCCGCTCCCAAGCTGGGTTAATCCTTTCTACCCACCTGGAGCACTCCTTACTCTCCAGTTAATGCTTTTGTTGGCAAAACCTCCTCTATGTTCAGCCTTAGGTTATTGAGCCTGTCCAGAACACCCCCTTTCCTCAAGGGTCTTGGCGGAGGTGAAGGCAACCAAAGACCATGTGCTCACTAATCCTATCACTTTTATAACTTTTTAACTCCATCCCAACTATGACACCCATTGCCAATAATCCTCCCTCTGGGCTGGCTCTTCACCCTCACATTCATGCTGTTCTCCCTTTTCCCAGTGAATCTGGAGAGCTCTACATTGGTCTAGTAATCCCCTGAGGAAATTTCCAAACCCAGTTTACCAGGGGATTACATACATATATGAATATTTACATTTTGAAAAGTTGTAGAGAAAGCCACAATTTCTGTCAGAAATAGCCTCCAAATGTAAATTCAAGACCCCCACAGGTACAGCCTCGCAAAAGGTTGTTATCTTCAGCTGTTCCAAAGTGGCCACCCAACACCCTGGCAGATCAACAAAAGACCTATTGGCACATCACCATTATGGGCTGTAGAGGAATAACAGTCAGGGTCTGTAAAAGGAAATGCTGAAGAAATTAAAAAATATGGGGGTTCTAAACATGGCTGCTCCCAGTATGGACGTGTAGAGCGCTGTCTCCTGCCAGCCAGTTCGCTGAACTACCGGTATAACAGCTGATCTATTGTATATCGATGTCGAGGCACCATGTCATCCAAATCCACTAGAATTGAGGGCTCTATTGTACACTCATATCACATCCGTCGCTCCCTCCGGCTGCTCCTCCGCTGGAAGCGGGAGCCGGTGTCCACCGCGGTGAAGGCCGGCCATCTTGAGGCCGTGGCGGAGAGCCGGGGCTCGCCGCGGCGATAGCCGCCCATTCCGAAGCCGAGGCCGTAGGCCGGCAATTGCGGCTGCCGGGTTCTCGATCGCCGGCTATGATGGCCGTCCTCGCGCCATTAAGGAGAATGGCGCCGAGATGCGATGGCCGGCGTCTCCTTCACTTTCGGGCACGGGTACCCGAAGCTCCGCCTCAGAGGAGTTAGATTGGGAGGCCGGCAATGTAGTCCTGCCAGGGAGCTCGGACACAGCCAATCAGAAGGATTCTGTCAGTTACCAGGTTCTGATTGGCCGGCCATGTCAGCTGGGGCTGGGTGGTTGATTGCGGACTGTATTTAAGGAGCAGGTCTGGGATAGAACATTGCTTCAGGTTCTGTTTCCCGAGGCTTGTCTCCGTGTGTTCCAGTTCTCAGTCTGTTTTCCTTGCTCTCCTGGTCTTGACCTTTGCATTGTTTTGGACTTCTCTGCTAGCTGCCTGCCTTGACCTTTTGCCTGTTTCGACTACGCTGTGAGCTGCCTGCCCTGACCTATTGCCTGTTTTCGACTACGCTGTGAGCTGCCTGCCCTGCCCTGTTGCCTGTTTCGACTACGCTATGAGCTGCCTGCCCTGACCTGTCGCCGGTGTTTCTCCTGCCCTCCTGGCTCCTGGTTCCAGTATTGGGTCAGTTCGTCAACCCCGCGGTTCTGGAAGTCCCGTTGACCGCCTGCAGCTGGGGGCTCAACCCTTGGTGAATGGCGGTCGCCGCTGGTGAAGACTTGGGGTTGCACGGCTGTCCTCTGAGGTCCTTCGGGGCCTTGCGGGACCTAAGGGCTCACCTTCTCTTCAGACAAAACACTCAGCATCTAAAAGAAATAAAATCGACCTCTCTGTGCCAGAGAAAGCCCTGCAGTCGCCACTACCTGGTGACAAAACGGATCTCCTCGTTGATGATATCAAAGCGCTGCATGCTTTGATGAAACAAAATCTCAATGCCATTTGTGAGATTAAATCGAAGCTAGCATCAATCGCTACTCAGCTAGTCCAATTTAATGCTAGAATTGAATTCTTGGAGGATCGTATGTCTGCTCACGACTCTCTCCATCAGGAAATGGATTGCAAAATCAATAAAATTGATTTTCTACAACGGGAATTAGAAAATATGTCCAATCAAATGAGGAGGAATGATATACGTATTTTAGGTCTGCCTGAACAGTCGGAGGGTAAAGATATTGTTAAGTTTCTACACTCCTTCCTGGCTAACATCGTTAATCTCCCAACCGTCACCACTTTTGAAATAGAACAGGTTTACCGTGTTGCGTTCAGGCCCGCCCCTGGGACATATCATCCGAGGCCAATAATTGCCTCTTTTCGCAGGCATGAGCAGCCGTTGCTATTGTTGAATGCCTCCTGGGCTAAATCTCCGCTGATGTATGCAGGAGCAAAGAACATGACGAAAAAGATGTTTTACTCGATGTGGAAACTCAAAAGAGTAAAACCTTTCTTCCCGAGAAACATTTTCCGTACCCTGGTACAGTCAATGGTAATAAGTCATCTGGACTACTGTAACACTTTGTACGCTGGCTGCAAAGAGAGGACTATTAAAAAACTCCAAACAGCTCAGAATACCGCAGCCAGACTCATATTTGGAAAAACTAAATATGAAAGTGCGAAACCCTTAAGGGAGAAACTACACTGGCTCCCTCTCATGGAACGCATTGAGTTTAAGATCTGCACGACCGTACACAAAATCATTCATGCAGATGCCCCACTCTACATGTTAAACCTAGTGGACTTACCGCCCAGAAACGCCAAAAGATCAGCCTGCAAATTCCTCAATCTGAACTTCCCCAGCTGTAAAGGACTTAAATATAAGCAGGCATACGCCACTACCTTCTCGTACAGAAGTACACAGCTATGGAACGCACTACCCACAGCCTTGAAAACCATGGACAATCTAATCAACTTTCGCAAATCTTTGAAGACACATCTCTTCAACAAAGCCTACAAAAAGAACCCTTAATGACACAAATCACCACCCAACCCACCCAAGTATTAAAATACACCTCTTACACCACCCAATCTAACACTTCCTTCTCTAATCCCTCATACATCTTCTGCTTACTACCGATTGTATTTAAGATCCTGTCATGACTATGTCATAACAACACTCTGAAAGCCACATTGAGCCTGCAAATAGGTGGGATAAAGCGAATGATACATACCTGTAGCAGGTGTTCTCCGAGGACAGCAGGCTGATTGTTCTCACGACTGGGTTGACGTCCACGGCAGCCCCCACCAACCGGAACAAAACTTCGCGGGCGGTCCCGCACGCAGGGCACGCCCACCGAGCATGCACGGCCGTCTTCCCGCCCGTGCGCGACCGTTCCCGCTTAGTTGAATGACAAGCAAATTAATGAGTAAAACGCAACTCCAAGGGGAGGAGGGAGGGTAGGTGAGAACAATCAGCCTGCTGTCCTCGGAGAACACCTGCTACAGGTATGTATCATTCGCTTTCTCCGAGGACAAGCAGGCTGCTTGTTCTCACGACTGGGGTATCCCTAGCTCTCAGGCTCACTCAAAACAAGAACCCAGGTCAATTGAACCTCGCAACGGCGAGGGTATAACAGAAATTGACCTACGAAGAACAACTAACTGAGAGTGCAGCCTGACTAGAATAAATTCGGGTCCTGGAGGGTGGAGTTGGATTTAAACCCCAAACAGATTCTGCAGCACCGACTGCCCGAACAGACTGTCGCGCCGGGTATCCTGCTGCAGGCAGCAATGAGATGTGAATGTGTGGACAGATGACCACGTCGCAGCTTTGCAAATCTCTTCAATAGTGGCTGACTTCAAGTGGGCCACCGGCGCTGCCATGGCTCTGACACTATGAGCCGTGACATGACCCTCAAGAGTCAGCCCAGCCTGGGCGTAAGTGAAGGAAATGCAATCTGCTAGCCAATTGGAGATGGTGCGTTTCCCGACAGCGACCCCTTTCCTATTGGGGTCGAAGGAAATAAACAATTGGGCGGACTGTCTGTGGGGCTGTGTCCGCTCCAGATAGAAGGCCAAAGCTCGCTTGCAGTCCAATGTGTGCAACTGACGTTCAGCAGGGCGGGTATGCGGTCTGGGAAAGAATGTTGGCAAGACAATTGACTGGTTAAGATGGAACTCCGACACCACCTTTGGCAGAAACTTGGGGTGAGTGCGGAGTACTACCCTATTATGATGAAATTTTGTATAAGGAGCATGAGCTACCAGGGCTTGAAGCTCACTGACTCTACGAGCTGAAGTAACTGCCACCAAGAAAATGACCTTCCAGGTCAAGTACTTCAGATGGCAGGAATTCAGTGGCTGAAAAGGAGGTTTCATCAGCTGGGTGAGGACTACGTTGAGATCCCATGACACTGCAGGAGGCTTGACAGGGGGCCTTGACAAGAGCAAGCCTCTCATAAATCGGACGACTAAAGGCTCTCCAGAGATGGCTTTACCCTCTACACGATGATGGTAAGCACTAATCGCACTAAGGTGATTCCTTACTGAGTTGGTCTTGAGGCCAGACTCTGATAAGTGCAGAAGGTATTCAAGCAGGTTCTGTGTAGGACAAGAATGAGGTTCTAGGGCCTTGCTCTCACACCAAACGACAAACCTCCTCCACTTGAAAAAGTAACTCTTTTTAGTGGAATCCTTCCTAGAGGCAAGCAAGTCGCAGGAGACACCCTCCGACAGACCCAACGAAGCAAAGTCTACGCCCTCAACATCCAGGCCGTGAGAGCCAGAGACTGAAGGTTGGGGTGCAGAAGCGCTCCGTCGTTCTGCGAAATGAGCGTCGGAAAACACTCCAATCTCCACGGTTCTTCGGAGGACAACTCCAGAAGTAGAGGGAACCAGATCTGACGGGGCCAAAAAGGCGCTATCAGAATCATGGTGCCGTGGTCTTGCTTGAGCTTCAATAAGGTCTTCCCCACCAAAGGTATGGGAGGATAAGCATACAGGAGGCCGGTCCCCCAATGGAGGAGAAAGGCATCTGACGCTAGTCTGCCGTGTGCCTGTAGTCTGGAACAGAACAGAAGCAGCTTGTGGTTGGTCTGAGAGGTGAAAAGGTCCACCGAGGGAGTGCCCCATTCTCGGAAGATCTTACGTACCACTCTGGAATGGAGCGACCACTCGTGCGGTTGCATGACTCTGCTCAGTCTGTTGGCCAGACTGTTGTTTACGCCTGCCAGGTATGTGGCTTGAAGAAGCATGCCGAACTGGCAGGCCCAACGCCACAGCCCGACGGCTTCCTGACACAGGGGCGAGATCCGGTGCCCCCCTGCTTGTTGATGTAATACATTGCAACCTGATTGTCTGTCCGAATTTGGATATTTTGACAGGACAGCCAATCTCTGAAGGCCTTCAGTGCGTTCCAGACCGCTCGGAGCTCCAGGAGGTTGGTCTGAAGATCCTGTTCCTGGAGGGACCACAGTCCCTGGGTGTGAAGCCCATCGACATGAGCTCCCCACCCCAGGCGAGATGCATCCGTCGTCAGCACTTTCGTGGGCTGCGGAATTTGGAATGGACGTCCCATGGTCAAATTGGTCCGAATGGTCCACCAGTGCAGTGAATTGCGGCAACTGATGGAGAGGCGGATGACATCTAGATTCCCGGTGGCTTGACACCACTGGGAAGCTAGGGTCCATTGAGCAGGTCTCATGTGAAGGCGAGCCATGGGAGTCACATGAACTGTGGAGGCCATGTGACCCAGGAGTCTCAACATGTGCCGAGCTGTGACCTGCTGAGACGCTCTGGTCTGGGAAGCAAGGGACAGAAGGTTCTGCGCCCTTGCTTCGGGAAGAAAGGCCTGAGCCGTCTGAGAATTCAGCAGCGCTCCTATGAATTCCAGAGATTGGACCGGCTGGAGTTGGGACTGCGGGTAATTTAGCACAAACCCCAGCAGCTCCAGAAGGTGGATAGTGCACTGCATGGACCGAAGGGCTCCTGCCTCTGAGGTGTTCTTGACCAGCCAATCATCAAGGTACGGGAACACGTGCACTCCCAGCTTGCACAAGTACGCCGCCACCACCACGAGGCACTTTGTGAACACTCGAGGCGCAGAGGCGAGCCCAAAGGGCAGCACACAGTACTGAAAGTGCCGTGTTCCCAAACGGAATCTGAGATACTGTCTGTGAGCTGGCAGTATCGGGATGTGAGTGTATGAGTCCTTTAAATCCAGGGAACATAGCCAATAGTCTTTCTGAATCATTGGTAGAAGGGTGCCCAAGGAAAGCATCCTGAACTTCTCTTTGACCAGGTATTTGTTCAGGCCTCTCAGGTCTAGGATGGGGCGCATCCCCCCTGTTTTCTTTTCCACAAGGAAGTACCTGGAATAGAATCCCTGCCCTTCCTGCCCGGGTGGCACGGGCTCGACCGCATTGGCGCTGAGAAGGGCGGAGAGTTCCTCTGCAAGTACCTGCTTGTGCTGGGAGCTGAAGGATTGGGCTTCCGGAGGACAATTT